>NW_012114522.1:4667947-4700246 GCF_000951035.1 Colobus angolensis palliatus | reverse complement strand
ATACTGCCCAAGGTTATTTATAGATTCAATGCCATCCCCATCAAGCTACCAATGAGTTTCTTCACAGAATTGGAAAAAACTGCTTTAAAGTTCGTATGGAACCAAAAAAGTGCTACACACTTTTAAACAACCAGATCTCATGAGAACCCACTCACTATCATGAGAACAGCAAGAAGGAAATCTGCCCCCATGATCCAGTTACCTCCCACTAGGTCCCTACCCCAACACTGACAATTACAATTTGACATGAGATTTGGGTGGGTCGTAGAGCCAAACCATATCATTCTGCCCCGACCCCTCCCAAATCTCATACCCTTCTCACATTTCAAAACCTTCCTATGCCTTCCCAACAGTCCCCCGAAGTCTTAACTCATTCGAGCACTAACTTGAATGTCCAAGTCCAAAGTCTCATCTAAGACAAGGCAAGTCCCTTCCACCTATAAGCCTGTGAAATCAAAAACAAGTTAGTTACTTCCAAGATACAATGTGGGTACAGGCGTTGGGTAAATGCCCCTATTCCAGTAGGTAGAAATTGGCTAAAACAAAGGGCTACAGGCACCAGGCCGGTTTGAAACCCAGTAGGGCAGTCATTAAATTTTAAAGCTCCAAAATAATCTTCCTTGTCCCCGTAATTCACATCCAGGCCACACTGGTGCAACGGATGGGCTTCCAAGGCTTTGAGCAGCTCTGCCTCTGTGGCTGTGGAGGGTACAACCCCCACAGCTGCATCCACAGACTGGCATTGAGTGCCTATGGCTTTTCCAGGTACACAGTGCAAGCTGTCAGTGATCAACCATTCTGGGGTCTGGAGGATGGTAGCTTTTTTCTCACAGCTCCACTAGGCAGTGCCCCAGTCGGGACTCTGTATTGGAGCTCCAACCCCACATATCCTATCTGGACTGCCCTAATAGAGGTTCTCCATGAGGGCTCTGCCAGGTGTTTCCATACTTCCTCTGAAATCTGGGCAGAGGCTTCTAAAGCTCAACTCTTGTGTTTTGTGCACTCGCAGACTCAACACCACATGGAAGCCACCAAGACTTGGAACTTGCACCCTCTGAAGCAACAGCCAAAGCTGTACCTTGGCCCCTTTTAGTCACAGCTGGAGCTGGAGTGCCCAGAATGCAGGGCACCAAGTCCCAAGGCTGCACAAAGCAGCAAGGCCTTGGGCCTCACCCACGAAACCATATTTTCCTTCTAGGCCTCCAGGCTTGTGATGGGAGGGGCTGCTGCGAAGGTCTCTGAAGTGTCCTGGAGGCATTTTCCTTATTGTCTTGGCTATGAACATTTGGTTCTTCTTTACTTATGCACATTTCTGAGCCTTGATTTCCTCCCCAGAAAATGGGTTTTTCTTTTCTACCACATGGTCAGGCTGCAAATTTTCCAAACTTTTATGCTCTGCTTCCCTTTTAAATGTAAGTTATAGTTTCTGGTCATTTTTTTGTTCAACATTTCTCTCAAGTTCAAAGTTCCACAAATCTCTAGGGCAGGGTACAATACTACCAGTGTCTTTGCTAAAGCATAGCAAGAGTGATCTTTACTCTAGTTCCCAGTAAGTTCCTCATCTCCATCTGAGACCTCCTCAGCCTGAACTTCACTGTCCATGTCACTATCAGCATTCTGGTCACAAGCATTCAACAAGTCTCTAGGAAGTTCCAAACTTTCCCTCCTCTTCCTGACTCTCCCTCTTCTCCCTGTCTTCTTCTGATCCCTCCAAACTGTTCTGAACTCTTCCCATTATGCAGTTCCAAACCTGCTTCCACATTTTCAGGTATCTTTATAGAAATACCCCACTTCTTTGGTACCAATTTTCTGTATTAGTCTATTCTTGTACTGCTATAAAGACATACCTGGCTGGGCGTGGTGGCTCATGCCTATAATTCTAACACCTTAGGAGGCCGAGATGGATGGGTCACGTGAAGTCAGGAGTTCGAAACCAGCCTGGCCAACATGGTAGAACCCCATCTCTACTAAAAATACAAAAAACATTTAGCTGGGCATGGTAGTGAGCGCCTGTAATCCCAGCTACTTGGGAGACTGAGGCAGGAGAATCACTTGAACCCAGAAGGCAGAGGTTTCAGTGAGTCGACATCGCGCCACTGCACTCCAGCCTGGGGGACAGAGCGAGACTCCATCTCATTAAAAAAAAAAAAAAAAAGAACCACACACACACAGACATACCTGAGACTGGGTAATTCATGGGAAAAAAACAGGGTTAATTGACTCACAGTTCTGAAAGCTGTACAGGAGGCAACAGGAGGCACGGCTGGGGATGCCTCAGGAAACTTACAATCATAGGGGAAGGAGAAGCAGACACAATCTTTACATGACAGAGCAGGAGAGAGAGAGGGCAAAGCGGGGAAGGTCTGCACACTTAAACAACCAGATCTCATGAGAACTCACCCACTATCATGAGAACAGCAAGGGGGAAATCTGTCCCCATGATCCAGTCACATCCCACCAGATCCCTCCCCCAATATTGGGAATTACAATTTGGCATGAGATTTTGGTGGGGACACAACCAAGCCATATCAGTCACTATGGTATAATAATAACATGATGTCCATTCTCAGCAGACTAACACAGGAACAGAAAACTGAACACTGCATGTCCTCACTCATAAGTGGTAGTTGAACAATGAGAATACATGGACAAAGGGAGGGGAACACCACACACCAGGGCCTGTTAGGGGTTAGAGGTCAAGGGGAGGGAGAGCATTAGGACAAATACCTAATGCATGCAGGGCTTTAAACCTAGGTTACAGGTTGATGGGTGCAGCAAACCACCATAGCACATGTATATCTATGTAACAAACCTGCATGTTCTGCACATGTATCCCAGAACTTAAGGTAAAATTTAAAAAAGAAGAAATATAATAAACAAATAAATAATAATACCATGATGTAAATTTTAAATCATGCTAAACTCAGCAGCAAAATTGAGAGATATGCACCGTTGTATTAATGCTTTAAAAAAGCAAGACAAGAATAAATGCAAAACTCAAATTAGTGTTTCCATCTGGGGGATGGAAGAGGACATAATTGAGGTGAAACACACAAGGTTTAGGTACCACTGGACAGGTTCTGTTTCTTAAGCTGGATAATGGCTATACCATTTATTTAATTATATTTACAAATCACAGATATATATGTGACATATTTTATTCTTTGAAATATATTGTTTAAAAATTGATTTACCTATTTTTAATTCATTAATATTGTTTTTTATTGACAAGTCATGATTACATATGGGTTATAATGTGAGGTTTTGATATATGTATACAATATTGAATAACTAAATTAAGCTAACTAACATATCCATCACCTCACTTACCTATCATTTGATGATGAGACATTTGAAATTTACTCTCTCAGTTAGTATAAAGCAGTCCCACTTATCCGTGAGGAATACATTCCAAAACCCCTAGCAGATACCTGAAACTGCAGATAGTTCCAAATCTTATATGTATCATGTTTTTTTACCTATACATTAAACTGGCCCTCTGCATCTGCAGAGGATTGATTCCAGGACTCTTTACAGTTGCCAGAATCTACAGATTCTCAAGTCCCTTATATAAAATGCCACAGTATAGTTAGCCTTCCATATCTATGGGTTCTGCATCTGTGAATACAGAGGGCATACTGTATATACTTACCATGAAGTTTAATTTATAAATTAGGCACAGTAAGAAATTAACAGAAATAAATAACACTAA
This sequence comes from Colobus angolensis palliatus, assembly GCF_000951035.1. Classification (NCBI taxonomy): domain Eukaryota; kingdom Metazoa; phylum Chordata; class Mammalia; order Primates; family Cercopithecidae; genus Colobus; species Colobus angolensis. The sequence goes on along the minus strand of NW_012114522.1, from coordinate 4,696,534 downwards.
GAACAATTATACAATCTACTGTAATAAAAGTTATGTGGATGTGATAGTTCTCAAAATATCTTATTGCACTGCACTAATGCTTCTTGTGGTGATGTGAGATGATACAAAGTTTATGTGATGAGATGAAGTGAGGGGACTGACACAGGCATTGTGAGGTAGCATTTGGCTATTATTGACCTACTGATGAGACAGAAGAAGGATCCTCTGCTTCAGGTGATCCCGGATTATCAAGCCATGACAATGTCAATGACCAGTGGCTGGGTAGCATATACAGCATAGATACACTGGGCAAAGGGATAATTCGTGTCCTGGGCAGGACAGAGCAAGATAGTATGAGATTTCATCACATTACTCAGAACAGCACTCAACTTAGAACTTACGAGTTGTTTATTCCTGGAATTTTCCATTTAATATTTGCAGGCCACAGTTGACTATGGGTAACTGAAACCACAGAAAGCAAAATCATGGAGAAGAGGGGAACTACTGTATACAATACATTATTATTTACTATAGTACCCTGCTGTTCCGTGGGTCTCAAAACCTATCCTTCCTGTTTATTTGAAACTTCACACCCTTAGATGAACAACTCCCCATCTCCTTCCCTGACCACCCCTCCCTAGCCTCTGATAACCACTCTGTACTTCTATGAGTTCATCTTTATTAGATTCCACATAGAAGTGAGATCATGTGGTACTTCCCGCCCTGTGCCTGGCTTATTTCGCTGAGCATAATGTGCTCCAGAGTCATTAGTGTGTCACAAATGATAGGATTTCCTTCTTTTCATTAAAGGCTAAATAGTATTCCATTGTTTCTATTACCCAGTCAGCAGAACAAAAAGGAAAAAAAGAATAAAAAAGAACAAAGAAAGCCTATGGGAATTATGAGACACTATCAAGATGTTCCTGAAAGAGAAGAAAGAGAAAAAGTCCGAGAAAGCGTATTTAAGGAAATAATGGCCCCATATTTTCCCAATCTAGGGAACGACAACAAAAACATCCAGGTACAGGAAACTCAGGTTGCCAATCAAGTTTAATCCAAAGAGGAATTCACCAAGAAACTGCATAATCAAATTGTCAAAAATTAAAGACAAAGAATACCGAAAACAGCAGGTCATAAGAAACCAATCACATTCAAGGGAGCCCCAAGATGGCTTTCAGCAGATTTCTCAGCAGAAACCCTGCAGGCCAGGAGAGAGTGGGATGATATATTCAGCGTGCTGAAAGAAACACAATTGTAAATCAGAAATATTTTACCTGGCAAAGTTGTTCTTCAGAAATAAGGGAGAAGTAAAAATTCCTGGACAGACAAAAGCTAAAGGAGTTCATCACCATTAGACCTGCAGAAATTGCTAAAGGGTGTTTGTTTGTTTGTTTGTTTGTTTAAGCTGAAACAAAAGGCCACGAACTAATAACAAAAAAAAAATGAAAGTTAAAAAACTCGGTGGTATAAGTAATATACTGCCATACTCAGAATTTTCTAATTGTACTGTAAGAGTGGTATGTAAAGCAATTTTATTCCTACTTGGAGGGTTAAAACACAAAACTATTCAAAAATTGTCTAGGGATACAAATTACAAAAACAAATGTAAATTTTGAAATCAAAATCATAAAAGAGGGAGAGGGAGTGAATGCATAGAGCTTTTGTATGTGATTTAATTTATCTTAAATTAGGTTGTTATAAGGATAAAATATTTTATGTAAGCCTCCTGGCACCCAAAAAGCAAAAACCACTATAGTAATTGCGCAAAATACAAGAAGAGAAAACCATCAAACCACAAAAGAAGACAGCAAAAAAAGAAGGAAATAGTTTTAAATGGCAACAAGTAAATTGAACAAGATTAAGACAAAAGTAAACTTTAACTCTAAGAACTAGGTTTAAGAGAAGACTTAGGCAGTAATAATAGAAGGGATAGAATACAATAGTAATAGAAGGGATAGAATAATAGAAGGGATGATATAGTAAAACTACTCAAGGGTTCTTATGGTTTTTTTTTTTTTGTCTTATCAATTACTATGCTAAAATGTACATCATTACAAAAAGTCAAAATGTATTCAAACTTACACACAAACCCTTACAGACCATACACGGGGACATTCGAAGTTGATAGACATGTAAACACATGTAGAGATGTAGTGTGAAATCATAACTGCATAAAACTCACTGTAGCACATACTCTACGACTGGAATAATTTTACAGCCACCTCCTGTTGCCAATGCAGTGAGCTCAAGTGTTGCTTCTGCTTAAAACATTATATGATACTAATCACCTCCACGTGAGCCGTTCATCTTTCCAGTCAATTGCATATCACAGAAAAAGTGATTTATCTCTCACAGTTCTTGTGTAATTTTTCATCAAGTTTAGTGCAGTACTATAAACCTTGAATAACACTGTGGAACCCATACAAAGTGCCACTTGTGATACTAGAAACACTCCCAAGAAACAGAAAAGTCATGACATTACAAGAAAAAGTTGAATTGCTTGATATGTACCACAGCTACAGCTGTGGTTGCCCATCATTTTAAACAAATTGTTCATCTTATAAACAGAGATGTAAACTTACAGTATCAATATACAGTACAGTATTATACATATATTTTCTCTTTCTTAAGATTGTCATAATAGCATTTTAATTTCTTTCTTTCTTTTTTTTTTTTTGAGACGGAGCCTCGCCCAGGCTGGAGTGCAGTGGCCGGATCTCAGCTCACTGCAAGCTCCGCCTCCCGGGTTCACGCCATTCTCCTGCCTCAGCCTCCCAAGTAGCTGAGACTACAGGCGCCCGCCACCTCACCCGGCTAGTTTTTTGCATTTTTAGTAGAGACGGGGTTTCATCATGTTAGCCAGGATGGTCTCGGTCTCCTGACCTCGTGATCCAGCTGCCTCAGCCTCCCAAAGTGCTGGGATTACAGGCTTGAGCCACCATGCCCGGCAATAGCATTTTAATTTCTCTAGCTTACTTTATTGTAAGACTACAGCACATAATACATATTACGTACAAAATATGTGTTAATCAATTGCTCATGTCCTTGGTAAGGCTACTGGTGGACAGCAGGCTATTAGTAAAGTCTTAAGACAATCAAAAATATTTTTTAGTGTTGGGGGGTTGATGCTTTTAACCCCCATGTTGTTCAGGGTCAACTTTACATAAAATGATAAAAATATATCTGTGGCCACAATAGTTATAAGCATTCTGAGCTTACTAAAGAATACCCAAACTCTCAGTTTGAATGTTTTAAAAACCTATGTGTAGCCTGTTTATGAGCATCATGACGAAAAGCATGAAGATAGTGAAAGACTGGACATAATGGGATAGAAAAACATAAACCAAGAAAAGAATTATAGTACAAATCAACTGCACTGCAAAAGGAATTTTTTAGGATCCTGAGAATAACTGCGGCAATAAGAACAATTCACATTTCTGAACTTGTATGCTCCTCACATAAAATTGAGAACTATATGAAGGAAAAATTGCCAGAATTACAAGGAAGAGTAAGAAATCTAGTATTTGGTAAGAGATTTTTAACACACCTTCCTTATTAGTAGATAGATCAAATGGTAAGTAGCACACAATTTAAAACTTCAAGCTAATGGATAGAAATACAACTCTGCATGATACAGTAAAACTGCATGTCAGTAGACATCAGGCTCATCTGAATTGCGTTTTCCCCAAAATTCTCGTGATAAATTGCTAACCCCCTGTACCTCAGAATATGACTGTATTTGGAGACAGGTTCTTTAAAGACATAATTAAGTTAAAATGAGATCACGAGGACCCTCATCCAATATGACTGATGTCCTTATAGAAAGAGGAGATTAGGACCCACTGAGACCCAGAGGGAGGATCATGTGATTATATGGTGAGAAGATGAGCCATCAAGGAGAGAGGTCACTCAAACCAACCCTGCCAGTGCCTTGATCTTGCACTTCCAGCCTCCAGAACTGAGAAAATAAATTTCTGTTGTATAAGCCACCTGGCTGTGGTACTTTGTTATGGCAGTTCTAGCAAACTAATACACTCTAATCAAAGAAACTCAAATTGAAACTACATTAAAAACCATTTTACACCCAACAGATGAGCCATAAAACTACACTTCTCAATAACATGTGATCTATAAGATGTGGTGAGTCAGATACTTATATAAGTTTTATGGAAGTGTAAGATGTATGGAGAAGTATGCAAATGACTGACTGAGTGTACATATTGAGTGTCAGCTGGGAACACCCTAAGTGTTCTCTATGTAGATCAGTGGCACTTCAGAGTCCTCTTGCCCCCTTCCAATTACTATCCTCTTCCTCCAGGACAAACATTGTAGTGATTTTTAATGTCAAAACTTAGTTGTGCTTAGTTTTGAATTTTCTATCAAGAGCATCATGTAATGACTTTATCTGGCTTGTTTCCCTTAATGTAATACCTGTGAGATCTATCCACCTTGTTGCATGTAGCACTAGTTTTCCATTGTATAATTATGGCACAATTTATTTATGATTCTTCCGTTAATGAACTTTTAATCTGTTGGAATTCAAAATAGACTGTTTTTGCATTGTTGACCTGTACAAATAATTTTGCTGTGAACATTTTTGTGTATGTATTTTGGTAAATACAGGTGAACTTTTTTTTTTTTTTGAGATGGCGTTTCGTTCTTTCACCCAGGCTGGAGTGCAGTGGCGTGATCTCGGCTCACTGCAACCTCTGCCCTCCAGTTTCAAGCGATTCTCCTGCCTTAGCTTCCCGAGTAGCTGGGATTACAGGCACCCACCACCACACTGGGCTAATTTTTGTATTTTTAGTAGAGACGGGGTTTCACCATGTTGGCCAGGCTGGTCTCTAACTCCTGACCTCGTGTTCCGCCCACCTTGGCCTCCCAAAGTGCTGGAATTACAGGTGTGAGCCACTGTGCCCGGCCAGGTGTACATTTTGTTGGGTATATTCTAAGGAGTGAAATTGTTGGACCTCTGGGCCTGTATATGTTCAGCTTTAGTAGATACTGCCAAGTCATTTCCCAAAGGGTTTGTACCAGTTTACATTCCAGTCAGCAGTGAATGAGGGAACAATTGATCTTCATCTTCAGCAACTCTTAATACTGTCAGTCACTCTTTCTTTAGCACTTTTGTTGGGTGTAAAGAGGTATCACATTTTCATTTTAATTTGTACTTCTTTGATGTCTAATGAGGCTGAACACCTCTTTATATATTTATTGGCCAATTGTACATCCATTTTAAAAGAACCTCTTCAAGCCTCTTGCCCATTTTTTCAGTTTAAATGGATGAATGTAATTCTACAGTTTTTTTTATTTTTGAAGAGATACATTTATATGGTTCACAGTTTTAAAGATGGACATGACTGTACAGTGAAATGTCTCTCTTTCATCCCTGAAACCAGGCCATCTAGTGTCGTTCCCGCCCCAATCAGTTTCATGAATTTACTTCAAGACATTTTATGTACATGTAAATAATACTACATATGGTTTTTTCCTCTTTTTGTAAAATTCTTTTTTTTACACAAATGGTAGTATATTAAACATTGTTGTGCATATTGCTTTGTGGGGTAGGTAAAAGTTTTATTGAGGTATAAATTCACATGCCATAAAATTCATTGTTTTAAAATGTACAATTCAGGAGTTTTTAATATATTCAGTTGTGCAATCATTACCGCTAACTTCAGAATATTTTTATCTGCCCTAAAAGAAATCTGATCTCCATTAGCAGTTCCTCTTGATTACCTGCCCCTCCCAGCCCCCGGAAACTACTAACCAACTGTTTGTTTCCATAGATTTGCTTGTTCCAGAAAAATTGAATCATGTAACATATAACCTATCAAGACTGATTTCTTTCATTCATCATGATGTTTAAAAGATTCACCCATGTTGTAGCATGTATCAGTACTTCAATTCTTTTATATGGTCAAATAATCTTCCGTTTTATGGATCTACCACACTTTATACTTGATGGAGTGTTTCAATTGTTTCCCTATTGTGAGTAATGCTACTAGGAATATTCATGTCCAGGTTTTTGTGTGGGCGTGTTTTTCACTTCTCTTAGGTATATATCTAGGAGTGGAAGTGAAGGATGGTATAGTAACTCTTTGTTTAACATGAAGACTTGCCAGACTTTCCTGACTGTTTTTACAGTGGTTAAACCATTTTACAGTCCCATCAGCAGCGCATGGAGGTTCAGATCCTATGTGCACCTGTGTCATTGTCCATCTTTTTCATTTTTGCCATCTTAGTGGGTATAAATGATGTCTTATTGTGGTTTCATGTTAAGTGTCCCTGATGATTCATGATGTTGAACATCTTTTCATGGGTTTATTGGCTATTTTGGTATATTTTGATTGGGAAAATGTCTTTTCAAATTGTTTGCCTATGTTTAAAATTGGGTTATGTGTCTTTTATTAAGTTGTAAGTTTTTGAATCTAATTCTGGATAAACATCTCTTATCAGATATATAATTTGCAGGTGAGGTTTTTCATTCTCTGGATTGTCCACTTTCTTGATAGTGTCCTTTGGAACACAAAAGTTTTTAATTTTAATGACAACCAACTTTCTATTTTTTTCTTTTATCATTTGTGCTTTTGGTGACCTATCCAAGGTCTTGGAAACCTACACCTCTGTTTGGTTCTGAAAGAATCTCTCAGTACAAAACAACTACGTTTTAAAGTTTTAGCTTTACATTTAGGTCTATGATTTATCTTGAGTTTAAAGCAAGTTTTTGTATGGTGACAGCTAAGAATTCACCTTCGTTCTTTGCAAGTGAATAAATGGTGTTTCTGCACCATTTGTTGAAAAAGCAGTCATATGTCACTTGATAGGAATACATTCTGAGAAAGATTTCATTGGGCTATTTGAGCACTGTTTGAACATCATAGAGTATATTTGCACAAGTCTTGGTGATACAGGATACTACACACCTAGGCTGTATGGTATAACCTATTACTTCTAGGTTACAGATATATGTAGGATGTTACTGTACTAAACACCATAGGCAGTTGTAACACAATGGGAAGTATTTATGTATCTAACATAGAAAAAGCATAAGTGTGGTATAAGAGATGAAAAATGGCACACCTGTGTAAGTCACTTACCATGAATGGAGCTTGCAGGCCTGGAAGTTGCTCTGGGTGAGTCAGTGAGTGAGTGGTGAGTGAATGTGACAGTCAAGAACATTATTGTATGCTTGGACACTACTGCAGACATTATAAACACTGTACACTAAGGCTACACTAAATTTATTTTATTTTCTTTTTAGAGCTTTCATTTTAGGTTCAGGGATACGTGTGCAGGTTTGTTGTATGGTAAATTGTGTGTCATGGGGTTTTGTTGTACTGATTATTTCGTCACCCAGCTAATAAGCATAGTACCCAATAGGTAGTCTTTCGATCTTCACCCTCCTCCCAAACTCGGCCCTCAAGTAGCCCCCCGTGTCTGTTGTTCCCTCCTTTGTGTTCATATGTACTAATTGTTTAGCTCCCACTAACAAGTGAGAACACGCAGTGTTTGGTTTTCTGTTCCTGGGTTAGTTTCCTGTTGCAGTGGGGCACAGCCACAGACGCCCATCCTCCAAGGCTCACCTTGCTCCCCTAAATTTATTTTAAAATGTTTTTCTTTCTTCAATAATAAATTAACCTTGGCATACTGTAACTTTTTTAACTTTATAAACTTTTAAGTATTTTACATTTTTTGACTCTTTTCTAATAGCACAACGTAAAACACAAACACATTTTACAGCTATACAAAAATGTTTTATTCCTTTATATGCTTATTCTATAATATTTTTTCTATTTCTGCATGCATTTTTTTCTGTTTCTGCATACTTTTTCGTTAAATACCAAGACACAAACACAAGCATTAGCCTAGGCCTGCACAGGGCCAAGATCATCAAGTTACCACTGGCTGATAATAATCTTTAGCTCCATTATAATCTTATAGGACCACGGTTGTATATGCAGTCCATTGTTGACTGAAATGTTACACAGTGCATGACTGCATTCTTGTATTAATTACTTAATTTAAAAAAAATTTACTTTAAGTTCATACATGTGAACTTTACTTTTACTTTAAAGATACATGTGCTGAATGTGCAGGTTATAAATAAGTTTAGCAAAAAGAGTACAAGACATTTACACTGAAAACTATAAAACATCATTGAGGCCGGGCGCGGTGGCTCAAGCCTGTAATCCCAGCACTTTGGGAGGCCGAGACGGGTGGATCACGAGGTCAGGAGATCGAGACCATCCTGGTCTACACGGTGAGACCCCGTCTCTACTAAAAAATACAAAAAACTAGCCGGGCGAGATGGCGGGCGCCTGTAGTCCCAGCTACTCGGGAGGCTGAGGCAGGAGAATGGCGTAAACCCGGGAGGCGGAGCTTGCAGTGAGCTGAGATCCGGCCACTGCACTCCAGCCTGGGCGACAGAGCGAGACTCCGCCTCAAAAAAAAAAAAAAAATCATTGAAAAAATTAAATAAGATATACATAAATGAAAATATTCATGGATCAAAAGAGTAAATATTAGGAATGCAGTACTCTTGAAACTGATCTACAGATTCAACACAATTATTTTTAAAATTTCAGCTATAATATTTACCAATATTGCAAGCTGATATTAAAATCCATATGGAAATGCAAGAGATACGTAATAACCAAAATAATCTAGACTGCATTCTTTCTCCTATTAATTTGTCTTAGCACTCTGGTCAAAATCAGTTCAGCATAAAGATGTTTGTGTCTGGACTCTATTTTGTTCTACTGATCAATTTTCCTATCCTTATTTATGCCAGTGCCACACTGTCTTGGTTACTATAACATTGTAATAAGTTTGAAAGTTTTGTCATTTTTTGAAGAATTATTTTGGTTATTATGTATCTCTTGCATGTCCATAGGAATTTTAATACCAGCTGGAAATTTTGGCAAAACTTACAACTGAAATTTTGAAAATAATTGTGTTGAATCTGTAGATCAATTTCAAGAGTATTGTATTCCTAATATTTAATCTTTTGATCCATGAATATTTTCATTTGTATATATCTTATTTAATTTTTTAATGATATTTTGTAGATTTCAGTCCAAATTTATTTATAAGAATTTGAATCTTTTAATGCGATTTTAAATAAAATTGTTTTCTGTATTGTATTTTCAGATTATTCATTCCTAGTGTATAGAAATACATGCGATTATTTTGTATATTAATTATGTTTGCTGCAGCCTTACTAAATTCATGTATTAGTTCTAATAGGTTTCTTTGCAGATTAAAAAAAATTACATACAAATCAAGTAATTTTTTATCAGAGATAGTTTTACTTGCTTTCTAATCTAGATGGCTTTTATTTATTCTTCTTTCCTATTTTCCCTGACTGTAGCTTCCAATACAGTGTTGAGTAGAAGTGGTGAGAGCTGACATCCTTGTTTACTTCCTGATCTTAAGGGGAAAGCATTCAGTCTTTCTCTATTAAGTCTGATGTGGTTGGGTTTGTTATTGTTTTTGTTTTGTTTTTTCATAGATGCCCTTTATTAAGTTGAGGAAACCCCCTTCTTTCTTTTTTTTTGTTTTTGCTTCTTTTGATTCTGGGGGATACATGTGCAAGTTTGTTACATGAATATATTGCATGATCTGAGGTTTGGGCTTTGATTGAACCTGTCTCCCAGATAGTGAACCTAGTACCCAATACATAGTTTTACCACATTTTCTTTATTCAGTCCACCACTGATAGGCACCTAAGTTGATTTCATGTGATAGGTACCAAGGTTGATGCCATGTCTTTGTTATTGTGAACAATGCTGCAATAAAAACACGAGTGCAGCTGTCTTTTTTGGTAGAACAATTCATTTTACTTTGGGTGTATACCCAGTAATGAGATTGCTGGACCAAGTAGTAATTCTATTTTTAGCTCTTTGAAGAGTCTCCAAATTGCTTTCTATGGGAACTGAACTAATTTACGACCCCAACAACAATGCATGAATGTTTCCTTTCCTCTGGAACCTTGCCAAAATCTATTCGTTTTTGACTTTTTATAATAGCCATTCTGACTGATGTGAGATGGTATCTCATTGTGGTTTCAGTTTGCATTTCTCTGATGATTAGTGACATTGAGCAGTTTTTTCATATGTTTGTTGGCTGCTTGTATGTCTTCTTCAGAGACATGTCTATTCATGTCCTTTGCCCACTTTTTAATGGGGTCTTTTGTTTTCTTCTTGTTGATTTGTTTCGGTTCCTTATAGATTCTGAATATTAGTGCTTTATTGGGTGCGTAATTTGCAAATATTTTCTCCCAGTTTTTTTTTTTTTTTTTTTCGAAACGGAGTCTCGCTCTGTCGCCCAGGCTGGAGTACAGTGGCCGCATCTCAGCTCACTGCAAGCTCCGCCTCCCGGGTTTACGCCATTCTCCTGCCTCAGCCTCCTGAGTAGCTGGGACTACAGGCGCCTGCCACCTCGCCTGGCTAGTTTTTTGTATTTTTTAGTAGAGACGGGGTTTCACCGTGTTAGCCAGGATGGTCTCGATCTCCTGACCTCGTGATCCACCCGTCTCGGCCTCCGAAAGTGCTGGGATTACAGGCTTGAGCCACCGCGCCCGGCCTTTCTCCTAGTTTTTACATTGTCTGTTTAATCTTTTGCTGTGGTAGTTTCTTTTGCTGTGCAAAAGCTCTTTAGTTTAATTAGGTCACAACTGTCAATTTTTGTTTTTGTTCTCTTTGCATTTGAGGACTTAGTCAAAAACTTTTGCCTAAGCCAGTGTCCAGCAGAGTATTTCCTAGGTTTTGTCCTGGGATTTTTTTTTCTTTTTTTTTTTAATTACACTTTTAAGTTCTGGGATACATGTACAGAATGTCCAGGTTTGCTGCATAGGTATACATGTGCCATGGTGGTTTGCTGCAGCCATCAACCCATCAGCTAGGTTTTTAGTCCTGCATGCATTTGGTATTTCTCCTAATGCTATTCCTCCCCTTGCCCCCCACCCCCTGACAGGCCCTGGTGTGTGATGCTCCCGTCCCTGTGTCTGTGGGTTCTCATTGTTCAACTCCCACTTATAAGTGTGAACATTTGGTGTTTGGTTTTCTGTTTCTGTGTTAGTTTGCTGAGAATGATGGTTTCCAGCTTCATCGATATCCCTGCAAAAGACATTAACTCATTCTTTTTTATGGCTGCATAGTATTCCATGGTGTGTAAGTGCCACATTTTCTTTATCCAGTTTATCATTGACGGGCATTTGGATTGATCCAAGTTTTTGCTATTGTAAATAGTGCTGCAAAAAAGCATGTGTGCGTGTGTCTTTATAGTAGAATGATTTATAATCCTTTGGGTATATACCCAGTCAAATGGTATTTCTGGTTCTAGATCCTTGAGGAATCTCCACACTGTCTTCCACAATGGCTGAACTAATTTACTCTCCCACCAACAGTGTAAAAGCGTTCCTATTTCTCCGCATCCTCTCTAGTATCTGTTGTTTCCTGACTTTTAATGATCGCCATTCTAACAGGCGTGAGATGGTATCTCATTGTAATTTTGATTTGTATTTCTCTAATGACTAGTGACAATGAGCTTTTTTCCCTACGTTTGTGGCCACATAAATGTCTTCTTTTGAGAAGTGTCTGTTCATATCCTTTGCCCACTTTTTGATGGGGCTGTTTGTTTTTTTTCTTGTAAATTTGTTTAAGTTCCTTGTAGATTCTGGATATTATCCTTTTGTCAGATGGATAGATTGCAAAATTTTCTCCCATTCTGTAGGTTGCCTGTTCACTCTGATGATAGTTTATTTTGCTCTACAGAAGCTCTTTAGTTTAATTAGATCCCATTTGTCAATTTTGGCTTTTGTTGAAGTTGCTTTTGGTGTTTTAATCATGAAGTCTCTGCCCATGCCTATGTCCTGAATGGTATTGCCTATGTTTTCTTCTAGGGCTTTTATGGTTTTATATCTTATGTTTAAGTCTTTAATCCATCTTGAGTTATTTTTCTATAAGATATAAGGAAGGGGTCCAGTTTCAGTTTTCTGTGTATGGCTAGCCAGTTTTCCCAATACCATTTATTAAATAGGAAATCCTTTCCCCATTGGTTGTTTTTGTCAAGTTTGTCAAAGATCAGGTGACTGTAGATGTGTGGCATTATTTCTGAGGCCTCTGTTCTATTCCATTGGTCTATATATCTGTTTTTGTACCAGTACCATGCTGTTTTGGTTACTGCAGCCTTGTAGTATAGTTTGAAGTCAGATAGCATGATGCCTCCAGCATTGTTCTTTTTGCTTAGGATTGTCTTGGCTATACAGGCTCTCTTTTGGTTCCATATGAAATTTAAAGTAGTTTTTTTCTAATTCTGTGAAGAAAGTCAATGGTAGTGTGATGGGAATAGCATTGAATCTATAAGTTACTTTGGGCAGTATAGCCATTTTCATGATAATGATTCTTCCTATCTATGACCATGGAATGTTTTTCCATTTGTTTGTGTCCTCTCTTATTTCCTTGAGCAGTGGTTTGTAGTTCTCCTTGAAGAATTTCTTCACATCCTTTTTAAGTTGTATTCCTAGGTATTTTATTCTCTTTGTAGCAATTGTGAATGGGAGTTCACTCATGATTTGGCTCTCTGTTTGTCTACTATTGGTGTATAGGAATGCTTGTAATTTTTCTCATTGATTTTGTATCCTGAGACTTTGCTGAAGTTGCTTATCAGCTTAAGGAGTTTTTGGACTGAGACTATGGGGTTTTCTAAATATGCAGTCATGTCATCTGCAAAAACAGACAATTTGACTTCCTCTCTTCATATCTGAATATGCTTTATTTCTTTCTCTTGCCTGATTGCAGTGGCCAGAACTTCCAATGCTATGTTATATAGGAGTGGTGAGAGAGGACATCCTTGTCTTGTGCCAGTTTTCAAAGGAAATACTTTCAATTTTTGCCCATTCAGTATGATAGTGGGTGTGTGTTTGTCATAAATAGCTCTCATTATTTTGAGATAGATTCCATCAACGCCTAGTTTATCAAGTGTTTTTTTTTTTAGCATGAAGTGGTGTTGAATTTTGTACAAGGCCTTTTCAGCACCTATTGAGATAGTCATGTGGTTTTTGTCATTGGTTATGTTTATGTGATGGATTACATTTATTGATTTGCATACGTTGAACCAGCCTTGCATCCCAGGGATGAAGCCACCTTGATTGTGGTGGATAAGCTTTTTGATGTGCTGCTGGATTTGGTTTGCCAGTATTTTATTGAGGATTTTTGCATCGATGTTCATCAGGGATATTGGCTTGAATTTTTCTTATTTTTTGTTGTGTCTCTGCTAGGTTTTGGTATCAGGATGATGCTGGCCTCATAAAATGAGTTATGGAGGAGTTCCTCTTTTTTTATTGTTTGGTTCAGTTTCAGAAGGAATGGTACCAGCTCCTTTTTGTACCTCTGATAGAATTCGGCTGTGAATCTATATGGTCCTGAACATTTTTTGGTTGGTAGGCTATTAATTACTGCCTCAATTTCAGAAATTGTTGTTGGTCTGTTCAGGGTTTTGACCTCTTCCTGGTTTAGTCTTGGGAGGGTGTATGTGTCCTGGAATTTATTCATTTCTTCTAGATTTTCTAGTTTATTTGCATAGTGGTGTTTATAGTATTCTCTGATGGTAGTTTGTATTTCTGTGGGATCAGTAGTGATACCTTCTTTATCATTTTTCATTGTATCTATTTGATTCTTCTCTCTTTTCTTCTTCATTAGTCTGGCTAGTGGTCTATTTTGTTAATCTTTTCATAAAACCAGCTCCTGGATTTACTGATTTTTCAAAGGATTTTTTGTGTGTCTATCTTCTTCAGTTCTGCTCTGATCTTAGTTATTTCTTGTCTTCTACCCGCTTTTGAATTTGTTTGCTCTTAGTTCTTTAGTTCTTCTAATTGTGATGTTATGGTGTCAATTTTAGATCATTCCCACTTTCTGATGTGGGCATTTTGTGCTATAAATTTCTTTCTAAACACTGCTTTAATTGTCTCCCAGAGATTCTGATGTGTTGTGTCTTTCTTCTCATTGATTACAATGAACTTATTTATTTCTGCCTTAATTTCGTTACTTACCCAGTAGTCATTCAAGAGCAGATTGTTCAGTTTCCATGTAGTTGTGTGGTTTTGAGTGAGTTTCTTAGTCTTGAGTTCTAATTTGATTGCACTGTGGTCTGAGTGACTGTTTCCCATGATTTCCATTCTTTTGCCTCTGCTGAGGAAAGTTTTGCTTCCAATTATGTGGTCAATTTTAGAATAAGCGTGATGTGATGCTGAGAAGAATGTATATTCCGTTGATTTGAGGTGGAGAGTTTTATAGATATCTATTAGGTTCACTTGGGCTAGAGCTGAGTTCAAGTCCTGAATATCGTTGTTAATTTTCTGTCTCATTGATCTGTCTAACTAATATTGAAAGTGAGGTGTTAAAGTCTTCCACTATTATTGTGTGGGAATCTAAGTTTCTTTGTAGGTCTCTAAGAACTTGCTTTATCAATCTGGGTGCTCCTGTATTGGGTGCATATATATTCAGGATAGTTAGCGCTTCTTGTTGCATTGATCCCTTTACCATTATGTAATGCCCTTCTTTGTCGTTTTTTATCTTTGTTGGTTTAAAGACCTTTATCAGAGACTGGGATTGCAACCCCTGCTGTTTTTTGCTTTCCATTTGCTTGATGAATATCCCTCCATCCCTTTTATTTTGAGCCCATATATGTCTTTGCACGTGAGATGGGTCTCCTGAATCCACAGATGAATCTTGACTCTTTATCCAATTTGCTGGTCTGTGCCTTTTAATTGGGGCATTTATCCCATTTACATTTAGGATTAATATTGTTATGTGTGAATTTGATCCTGTCATTATGATGCTAGCTGGTTATTTTGCACATTAGTTGATTTGGTTTCTTCATAGTGTCGTTGCTGTTTATATTTTGGTATATTTTTGCAATGGCGGGCTTGCAGGGACTGGTACCTGTTTTACTTGCCATATTTAGTGCTTCCTTTAGGAGCTCTTGTAAGGCAGGCCTGGTGGTGACAAAATCCCTCAGCATTTGCTTGTCTGTAAAGGATTTTATTTCTCCTTTGTTTATGAAGCTTAGTTTGGCTGGATATGAAATTCTCGGTTGAAAATTATTTTCTTTATGAATGTTGAATATTGGCCCCACTCTCTTCCATCTTGTAGGGCTTCTGCAGAGATATCTGCTATTAGTCTGATAGGCTTCCTTTTGTAGGTAACCTGATCTTTCTCTCTGGCTGCCCTTAGCATGTCTTCCTTCATTTCATCCTTTGTGAATCTGACGATTGTATGTCTTGGAGTTGCTCTTCTCAAGGAGTATCTTAGTGGTGTTCTCTGTATTTCCTGAATTTGAATGTTGGCCTGTCTTGCTAAGTTGGAGATATTCTCCTGGATAATATCCTCAAGTGTGTTCCGTTCTCCCCATCACTCTCAGGTACACCAATCAATTGTAGGTTTGGTCTTTTCACATAGTCCCATATTTCTTGGTGGCCTTGTTCAGTTCTTTTCATTCTTTTTTCTCTAATCTTGTCTTCGTGCTTTATTTTATTAAGCTGATCTTCAATCTCTGATATCTTTTCTTCCACTTGATTGATTCAGCTATTTATACTTGTATATGCTTCACAAAGTTCTCGTGCTGTGTTTTTCAGCTCCATCTGGTCATTTATGGTTTTTTAAAAACTGTTTATTATAGTTAGCGTTTCCTGTAATCCTTTATCAAGGTTCTTAGCTTCCTTGCATTAGGTTAGAACATGCTCCTTTAACTTGGAGGAGTTTGTTATTACCCACCTTCTGAAGCCTACTTCTGTCAGTTTGTCAAACTCATTCTTCATCCAGTCTTGTTCTCTGGCTGGCAAAGACTTGTGAACTTTGGAGGAGAAGAGGCATTCTGGTTTTTGGAATTTTTAGCATTTTTGCAGTAGTTTTTCCTCGTCTGCATGGATATGTCTACCTTTGATCTTTGAGGCTAATGACATTTGGATGAGGCTTTTGCGTGGGCATCCTTTTTGTTGATGTCAATGCTATTGCTTTCTGTTTGTTAGTTTTTATTATGACAGTCAGGCCCCTCTTCTGCAGGTCTGCTGGAGTTTGCCAGAGGTCCACTTCCAACCCTGTTTGCCTGGGTATCACCAGTGGAGGCTACAGAACAGCAAAGATTGCTGCCTGCTCCTTCCCCTAGAAGCTTCTTTCCAGAGGGCCACCCGCCAGATGCCAGCTGGAGCTTTCCTGTATAAGGTGTCTGTTGACCCCTGCTGGGAGGTATCTCCCAATCAGGAGGCACAGGGGTTAGGGACTCACTTGAGAAAGCAGTCTGTTCCTTAGCAGAGCTCAAGCACTGTGCTGGAAGATCTGCTGCTCTCTTCAGAGCTGGCAGGCAGGAATGTTTAGGTCTGCTGAAGCTGCTCCCACAGCTACCCCTTCCCCCACGTGCTATGTCCCAGGGAGATGGTAGTTTTATCTATAAGCCCCTGACTGGAGCTGCCGCCTTTCTTTCAGAGATGCCCTGTTCATTGAGGAGGAATCTAGAGAGTCAGTCTGGCTTCAGCAGCTTTGCTGCACTGCAGTGGATTCCACTCAGTCTGAACTTTCCTGTGACTTTGTTTACACTGTGAGGGGAAACCTGCCTACCCAAGCCTCAGTAATGGCAGATGCCCCTCCTCCTTAACCAAGCTTGAGCATCCCAGATTTAACTTCAGACTGCTGTGCTGGCGGCAAGAATTTCAAGCCAGTGGATCTTAGCTTGCTGGGTTTTGCACAGGTGGGACCCACTGAGCAAGACCACTTTGCTCCCTCACTTCAGCCCCCTTTCCAGGGGAGTGAATAGTTCTGTCTTGCTAGGGTTCCAGGCACCACTGGGGTACGAAAAAAAAAAGAAACCTGCTGCGGCTAGCTCAGTGTCTGCCCAAACAACCACCCGGTTTTGTGCATGAAACCCAGGGCCCTGGTGGTGTAGGCACCTGAGGGAATCTCCTGGTCTGTGGGCTGGAAAACCATGGGGAAAGCGTAGTATCTGGGCCAGATAGCCCTGTCTCTTATGGCACAGTCCCTCATGGCTTCCCTTGGCTAGGGGAGGGAGGTCCCAAGCCCTTCTGCTTCCAGAGTGAGGCAACATCCCACCCTGCTTCTGCTCGCCCTCCATGGGCTGCACCCACTGTCTAACCAGTCCCAGTGAGAAGAACTGGGTACCTCTGTTGGAAATGCAGAAATCACCCACCTTTTGCATTGGTCTCACTGGGAGCTGCAGACCAGAGCTGTTCCTATTCAGCCATCTTGCCAGATCCTTCTTTTTTTCTTTTTTAAAAATCATCTTTTAACAGTGGAAAGGGGGAGGAAACAAGAAGCACAAAGGAATTTCCTTCCCTCTTCATGGGCCCAGGGCCAGTCCCAAGCAAAGTGCTGCAGTAGTGCCCTAGAATTTTTATACTTTGAGGTCTTACATTTAAGTTTTAATCCATCTTTAGTTAATTTTGTGTATTGTGAGACAGGTCAAGTTTTATTCTGCATATGGTTACCCAGTTTATCCAGCGCCATTTATTGAATAAGGTGTCGTTTCCCCATTGTTTATTTTTGCCTGCTTTGCGAAAGATCAGTTGGTTTTAGGCAAGTGACTTTATTTCTGAATTCCCTAGTCTCTTCCATTGGTCTACGTATCTATTTTTGTACCAGAATCATGCTGCTTTTGTTACTGTAGCCTTGTGCTATAGTTTGAAGTCAGGTAATGTGGTATTTCTTGCTTTGTTCTTTTTGCTTAGGATTGCTTTAGCTATCCATTCTTTTTTTGGCTCCATATAATATGTTATGAAATTGGATCAGTAATTTTAAAAACCTGTCAACCCAAAAGAGCTCTGGACCAGGTGGATTAACAGCCAAATTCTACCAGATGTATGAAGAAGTGCTGGTACCAATCCACTGAAACTATTCCAAAAATTAAGGACGATGGTTTCCTGACTAACTCATTCTATGAAACCAGTATCATTCTGATACCAAAATTCAGCAAATACATAACAAAAACAGAAAGCTACAGGCCAGTATCTCTGATAGACATACATGCCAATATCCTCAAGGAAGTACTAACAAACCAAATCCAGCACCACATCAAAAAGTTAATTGACCATGATCAAATAGGCTTTATTGATGGGATGCATAGATGATATGCAAATCAATAAATGTGATTCATCACATAAACAGAATTAAATAATAAACCATATGATCATCTCAATAGATGCAGAAAAAGTATCCCATAAAATTCAACATCCCTTCATGGTAAAAACCCTCAACTAACTAGCCATGGAAAGAACACACCTCAAAGTAATAGGAGCAATCTATGACAGATCTACAGCCAACATCACACTGAGCAGGCAAAAGTTGAAAACGTGAACTGGACTAAGATAAGAATGCCCACTGTCACCACTGCTGTTCCACATAGTACTGGAAGTCCCAGCCAGAGCAGTCAGGCAAGAGAATGAAAGAAAAATGC
This sequence comes from Colobus angolensis palliatus, assembly GCF_000951035.1. Lineage (NCBI taxonomy): Eukaryota > Metazoa > Chordata > Mammalia > Primates > Cercopithecidae > Colobus > Colobus angolensis. Next base: position 4,678,090 of record NW_012114522.1, on the reverse strand, counting down.
ATCCAAATAGAAAAAGAGGGCCGGGCGCGGTGGCTCAAGCCTGTAATCCCAGCACTTTGGCAGGCCGAGACGGGTGGATCACGAGGTCAGGAGATCGAGACCATCCTGATCTACACGGTGAAACCCCGTCTCTACTAAAAAATACAAAAAACTAGCCGGGCGAGATGGCGGGCGCGTGTGGTCCCAGCTACTCGGGAGGCTGAGGCAGGAGAATGGCGTAAACCCGGGAGGCGGAGCTTACAGTGAACTGAGATTGCGCCACTGCACTCCAGCCTGGGCGACAGAGCTAGACTCCATCTCAAAAAAAAAAAAAAAAAAAAAAAAAGAAAAAGAGGAAGTCAAATTATCTCTCTTTACAGACCACATTATTCTATACTTAGAAAACCCTAAAGATTCTTCCAAAAGACCCATAACCCTGATAAATGACTTCAGTAATGTTTCAGGATACAAAATAAATGTAAATGTACAAAAATCAGTAGCATTTCTGTCCACTAATAACATTCCAGATGAAAACAAATCAATAATGCAATTTCATTTACAATAACCACAAAAAGAATAAAATACCTAAGAATACATCTAACCAAGGAGGTGAAAGATTTCTACAAGGAGAAGTACAAAACATTGCTGAAAGAAATCATAGATGGCACAAACAAATGGAAAAACATTCCATGCTCGTGGATTGGAAGAGTCAATATTGTTAAAATGTCCATACTGCCCAAAGCAATTTGTAGATTCACTGCAATTTGTATTAAATTACCAACATCATTCTTCACAAAATTAGGAGGACACCTCCTTCCATTCCTAGTTTGTTGAATATTTTTATCATGAAAGGGTACTGAATTTTATCAAATGCTTTTTCTGAATATATTAATATGATTATATAGGTTTTATCTTTTATTCTATTAATACTATATTTTAGACTGATTTTTGTTATGTTAGACCAACCTTGCATTCCTGGCATAAATCCTACTTGGTCATGATGTGTAATGCTTGTGTATGTTGCTGGATTCTGTTTCTAGCGTTTTGTTGAGGATTTCTGTGTCTGTATTTATGAAGGATATTGATATGCAGTTTTCTTTCTTATGATGTCATTGGTTTTGGTGTCAGGATAATGCTTGCTAGAAAGCATTGGAAAGCGTTTCCCTGTGTTCTGTCTTTTGGAAGAGTTTGCAAAAGATTGTTATTAGCCCTTCTCTGAATGGTAAAATTAATCAGTGAAGCCATCTGAGTCTGGGCTTTACTTTGTGAGTATTTTTTAAATTATTATTTACATTACTAATTCAATCTTTTCACTTATGAAAGTCCTTTTCAGATTTTCTATTTCCTCTTGAATAGTGTTGATAATTTACATAATTCTACTAATTTGTCCGTTTCATCCAGAATATCTAATTTGTTGGCATAAAATTCGTTATACTATTCTTTTATAATCCTTTTATTTCTGTAAAGTTGGTAGTAGTGTTTTCTTTTTCATTTTGAATTTAATAATTTGAGTTTCTTTTTTTTTTTTTGGACAATGTAGCTAAAGTTTTGTAATTTTTGTCAATTTTCCAAAGAACCAGATTTCAGTTCCATTAGTGTTTTTTTGTTTTGTCTTGTGTTTGTGTGTGTGGGGTTTTTTTTTTTTTTTGGAATCTTTATCATTTATCATTTCCTTTGTTTGGATTTAGTTTAGTTTGTTTTTTTTCTAGTTTTTTAAAGTAGAAGTTATTAAGATGTCTCTTCCCTTTAATTGTAGTGTTTAGTCCATTTATATTATGTAGTTACTGATAAGGTATTATTTATGTAGCCACTTTTGATTTTTTTCTATATGTCTTGTGGGTTTCCCCCCATTATTCCTCCATTACTTCTATCCTTTGTGTAATAAAAACATTTTCTAGTATACTATTTTAATTACTTTATTCTTTATTTTACTGTATTTTTGAGTTATTTTCTTACTGGTCACTTTGAGAATAACATTTTTAAGTTAAAACAGTCTGATGTATGTGTGTATGTGTTTTAGCAACTTTTTATTTCCATATAATTTCAAAATTACAAAAATTGTAAAAAAAAAAATAAAGAATTATATATGCTTTCAATGTATCCCCAGATTAACATTTTTCCTCATTTGCTTTACATTCTCTGTGTGTGTTTTCACAACTAAAATTCCTAATTTTAATCAAGTTTAACATATTCTCCTTATTAGTTCTTTTAACATCCTGTTTAGAAATCTGTCTACCCTAAAGTCATAAAGATCTTCTTTTATGCTTTTTCTAGAAGGTTTATTGTTTTACATTGTACATTTAGATCTACAAGTCATCTGAAATCATCTGCATATAATGTGTAGTTTGTACCAAAATTTATTTTTCCCTGTATGGATACCCAATTAATACAGAACCATTTACTGAAAAGATCAACATTTGCCGTTGGTTAATATATTCCTTCCCCCTTTGTTTCATTAAATTTTAACTGGTTTTGAGGAAACAGTTAGTGTTTGGTTACATTAAGTTCTTTAGTGGCAATTTCCGAGATTCTGGTGCACCCATCACCTGAGCAGTGTACACTGTACCCAATGTGTAGTCTTTTATTTCTCACCCCCTCTCACCCTTCCCCTAAAGCCCCCAAAGTCCATTGTATTATTCTTATTCCTTTGCATCCTCGTAGCTTAGTTCCCACTAATGAGTGAGAACCTATGAAGTTTGGTATTCCACTCCTGAGTTACTTCATTTAGAATAATGGTCTCCAATACCATCCAGGTTGCTGCAAATGCCATTATTCCATTTCTTTTTATGGCTGAGTAGTATTCTATGGTATATGTGTGTGTGTCTGTGTGTCTGTGTATATGTATATGTGTGTGTCTGTGTATGTATATCACATTTTTTTATTCACTAGTTGATTGATGGGCATTTGGGCTGGTTCCATATTTTTGCAATTGCGAATTATGCTGCTATAAACATGTGTATGCAGCTATCTTTTTTGTATAATGACTTCTTTTTCTCTGGGTAGATACCCAGGAGGGGCATTGCTGGATTGAACGGTAGATCTGCTTTTAGTTCTTTAAGGTATCTCCACACTGTTTTCCATAGTGGTTGTAGTAGTTTTCATTCCCGCCAACAGTGTAAAAGTGTTTCATTTTTTGATGATAGCACCACATCTGTGCTAACATCTATTATTTTTTGATTTTTTGATTATGGCCATTCCTGCAGGAGTGATGTGGTATGGCATTATGGTTTTTATTTACACTTCCCTGATAATTAGTGATGTTGAGCATTTTTTCACATGTTTGTTGGTCATTTGTATATTGTCTCTTTATAATTGTCTATTCGTGTCCTCAGCCCACTTTTTGGTGGGAGTGTTTGTTTTGTTCTTGCTGATTTGTTTGAGTTCCTTGTAGATTCTGGATATTAGTCCTTTGTCAGATGTATACATTGCAAAGGTTTTTCTCTCTATGGGTTGTCTGTTTAATCTTCGGATTATTTCTTTTGCTGTGCAGCAGCTTTTAGTTTAATTAATTCACATTTATTTATGTCTGTTTTTGTTGCATTTGCTTTTGGGGTTTTGGTCATGAAGTCTTTGCCTAAGCCAGTGTCTAGAAGGGATTTTCCAATGTTATCTTCTAGGATTTTTATGGTTTAGATTTAAGTCTTTTATCCATCTTGAGTTGATTTTTGTATAGGGTGAGAGATGAGGATCCAGTTTCATTCTTTTACATGTGACTTGCCAATTATCCCAGTACCATTTGTTGAATAGAGTGTCCTTTCCCCACTTTATGTTTTTGTTTGCCTTGTCAAAGATCAGTTGGCTATAAGTATTTAGCTTTATTTTTGAGTTCTCTATTCCATTCCATTGGTCTATGTGCCTATTTTTATACCAGTATGATGCTGTTTTGGTGACTATGACCTTACAGTATAGTATGAAGTCAGGTAATGCAGTGCCTCCAGATTTGTTCTTTTTGCTTAGTCTTGCTATGGCTATGCAGGCTCTTTTTTGGTTCCATATGAATTTTAGGATTGTTTTCTCTAGTTCTCTGAAAAATGGTGGTGGTATTTTGAAGGGAATTGCATTGAATTTGTACATTGCTTTTGGCAGTGTGATCGTTTTCACAATATTGATTCTACCCATCTATGAGCATGGGATGTGTTTCCATTTGTTTATGTTGTCTATGATTTCTTTCAGAAGTGTTTCTACTTTTCCTTGTAGAGCTCTTTCAGCTCCTTGGTTAGGTGTAGTCCTAAGTATTTTATAGTATTTTTTTTTTTTTGCAGCTATTATAAAAGGGATTGAGTTCTCGATTTGATTCTTGGCTTGGTTGCTATTGGTGTATAACAGAGCTACTGACTTATGTACATTGATTTTGTATCGAAATCAAAACTTTGCTCGATTCATTTACCAGTTCTAGGAGCTTTTTTCAATTAGTCTTTAGGGTTTTCTAGGTATACAATCATGTCATCAGCAAACAGCAACAGTTTGACTTCCTCATTACCAATTTGGATGCCCTTTATTTCTTTTTCTTGTCTGATTGCTCTGGCTAAGACTTCTAGTACTATGATGAATAGAAGTGTAAGTGGGCATCCTTGTCTTGTTCCAGTTGTCAGTGTGGGTGCTTTCAACTTTTTTCCCATTCAGTAGAATGTTGGCTGTGGGTTTGTCATAGATGGCTTTTATTACCTTAAGGTATGTCCCTTCTATGCCGATTTTGCTGAGGGTTTTAATCATAAAGCAATGCTGGATTTTGTCAAATGCTTTTTCTGCATCTACTGAGATGATCATGTGGTTTTTGTTTTTAATTCTGTTTATGTGGTATATCACATTTATTGACTTACGTATGTTAAATCATCCCTGCATCCCTGTTATGAAACCCACTTGATAATGGTGGATTTTTTTTTTTTTTTTGATATGCTGTTGGATTCCCTTAGAAAGTATTTTGTTGAGGATTTTTGCATCTATGTTCATCAGGGATAGTTGTCTGTAGTTTTCTTTTTTTGTTATGTCCTTTTCTGGTTTTGGTATTAGCATGATACTGGCTTCATAGACTGTTTTGGGGAAGATTCCCTGTTTCTTTATCTTTTGGAATAGTGTCTCAATAGGATTGGTCCCAATTCTTCTTTAAATGTCTGATAGAATTCAGCTGTGAATTCATCTGGTCCTGCACTTTTATTATTGGTAACTTTTTAATAACCATTTCAATCTCACTATGTGTTATTGCTCTGTTCAGGGTTTCTATTTCTTCCTGGTTTAATCTAGGAAGGTTGTGTATTTTCAGGAATTTATCTGTCTCTTCTAGGTTTTCTAGTTTATGTGTGTAAAAGTGCTCACAGCATCCTTGAATGATCTTTTGTATTTCTGTGGTATCAGTTGTAATACCTCCCATTTCGTTTCTAATTGAGTTTATTTGGATCTTCTCTTTTCTTTTTATCGTTAATCACACTAATGGTCTATCAATTTTATTTATCTTTTCAAAGAACCAGCTTTTAGTTTCATTTATCTTTTATGTTGTTTTTTGTTTGTTTCCATTTTATTTTGTTCTGCTCGAATCTTGGCTATTTGTTTTCCTCTGCTGGGTGTGGGTTTGGTTTTTTCTTGTTTCTGTAGCTCCTTCACGTGTGACCTTGGATTGTCCACCTGTGCTCTTTCAGACTTTCTGATATAGGCATTTAATGCTGTGAACTTTCCTCTTAGCACCACTCTTGCTGTATCTCAAAGGTTTTGATATGTTGTATCACTATTATTGTTCAGTTCAAATAATTTTTTAAACTTCCATCTTGATTTCATTGTTGATCCAGTGATCATTCAGGATCAGGTTATTTAATTTCCATGTATTTGCGTGGTTTTGAGGATTCCTTTTGGAGTTGATTTCCAATTTTATTCCACTGCGAACTGAGAGAGTCCTTGCTATAATTCTGATTTTCTTACATTTCTTGAGGCTTGTTTTATGGCCTATCATATGGTCTATCTTGGAGAATGTTCCATGTGCTTATGAAAAGAACGTATATTCTGCAGTTGTTTGGGTACAATGTTCTGTAAATATTTGTTAAGTCCATTTGTTCTAGGCTATAGTTTAAGTTCATTGTTTCTGTGTGGACTTTCTGTCTTGATGACCTGTCTAGTGCTATCAGTGGAACATTGAAGTCCCCTATTATTATTGCATTGCCATGTATCTGATTTCTTAGGTCTAGTAGTAAGTGTTTCATGATTTTGGGAACTCCAGTGTTATGTGCATATATATTTGGATATATGATGTTTTCCTGTTGGACTTGTCCTTTTATTATTAAATAATGTCCCTCTTTGACTTTTTTAACTGTTGTAGCTTTAATCTTTGTCCACCCCTTTACCTTAAGTTTATGTGAGTCCTTATGTGTCAAGTGATTCTCTTGAAGAGAGCAGATACTTGGTTGGTGAGTTCTTACCTATTCTGCCATTCTGTATATTTTAAGTGGAGCATTTAGGCCATTTACATTCATCATTAGTATGGAGACGTGAGGTACTGTTCTATTCATTGTGCTGTTTGTTGCCTGAATACCTTGCTTTTTTGTGTATTATTGTTTTATAGGTCCTGTGAGATTTATGCTTTAAGGAGATTCTGTTTTGTTGTGTTTTGAGGATTTGTTTCAAGATTTAGAGCTTCTTTTAGCAGTTCTTGTAATGCTGGCTTGGTAGTGGCAGATTCTCTCAGCATTTGTTTGTCTGAAAAAGGCTGTACCTTTCCTTCGTTTATGAAGCTTAGTTTTGCTGCACACAAAATTCTTGGCTGAAAACGGTTTTGTTTAAGGAGGCTAAAGATAGGACCCCAATCCCTTCTAGCTTATATGATTTCGGCTGAGAAATCTGCTGTTAATCTGATAGGTTTTCCTTTATAGGTTGCCTGATGCTCTTGCCTCACAACTCTTAAGATTATTTTCTTTGTCCTGACTTTAAATAGCCTGATGATTATGTGCTTAGGTGATGATCTTTTTGTGATGAATTTTCCAGGTGTTTTTTGAACTTGTTGTATTTAAATGTCTAGAGCTTTAACAAGTCCAGGGAAGTTTTCCTTGATTATTGCCTCAAATATGTTTTCCAGACTTTTAGATTTCACTTCTTCGGAAACACGAATTGTTCTTAGGTTTGTTTATTTAACATAATCCCAAACTTCTTGGAGGTTTTGTTCATTTTTTAAATTCTTTATTCTTTGTCTTTGTCAGATTGGTTTACTTTGAGAATCCTGTCTTCAATCTCTGAAGTCCTTTCTTCTACTTGTTTGATTCTATTTCTGAGACTTTCCAGTGCATTTTGCGTTTCTCTACATGTGTTCTTGATTTCCAGACGTTGTGATTTTTTTTTTTATTTATACTGTCTGTTTCACTGGAGATTTTCCATTCCTATTCTCTTTTTTTTATTTTTTTAAGCTGGTCTTCACCTTTCTCTGGTGCCTCCTTGATTACTTAATAATTGACCTGCTGAATCCTTCTGGAAATTCACAGATTTTGTCTTCATTTGGATCTATTGCTGGTTAGCTAGTGTGATCTTTTGGGGGTATTAGAGAACCTTGTTTTGTCATATTGCCAGAATTACCATATTTTCTGGTTCCTTCTCATTTGGGTAGAGTGTGTCAGAGGGAAGATCTGGGACTCAAGGGCTGCTGTTCAGATTCTTTTGTCCCATGGGGTACTCCCTTGATGTGGTGCTCTCCCCTTTCCCCTAGGGATGGGGCTTCTTGAGAACCAACTGCAGTGATTGTTATTTCTCTTCAGAATCTAGCCACCCAGCAGAGCTACCAGGTTCTGGGCTGGTACTGGGGAGTGTCTGCAAAGACACTTGTGATCCATCTTCATGTCTCTCAACCGTGGACATGAGCACCTACTCCAGTGGAGGCAGCAGGGGAGTGAAGTGAACTCTGTGAGGGTCCTCAGTTGTATTTTTGTTAAGTGTGCTGGTGTTTTGTATTGGTTGGCCTCCAGCCAAGAGGTGTCGCTTTCAAGACTGCATCAGCTGTGACTGTATGGAGAGGATGAGGTGATGGGCGGGGCCATAGAGCTCCCAAGACATTATGTCCTTTGTCTTCAGAGTTCTTAGCTGTCCCACAGAGCCTGCAGCGTCAGTCCACTTCCTTCAAAAGGTCTTTGGATTCTTTTGGCTTTCTTGGTATGTTTCTCCAATAGTTCTTGGAACAAGAGTTCACGAGTGGTTCTCCACATGCTACTCTGTCCATCCAAGTGGAAGCTACAAGTTAGTCCTGCCTCCTATCCACCATTTTTCCCAACTAGGTGACTTTAAGTAATCTACACTCTTCCAATGCCTCAGTTTCTTCCTTAGTAAAATACGTATTTTTGTGTATTCCTCTAGAGTTACTATAAAGATTATAGGAGTAAGTGCATGCTATGTGTCAATCACTCTGTGTGCTTAGCATCAGAGAGTTAGTGTCATTCATTTAGTCACTCATTCATATGTGCCAGGTGCCTTCTTCTTATCAGGTAACACCATGGAGGCAGGGACATGATTCCTTTTACTTAATAATGTGTCCAGAACACCTAAACCAGTGCCTAGCGTGTAGTTGGTATTCAATGAATATTTGTTTAATAAATTATCTTGTATACCTCAACAAAATGAAGGCTTTACATGACAAACCCATAGTCAACATCATACTGAACAAGGAAAAGTGTAAAGCTTTCCTCTAATATCTGGAACCAGACAAGGATGTCCACTTTCACCATTGTTATTCAACTTAGTACTAAATGTCCTAGACAGAACAGTTATGCAAGAGAAAAAAAAATAAAGGGCATACAAATTGAAAAGGAAGAATCAGATTGTCTCTGCTTGCAGACATGATCTTATATATAGAAAACCCTAAAAGCTCCACAAAAAAACTCTCAGGAGTGATAAATGAATTCAGTAAAGTTGCAGGTAAAAACTGACATACAAATGTAATAGCATTTCTATACACCAACAAAAAACTAGTGGGAAAAGAAATTAAGAAAACAATTTCATTTACAATAGCTACAAAATAATACATATAAATAAATTTAACCAAGGAGGTGAAAGATCTCTACAAGGGAAACTATAAAACAGGGGTGAAAGAAAATGAAGAAGACACAGAAAATTAGAAAGTTATCTCATGTTCATGGATTAGAAGAAGTAATATTGTAAAAATGACCATACTACAAAAAGTGACCTAAAATGGAATCCTTATCAAAATACTAATGACATTCATCACAGAAATAGAAAAAAAAATCCTGAAATTTTTATGAAACTACAAAAGATGCAGAATAACCAAAGCGATCCTGAGCAAAAAGAACAAGGTTGGAGGTATCACACTACCAGACTTCAAAATATACCGTAAAACTATAGAAGCCAAAATAGTATGGTATTGACATAAAAACACATAGACCAATGGAACAGCACAGAGAATCTAGAAATAAATCCACATATCTACAACCAACGGACTTTTGGCAAAGGTACCAATAACATTTACTGGGGAAATTGAAGATTTATGCTCGGCAGAAGACTCTGTGAAGAGGATTAAAAAACGAGCTACAGAGTAGAAGAAAATATTTGCAAACCACATATTTGACAAAGGACTTGTATCTAGACGATATAATGAGTTATCAAATCTTAACAGTAAATTTTTTTAATCCAATTAAAAATGAGCAAAAGACACGAACAGACGTTTCACAGAAGAGGACATACAAATAAACACATGAAAAAGTTTTCATCTTCCTACGCCATTAGTGAAATGCAAATTAAAATGCAAGTTATCCATTAGGGAAATGCAAATGAGATGTGACCACACACCTGTCAGAATGGCTAGCTTAAAAATACTGATAACATCAAGTGAAACAAACAGATCCGTATGTATCTTGGATAAATTCTACAAGAATTTCTTTAAGAGGGAAGATAAGCCACAAAACAGTAACAGTAATACTCAGCAGTGCTCACTGAGTATTTAATTATATGTCAAACACTGGTTCAAGTAATTAATATGCATAAACTCAATATTATCTAAAACCATATGTTATGTTTATCTGTTTCACAATTTTATATGATTTATGGATGCATATATTGTAAAAGTAAAAAGAAATAAGGAATATCTCAACATCAAGTACTAATTGTTAATACTTCTGGAAAGAGTAGATGAAGGAAGGAATGGATGGAGTAAGCCAAATCTTGAGTGTTTTCTTTTTCTTTTCTTTT
>NW_012114522.1:4660716-4667897 GCF_000951035.1 Colobus angolensis palliatus | reverse complement strand
TTTTTTTTTTTTTTTTTTTTTTGAGACGGAGTCGCCCAGACTGCAGTTTCCCCTGAGACTCCAGCGCCCAGGCTGGAGTGCAGTGGTGTGATCTCAGCTCACTGCAACCTGTGCCTCCTGGGTTCAAGCTATTCTCCTGCCTCAGCCTCCTGAGTAACTGGAATGACAGGTGCATGCCACCACGCCCAGCTAATTTTTGTATTTTTAGTAAAGGTGGGGTTTTGCCCTCTTGGCCAAGCTGATCTCGAATTCCTGACCTCAGTTGATCTGCCCTCCTCGACCTCCCAAAGTGCTGGGACTATAGGTGTGAGCCAGCGGGCCCGGCTGACATTAATAAGGCAAAATGTAACGTCTGCTTAGTTTTGATGGGGAATATATATGTGTCTGTTATGCTACTTTCTGTATAAATATATTTATATATATTTCAAGTTATACATATATAACTTGAAAAAAAATTTGTAAGGAGGACATTAGGCTTAACCACTGAAGCAACACTCAGTGAACACTCCTGCCCTGGACCAGGCCCTGAGTGGAGACTGGAGGATTCCAGGGAGGTCAGACAAGGTGCCATCTGCAAAGAGCTCCTATTCTTGTTTGGGAGGCTTCTTGGAGAAGGTGACAAGTGGTTTCCTTATTCGAAGGATAAACGAAGAGTTAAGAGTTATTGACTTAAAAATCTATTGATGAGCTTCCGTGTTCATTAGGCATTCATCTGAGTGTTTTGGATAGAACTGTGAAAAATATAGCTCGGCCCTTCTCAAAGTGCTGTCCCCATACCAACGGGATCAACATCACCTGAAGATCTGTATGTATAGAATTGTCAAATTTCAGGTTTTATCCCAGGCCTACCAAGTCAGCAACTCTGAGGTGGGGCCAGCAATCTGTGTTTTCACAAGGCCCCCAGGTGCTTCTGAATGCTTGCTGAAGTTTGAGAACCACTGGTAGAGAAAGCTTTGGCTCTCAGGACTTGCATTTGTGTGTACTTGTACACATGCATGTGTGTGTGTGTGTGCGCGCGCACATGTGCACGTGTGTGCACACTTGTGAAAATGCATTCACATGTGTGTGTGCTTGTGTGAATGCATGCACATGTGTATGTGTGTGTAGGGGGAAAGGGCAGACAGGACACAATGAAACAGGTGAGTAAATGAGATTATTTTACATAGGGATAAATGTTATGAAGAAAGATTTAAAAGGGCTTAGAGAAAATTGTAGGATGTCAGAAAGTAGTAGGGCTTCTAAAAATAGGCCATGAAAGAAGGCCTGCCTGGGGAGTTGTCTTAGGAACTAAGACTCAATGATGAGAAGGAGTGATAGGAAGGTGGAGCAGGGATAAGAACTGCAGGCAATGAGACCAGCACGTGCGAAGATCTCAACCCTGGAACAGAAAGAAGAATGAAAGTCAAAATAAATAGATTAAGAAAACAAAGTCAGGAGCAAGATAAAATGAGATTGGAGAGTGCTGATCACACAGAGCTTTGTAGGCTGTTAAGGGATCCTGAATTTATTCCAGGTATATTGGGACATCACTGCAGTGATTTAAATGGTGAATTGGCTAGGCCCAGAATCACAGGGTAGGTACTTTCAGACAAAGGAACAGCATAAGAAAAGGTACAAAGGTATGAGAGAGAGAGTATATTTGACAAACTCCAAGTTCTTCAGGATGACCACAGCAGAGTTCATCCTGAAGAAGGATGCAGTAGGCTGGATTCATGGGAAAGCTCTTGAGAATAATAAAAATAGCAAAGTTTTTTTTTTTTGTTTTTTGTTTTTTGTTTTTTTTTTTGAGATGGAGTCTCGCTCTGTCACCCAGGCTGGAATGCAGTGGTGTGATCTCTGCTCTCTGCAAGCTCTGCCTCCCGGGTTCACGCCATTCTCCTGCCTCAGCCTCCCCAGTAGCTGGGACTACAGGCACCCGCCACCATGCCCGGCTAATATTTATTTATTTACTTATTTATTTATTTATTTTTGTATTTTTAGTAGAGACGGGGTTTCACCGTGTTCGCCAGGGTGGTCTTGATCTCCTGACCTCGTGATCCGCCCGCCTTGGCCTCCCAAAGTGCTGGGATTACAGGCGTGAGCCACCGCACCTGGCCAAAAATAGCAAGTATTTTTCAAGCATTCATTATGTGTCAGTTTACCAGTCCCTTGACTCATAATAACTCATGAAATCTTTGCAGCACCAGGACGTAAACACCACGATAATCCCTGTATGACTAATGAGGATGTGGGGCCCAGAACCTAGGACTTTGCCTCCAGAGCCTGTACACTTCAATAGGGTTTGTGTGTTCGGCTGAATGGGGCTCATCACTGCTTACCAATGAAGCAATAATGACTCAACTGCTCTCCTGCCTAAAGCAAAAGTCCTCCGACTAATCAGATATGTAGCCGCCAGAGCAGCTGTTCCAAAACTCAGATCTGACCAGGACTTTCTCCTGTTTCCAACTCCTCGGTAGCTTCCCCTTGTGCAAGAATAAAGTCCAAACTTCTCATCATGACGTACAAAGCCCTTCTTGAAGGGTCTCCCCCTCACTCCCATCTTACCCCTCTCCAGCACTCACCCCAGCCATCCAGAGCTTGAACCCATGCTCACCACTCCTCTCAGCCTTTGTTCGTGCTGTTCCTTATTTCTGGACCATTGTCCCTGCTCTCTGCTCTTCTCTGGTTATAGCAACCAGGGCTCAGCTTCAAGGAAGAGAATACAGTCTAGTTGGTTCAGAGAGAGGGATTTGTTACAGGGTATGAAATGTCTTCTCAGAATCCCTGGGAGGCTGAAGAGCTGACTCTGGGCTGAAACTCAGAGCTCTGCCCCAAGTCACAGGGAGAACTGACCTGCAGAGGATATGGCTGCCCCTGCTGCAGTTGAGAAGCTGCCTCCCAGAATGAGACCTCAGACCTCGCCCCACTTTGCTGAGTCTTACGTGGATGCAACTTACTGAGAAACCTAAATCATGAAGGAACTCTAGCTGCGTGGAGTCTGGGAAATGAGCTTGGCAGATTGCTAGCCGTTGCAGTTACAGGAAAGCACTCTTACAGGAGGGTGGAACAGACATTGATGAGCCAATTCAAGTCTCCACTCTACCTAGACGTCTCTTCCCCTTCAGAATCCCTCCCCTTTTTTGATAGGTCCCTCCCCTGTGTGTTTCTGTGCTACCTTGTCCTTCCCCTCCTAGAGTACAGTGAGCACCTTGAGTACAGCGACAACATCTGGCTGATGAATGATTCCCCCTCCCATGATAGGGCCTGGTACATAGCAGGTGTTCAGCAAACATTCAGGCATCCTCACCCTGCAGAACGCCTCTGCAGTTAACATTTTCCTGGTCCGGTGCCTCTTGATTTTTATTACTAAGGCTGCATGGACTGTATTAGATTGAACCATATGAAATTGTTACTTCTGTAGTCAAAACTGGGTAAACACTGGCAATTTCACATGACTCAACCCTGTATGTATCTATCAATACTTTTTCAGCTATTGTTTATATGGAAAAAATTAGATTTACAGTCCTGAAACTCAATATAACATTTTTAACAATGTGATATCAGGGCAAGTCTCAAGTTACATTTCAGATACAGCTAGTGAAATGTCAGCACCAAGTGTAGTCAGTTTGAAAAATCACATTAAGTATCTATCGCCACAGGGATGTGGGTCTTAGACACTGCTGAGGGTAAACAAGACCCTGTTACTGCAAAAACCCAAAACTAAAACATCATTCACTATATTTAGTGTTTGATCATGAGGATGGAATGGAAACACTTGACATATTAGCAGATGGATCTCTTATCTATTTTGTTGTGTTTACCATGTGTTTTAAGAAATTGGTTGAGAAATTTGGTTTGAAGAGTGCTGCATTGTAATTTTTCCCACTTAAAATAATGGGAAATATATTTTCAGTGTCTTCAAACAGAATGACTGGTTTTTAGGAACAGGTTGATTATGTTCAACAGACGATGCATGTGTCCTGAATGCTGAAAAGTTCATCACTGTAGACTCAGAAGGGTGTGCACTGTATGGCTGAAGGGAAGGGTCTTTGAGAGAGTACAAAAGGGCTTTGAAGATGTGGTTAGCAAAAGGATTTCAGAGGGAGGGGGTTGGAGCAAAGCTGAGTGCGACATTAGGCAAGTTACTCAGCTTCTCTGAACCTCAGTTCTGTCACCTCTAAAATGGCCAAAATAATGCCTGCACCAAAGCATTGGAAGATTAAGTGAGATCTCCAATGTAAAAAGCTCACATAGAGCCAGGAGCCTCCGTCAATGGTATTATAAAAAGCACTTAGGACCATGGCTAGTACATAGGAAGCACTCAGTGTATGTGAGTTACCATTATTCCTTCTCCATTCTTTCATTCAATGCCCTTTGTAAGAGAATGCAAGTTATAAATTTCTTTTGGAATTTGGCCCAAGAACAGCAGTTTGACTTCATCTTATTTAATCAAGTGGTGAGAGCTGCATTGGTCATTCCACATTGCCCTTTGCTTTCTTTCCACTGCTAAGGGAGCCGGAGCTACTGTTTCAGGCTCACCGTCCCCGTGAACGGTATGTATGCATCTCCTTTGTTATGTGTTTTTCCCACTATCTCCTCTATCAAAAGCCCCTGGTGCCTGTTTCAAAGCCCCTCCATGGAGTGGGATGGGGGCAACATGGACCTGTAGCCTGCCTTCGCCTCATCACACGATCGCTCCTGCCCCAAACTGCCTCTGCCTGGAAGTGCTGGATGGCTTTGAGAGCTTCCTATCTTGTTGCCTTGGTATACGGGAGGCGGTTGGAAGCTAACCAGCTTCCTTTGGCTTCCTGGGAAGGAGATAGGAGGTGAGAATCAGTCCAGTGTGAAGAACGATGAGAGCCATCATGTTTGAGTGGCTTTAAGACTCTTGTACCTCAAGGCAAATTTTAAAAAAGGTGGGTGGGGGGGCGGGGGAGCTGGCTGAACACAGTGGCTCACACCTGTAATCCCAGCACTTTGGGAGGCCAAGGCAAGAGGATTGCTTGAGGACAGGAGTTCAAGACTAGCTGGGGCAATACAGCAAGACCTTGTCTATAAAATAAATAATAAACCCTTATCATTGTGAATGTTATTAAGGACATGTATCAAGCACAAGTCAGGCTTGATAAGCTCTTTTTTCCTTGTACAATTTGAGCTGTCAGAAAGCCCAGTGCTCCATAGTTGGATTTCTGTAGCCTGTGAGGCTATTCTTAGCTCCTCTCTTGCTGGCTGTTACATTTTTAAGAATCGCTAGAGGTGAGCATAGTGGGTGAGACCTCCCCTCCATCTGCTCCCCTCAGAGGTCAGATGGAATGGAAAGTGGCCTGGGGAGATACTCAGCTCATTGCTCCTGCAGATGCCACCCAGTAAAAACACAGGAGATGAGTGTTGTAGACACGTGGCTTTTCCTGGCTGCAGAGATTTTCTGAATCCCACAGAATCATCTCTGGGCACCCAGTGACTTTTGCCTCAGGAAGAAGAAGTGAAGAAAGGTGCCTGTTTCAAATAGTTCAAGTGGCATCGTGCTGCCTGGAGATTAAAAAGGTTTAGGGTTTCCTCCAGACTCTTCCTTTCCCTTTCCACCTCCCCTACCTTTAACAACTACACAAGGTTTGTGGATGCTCCACTGTTGGCCAGGCCCTGGGCAAGGTGAGATGGAGAGTCAGTCACTCATCAGGTAAGAGGAGGAGCTGAACCAAGCTGTTCCAACTCCAGATTTCCCCCAGCAACAGGCACTACCTCCCTCCTATGTGTTCACGTGTATTTCATGTGTTATTAGCATGGCTGACCTTTAGTTTGTAAGCAGCCTCCGAGGCTGATGATGACATGCTTTCCAAGAAAACTGACCTAGGGACCTTGGACCAGTTAACCTCTCTTGGACTTGGTTTCCTCCATTGGGCAATTGAGGGTGATAATGCCCACGTCCCATGGTTAGATGGGACAAGTGTTAAGGGATGAGCAGGGTGTCTGTGAAGAAAACCTCTTCTCCCTTCTTGATTTTAGGACTAACAGAGAGACAGGAGTCTGACAGGTGGAGGTGGAAGTATCCAATTCATGCTAACAGTCAATCAGAGAAACCCACTGTAGATCAGGAGCCGAAACGGCTTGCTAACTCTTGAGTTCTGAAATGGAATCACCTCCGAGGCACAGGAAATGGTGGTCCCCCGCAAGTCCCCGTCCACTAGCCAGGCCCTGGCTGTTGGAGAGAGCAGACAGGAGTATAGAGCAGGTCCTGAAGCAGAAGAGGAGCCCGAGGGGGCTGTGCTGAGCACGGCTGCTGCTTCTGGACTCACCCATCAGATCTATCACTTCTGCACCCTGCAAGGGAGGGGAGAAGGCTATGGAGAGAGACCGGTGAGTCACTCAGGCTAGTGGGAGTTCCTGGTCTCTGTGACAAGAAGAGGCCAGAGAAAAAGCAGGTTCCTGTAAGCAGTGACATAAACAGCAGGGCCTAGCACCCTTCCTTCGCCATCAATCCTCTACCCTCTGTCTTTTTTCTGTGCAATGCCCCACTTTTGTGTAGACATCATTGACTGACCCAGTGTGCCCCACAGAATGTGGGTGCTTCGGGTGTTTGTGGCCCATTCATTCCGGAGTGTGTGGGATGCTCCTGGCTATGTGCTAAATGCAGGGGATGGTGCTGAATTAGCTAGGTCCCTGCACTCAGAGTTCACTGGCTGATGGGGAAAAGAGACCAGGAGAGCGATGGTGACTTGGCTGCAAGGAAAGTGCTATAGAGCATCAAGCACAGAGTCTGGGTTCTGGACATGGACTATCTTGGCTGAGTCCCAGCTCTGCCATTCCCTGGCTGTCATCTTGGACATGTTACTTAATCTCTCTGAACCTCAAGGTCTTGAGCTATCCAAGGTAGTTTGTAATAACTCCAACCTCAAAGGATTGTTGGGAGCATTAAATGAGTGCATATACATAAAGCATTTAGGCTGGGCATGGTGGCTCACACCTGTAATCCCAGCACTTTGGGAGGCCAAGGCAGGCAGATCACTTGACGTAAGGAGTTCAAGACCAGTCTGGCCAACATGGTGAAACATTGTCACTATTAAGAATATGAAAACTGGCTGGGCGCGGTGGCTCAAGCCTGTAATCCCAGCACTTTAGGAGGCCGAGATGGGCAGATCACGAGGTCAGGAGATCAAGACCATCCTGGCTAACACGGTGAAACCCTGTCTCTACTAAAATATACA
>NW_012114522.1:4643336-4660391 GCF_000951035.1 Colobus angolensis palliatus | reverse complement strand
TATATATATATATATATAAATATATATAAACTAGTCAGGCATGGTGACACCTGCCTGTAATCCCAGCTACTGGGGAGGGTGAGGCAGGATAATCGCTTGAACCCAGGAGGCAGAGGTTGCAGTGAGCCAAGATCTAGACCATCCTGGCTAACACGGTGAAACTGCATCCCAGCCTGGGCAACAGAGGGAGACTCCATCTCAAAAAATAAAAATAAGAAAATAAGGCACTTAGAACAGTGTCTGGCACAGAGTATGCATCACATCAGTGTTAACTGTTATTATCATAAGGGATTAGGGGGTTGCCCGCCCCAGTTTCCAGGGTTAGGGAAGGCTTAAAGAAGGGAGCATCAGTCTTAACCAGGGTTTTTCAACCTCAGCGCTGTTGCCATTTTGCAGTAGGTAATTGTGGTAGAGGCTGTCCTGTGCATTGTAGGATATTTAGCAGCATCCCTGGCCCCAACTCACTAGATGACAGCAGCACCCCTCCCAAATGTGACAACCAAAACTGTCTCCACACATTGTCCAGTGTCCCCAGGGGAGCAAAACTGCTCTGGGTTTGGGAACCCTGCACTCACCTGAGAAGTGAGTGATGGACAGGAGGACAGAGGTGGTGCTCTAGGAATAAGGAATATTGTGGGTGAACGTGTAGAATTGTGAGAGTGTGGGTCCATCCAGGGACTTGTCCTAACATGACAGCTCCCTTATGAAGATCTTAAGCCCAGTTAAGCACTCAAGTGCTGACTTCTCCCACTAAATCCTTGGCTTCTGGCAAGAGCCAAATGCATAGGAGAAGCCTACTGAGTACTTGCTGCTGTGTGTGTGAGCCCGTCTTTGTGAAGTCGTCCCTGAAGAACATTCACCTCGTGCTCTGCTCTAAATTTATCCTATCCTGTTCTGAAGAAAGTTCATCCATGAGCGTGATGCACAGTCTCAATCATTGCTTTGCCCCATGTAGCAGTGCTTCTGTGAAATTGGATTTTTAATGCCTTCAGCCTACCCTGAAGCACATCATGCAAAAAATTCCTGTTCCACTTATTACTGTGTTTAGAGTTATTTTATGTGGACCCATAGTTCACCACATTACAGAACACTGTCTTCATAAGAATCCAATGGAAGAAATTTCCCGCTAATTTCAGTACCAGGACAAAAATCTTGCTTTTCCTAAACAATTGTTTTTTTTCCACATCAGCTCTGAATCATGTGGCGGATCATGTTTCTCTTTTTACTCTGTGTGCTGGGGAGATTTGAGACACATTGATGGCCCATTTCAGGCAAGCACACAGGATCTTGAGGCATAATGGGGTATTTTTTCCTGATTCTATTTTCTTGGTTTCCTTTTTTTTCTGTGAGTTGATCTTTGTCTTCCTTATTTTTAATTGCGTTATGTTATATACATTTCACAAGTCACCCAAATCCTTTCCGGAATAAAGTAGGAAATTAATAATTTTTAAAAAAATAAAACATGGAAAATCGCATTCTTTATGTTGTTCTATTGCAATAGCCAGGCAAGGATTTATGCCTTCACAGCACACAATTTTCTTTGCTCTTGCAAGGAGAGCCTTATTTTCCAGATTTTTCCATAGGTCAGAGTTACTGTGATAGAGCTTAGCTCTCTTATTTGTGATCTCCATCATTTCCATGACAATGTTCAGCACTATTATGAGAATATAATTATAATTATAATACGAGAAGAAGCAAAAGGGACAATGTCGCAAAGCTGTGGAATAGTGCAAAACTACAGAGAGATAAATGAAAGGTCATTCTGTGTTCTCCAGTAATAATATTGAGTCTCCCGGGGAATGTAGGGTCTGTGGCCTGGGGCAGAATGTGCATCTGCAGTGAGAAAAAGCTACAACCTGAATTATTGCTTACATTATTTTCTCTTTACATTTTGGTTTTCCTCTTTAGGATTCATTCCAGTGTGCAAGTTTCCCTCTGAAAATTCATGTTGCTCCTTCAAAGAGTTCTGATGGAATACTGAACGATATACCCTTTTGACAGTTTAGCTGTGACTTGAGAGTACAGAACTCGCTGGTTATTCATGTAATGTTTCAACAGTCCATCAGCTATTAGAATACAAAATTGCACATCTGTAGGAGGCATATTATATTTGATTCCTGTGGTTTCTTTTGGAGCATCTATATTCTTCTATCCAGTAGCAAATACATGAAAATTTGTATCCGGTAACTCAGTTCCAAGTCACAGAAACTCAAAGTAAAGTAGCTTAATTTAAAAAAAGTCACTGCTCATGTAAATATGAAGTTCAGGGATGGGTCTTTTTTCTGACGAGGTGGGAGCCAGTACCTCCAACAGTGCCTCTTTCTGCATTTAGCTCCCAGCCCTGCTTCCCTCTCTGCAGCTTCTCTCCCCAGACAGGTCTTATTGACATTCTTTTTTGTTTCCTAGTGCCTATAAAAGTTATGTTTATACAATACTGTACTCTGTTCAGTGTGCAACAGCATTATGTCTAACAAGTGTATATAGCTTCATCTGAAAATACTTGATAGGTACAATGCTAACACTCATCTGAGTCTTCCTTCAACAAATCACAGTCTTTTTGCTGGTGGAGGGTCTTTCCTCAATGTTGATGGCTGCTTACTGATCAGGATGGTGGTTGCTGAAGGTTGGGGTGACTGAAAATTTCATAAAATAAGACAACAATGAAGCTTGCCACAGTGATGAACTCTTCACTTCATGAAAGATTTCTCTATAGCCAGTGGTGCTGTTTGATTGCATTTTGCACACAGTAGAACTTCTTTCAAAAGTGGAGTCAGTCCTCTCAAATCCTACAGCCCCTTTATCAACTAAGCTTATGTAATATTCTAAACCTCTTGTGTCATTTTAACAATGTGTACAGCACCTTCATCAGGAGCAGATTCCATCTCAAGAAGCTAGTTTCTTCGCTTATCCATAGGAGAAGCAGCTCCTCATCTCTTAACGTTTTATCATGAGATGGCAGCAGTTCAGTCACATTTTCAGGTTCTGCTTCTGATTCTAGTTCTTCTGCTACCTTTATCATATCGGCAGTGCCTTCCTCCACTGAAGTCTCGAACCTACGACTTCATCCATGAGGGTTAGAATCCACTTCTTCGAAACTCCTGTTAATGTTAGTACTTTGACCTTTTCTCATGAATCACGAATGTTCTTAATGACATCTAGAATGGTGAATCCTTTCCAGAAGATTTTCAATTTACTTTGCCCAGATCCATCAAAGGAATCACTATCTATGGCAGTTATAGTCTTACAAAATGTATTTCTTAAATAATGAGTCTCAAAGGTCAAAGTTACTCCTTCATCCATTAGCTGCAGGATGGATGTTGTTTTATCATGAAACAACATTAATCTTGTACATCTCCATCTGAGCTCTTGGGTGACTAACAGTTGTAATATTTTGAAAGGAATTTTTTTTTTTGAGAAGTAGGTCTCAACATTGGGCTTAAAATATTTGGTAAATTTTGCTGTAAACTGGTGTGCTGTCATCTGGGGTTTTTTATTCTACTTACAGAGCACAGGCGGAATAGATTTAGCATAATTCTTAAGGGCCCTGGTATTTTCAAAATGGTAAATGAGCATTGACTTCAACTTGAAGTGACCAGCTGCTGAAACAAGAGAGCCTCCCTAACAAGAGAGCCTGCCTTTGAACCTTTGAAGCCAGGCATTGACTTCTCCTCTCCAGCTATGAAAGCCCTAAATGGCATCTACTTCCAATATAAAGCTATTTGCTATTTTTTTCTGCTTTGAAAATCTCCTGTTTGGTGTATTCACCTTCACCAATGATCTGAGCTAGATCATCTGGGTAACTTGCTGCAGCTTCTCCATCAACACCTGCTGCTTCACCTTGTGCTTTTATGTTCTGGAGATGGCTTCTTTTCTTAAACCTCATGAACCAACCTTTGCTAGCTTCCAGCTCCTTTTCTGCATCTCCCTCACCTCTCTCAGCCTTTACAGAATTGAAGAGAGTTAAGGCCTTGCTCTGGATTAGGATTTGGCTTAAGGGAATGTTGTAGCTGATTTGATCTTCTGTCTAGACCACTAAAATTTCCTCCATATCAGCAGTAAGGCTGTTTGGCTTTCATGTCTTACATGCGTACATTGGAGTAGCAATTTTTATTTCCTTCAATAACATTTCCTTTGCATTTATAACTTGGCTAACTTCATGGCATAAGAGTCTAGCTTTCAGCCTATCTTGGCATTTGGCATGTCTTTCTCATTAGGCTTAATCATTTCTAATATTTGATGTAAAGTGAGAGATGTGTGATTCTTCCATTCACTTGAACACTTAGAGGCCTTTGTAAAGTTATTAAATGGCCTAATTTCAATGTCGTTATGCCTCAGGGAATAGAAAGGCCCAAGGAGAAAGTGAGAAGTGGGAAACCACTGGTCAGTGGAGCATGAGAACACATCCAACATTTATCCATGAAGCTTTGGGTGCTATATGGATGCCATTTGCAGTGCTTCAAAACAATTGTAATAGTGACATCAAAGACCATTTATCATCGATCACTATAGCAGATATAATAATGTTTGAAATATTGCAAGAATTAAGAAAATGTGACACAGGGATACAAATTGAGCAGGCGCTGTTGGAAAATTGACACTGATAGACTTACTGGAGGCAGGGTTGCCACAAACCTTCAATTTGTAAGAAAGTGAAGTGCAGTAAAACAAGGTAGTCCTGTGCTTCCCAGCGAGACTGTGTCACTTACATGCTCCTCTTTGTTGAGGGGGAAGAGCATGAATGAGGTTATACTGGCCCTGAAACAGATCTAAAGTCCAGCTGGTGGCCGGGCTCGGTGGCTCATGCCTATAATCCCAGCACTTTGGGAGGCCGAGAGTGAGAATAATAATTACTAATATCAACAGTAATAAAAGCTTTCTGGGCAAACACAAATATTCTTACTGAAACTTCTAGAAATAGTGCCTTGAAACTATGACAGAAATATTGGGAACGTCTGGGCAGCAGTGAGGCTTTGGGCTGCCCCTGGGTACTCTGGGTGCCTCTGCCCAGTAAGGCAGAAGGGCTTCTCAGCACAGACAGCCTGGGAGAAAGACGGCAGCTTCAACCCTGCCCCCTCCACCCTCGCAGCACTTCCTGTGAGTCTCTGATCGTACACACGTCATTCCATCTCTGAGGTTTGTTCCAGTCTCTAATTCCATGAGGAGCAGGGACTGTATCTTACTCCACTCCTGCTCATCCATGTCACCACGGTGACTCCCAAAGGTGGCCCTCCGCTGTTTGTGCAGGTTGTGGGTACTAGGCCATGATGCAGCCTCCCGCCATGGGTCACGCTGTTTCCCTCTGTGTCTGAGTCACACAGCCTGTGTGTTCCTGACCCAGTAAACCCCTTATGGGCAAAGACTTTCCCAATTCCTCCCACCCACCTTCGCCTCCTGGAGCACTGGCCTCCTCCCTTCCCACACTCCCCCACACCCTGGAAAGACTCCTAGAACGCCCACCCGTGCATTGTCAGTGACTGTCTGCCCGGCCCCTCCCAGGGCACTGTGCACTCCTCCAGGGCAAAGACAGTTTCTTTGTCCCAGTGTCCCCAGCACATAGCCCAATGCCTATCAGACAGTAGGTGTTCCGTAAGCACCTGGTAAATTCGTGATCTGGGGACACAATAAATAGCCCCCTTCCTTGCCTTAATTCTGAACAATTATAAACAATGGGTAAGACACACAAAGAGGATAGATACGACTTGTGTCCAGCCATCTCCTCTCGCCTGGACCCCAATCTCTGTAACAGGAGCTGAAGGGGATTAGAGGTCCTTCCAACCCTGGAATTCCCTGTCCTGTAAGCATGCGGTTCTGTTGCCTGTCCTGGGACCAAATCATACATCAGGCTCCCTCCCCAGAGCTGCACACCCAGGATACTGGAACACAGTAGGGGTGCATTACAGCAACATCCCAACAGTGTATGGTCGTCAGGGCACTGCAGCGAGTGAGAGCCAGGGGATTTGGCTTCTTGTCCCCACACCTACACTGACTCACCAAGTCCCTTCTTCCCTCTGGGCCTCAGTTTCCTGTTCTGTTAAGTGAGGGGAAGGACCTAACTGATTCGGACTAATATCTAAGGATCTAAGACACAGATCTAAGCTTCCATGATTATATTCTGCAATTCTGTGATTATGTTACATGATTCCATTATTATACCCCATGAATCTACAAGGAACTTGACAACATTTTGTGATGTGATGCTATCCTACAATTGTTTAACAACAGTCTCAGATTCTATATATTGGCTCTTCAGTCCTTAGAAAGCCCAAGTGCATTTTTTTAAAATGAATTCAGTACTGTATCAATTTTCTACTGTTTCAAAAACAAAACAAAATACCACCCTAAAACTTAATGGTGTAAAAACACCACCATTTAATCATCTCATGTTTTGTGGGGTAACTGGTCTCAGCTGGACTGTTCTTCTGCTCCACGTGCTATCTGGGGCGGCAGTGGAATATCAAAATGCTCAAGGCGGCTGACTCGCGTGGCAGGCAGTGGCGCTGGCTGTCACTGGGAACTCAGCTGGGGATTTGGTTTTCCTTCTTTTGGCCTCTTCATGTGGCTTGGATCTGGCTGGGTTCCAAGAGGCAAGAATTAGAAACTGCCCGTTCCCTTGAGGCCTAGACTTGGATATCCCATAACACCACTGCATTCAAGAGCTGCAGAAACAAGCTCCATGTGGAGAGCAGCATGCATATGCAGGGAATGGAGGGAGTGTTTGGGAGGGGAGTGTGTCTTTGGAGGCTAGCTCCTGCAAACAACTGACACCATCTCATTAAAGCACCTGCTAAAAACAGATGAAGAAACATGCTGGAGTCCTGTCGTAGTTAAACTGTTATCTGTCTGCCAGAGCCTGGGAACTAATGCTGGGTACTCCTGCTTGCCTTTGCTATGTAAGAAGTGAGGAAACCCCAACAAATGTGGAGGCAGCCTGAGAATTAAAAGCCTTCGCCCCTTCCCCTCCACTCCCATAGCACCATGACTCAGGCAACTCAGTGCCTCTTTCTGAGCCTCAGTTTGCTCTTCTGTAAAATGGGGGCATTGGTCTTGAGGGTGCTGAAGGTGCCTCCACCCCTAATGTTCTCTGTCCCTCTGTGCTCCTAGGTACTCCTTCCAGGACGAGGAGGACATGTTCATGGTGGTGGACCTGCTCCTGGGAGGAGACCTGCGCTACCATCTGCAGCAGAATGTGCATTTCACAGAGGGGACTGTGAAACTCTACATCTGTGAGCTGGCACTGGCCCTGGAGTATCTTCAGAGGTACCACATCATCCACAGGTAACTGGGCTGCTGGCGGGATGCCTGGGACAGAGGCACCATGGGCTAGGGTGTCATGAGCAGTCTGCGGTAGTGGGGAGAGAATTTTGTCCTTGACATGGTTTAAAAGTGGTAGTGCATCAGGGGAAAAAAAGCAGAACACTTTTCTTCCTATTTTTTTAATGTTCTTTACAACCAGCGCATACACCTCCCATCCTGCACCCGTACACTACTGCTTAGAGACATGACTGGTGGCTGGCCTTATCTTCTCTGCTTCAGTATGCCTGGGGAAGCTGAAACATTCTGTCCCTCTTGTCTCAAGTCAGAAGAGTTATAGTAGCATTATTATACTAGTGAGTTGGGAGTGTGAGGGATTCTACTCTCTATTTTTCCGTACTTAGAAATCAGTGCTGTGCATTGTGGAGGATTTCTTTCTCTTGGGAAGCCTCAGTGCTGGCTCTGGGCTTTGCGTAAAAGCTCTGAGTTTCTGCAGCCTCGTCAGGGACTTTGCTTCTCCCTGCTATGCACAGCAGTGCCATGTCCTACACATGTGAGCAAAGTGACTTTGTCTGCAGAAGCTGGAACTCAATGAAAGGCTTTGGAAAGTGATGGTGTCATTCATAACTCTTCTCACTGACCCCAGAAGAGGCAGCTGGTGTGAGGGCTCCAAATTGGTTTACCCATGGTCTTGCGCTGTGCTTAGTTGATCTCCTTGTAACTTAACTAATTTTGGAAGATTTGGAAAAGATGAGGACTTGAACTTCTAGGTAAAGATGACAGATTAAGCACATACGTCTACATTTTTCCCTTCTTAAACTCCATTAAATGACAGTAAGGAATATTTTAAAAGTGATAAAGTTATGAAGATAGGGGACACTGGAAGGGGACCTCAGTGAAAACAGTGGGGAAAGGTGGAAAGAAAGATGTAAAGTGATCGATGACTTAAGATACCAGAAACTGAATTTAATGTCGCTGCTGGGGAGTGTCAAGAACTAATAGATACAAAAGAATTCCCCCAAAGCTCAGGAATTGGCAGCACCTGGTATCTATGGGATGGGGGCAGTTGGTGAAAAGAGGCTATAATAAGGTGAATTGTTGAAAACTTCTTAAGTAGTATTGAGAAACACAGACCTGTTTCCCAACTCCGCAGAGCTACGCGGTTGCCCGCTTCCTTACCCAAAAGGAACACTAAAGGTTAGTCTGCTAATGAGGGTGAAATGGAGAGTGTCCGGGCTAAATGACATCAAGCCTGCCTGGGTTGGGATACTGTACTAACAATGACAAGATTTTCTGAACATATATGTACTACATGCTGAAATGACAGCACCCTCCCCCCCCCACACAACTGCGATCAAAGAATGGTGCCTTTATGCCTTCATCGACTACACAGGGAACTCAAGTTATTTCAATGGAAATGTGACTGAGCCCAAAGGAAGGAGATTGTGCCATCAAAGGTTTTCCAGGACACCTTAGAGTGTAGGTTATAGTAAACAAGCCCCATTCATTCATTATCAGCTCCCAATTAAGTTAATGACAGCATGGGATTATCAGACGTCCAGGGAAATCATCTAACTTGAACATCAAGATCCAAACAACAAAATGGAAAAAAAAAAAAATAAAGCTTAGGCCACACAGCGACTCTGGAAACATCAAAATAACTGATCAGTATTTTCAGAGGATAAAAGAAGAATTTTGCATGTGTGAAACAAGAAATAGCAGTTTTTTTTTAAATTCCGGGAACAAACATCAGAGCTCTTATAAATCAAAATTGTAAAAGCAGAAATTTAAAGAATTCAAAATATATGTTGGAAGATAAAGTCTTTATACTTTTCTATAAAGTAGAGTAAAAAGGCAAAGAAAAATATGAGAGAAAACATAACAAAGTTAAAGAATCTACAGATTTCAACACAAGAAATAATAAAGACAAAACATAAAGGAAGAAATCATCAATGAAACGATTAAAGAACAATCTCCCAGACCTGAAATACGTGATTTTCCATATTGAGAGAGCCTACCAAGGGTACAGAGTCATGGCTAGAAACAGACACATAGCAAAACAAATGTCAGATCTGATCGGCTTCCAGAGAAGAGCCACAGGTCATAGAGGCTGAAGAATCACGGTAGTTTCAAATTTCTTTTGTTTTTGTTTTCTGTTCCTTGAGACAAGGTTTTGCTGTCGTTCAGGCTGGAGTGCACTGGTACGATGGTGGCTCACTGCAGCCTCAGCCTCCTGGGCTCAAGGGATCCTCCCACCTCGCCCTCCTAAGTAGCTGGGACCACAAGCACACACCACCATCCCTGACCAATTTTTTGGGGGTATTTTTTTTGTAAAAACAGGTTTTCGGCACGTTGCCCAGGGTGTAAAAACAGGTTTTCAGCACGTTGCCCAGGGTTTCAAACTGCTGAGTTCAAGCAGTCCACCCACCTTGGCCTCTCAAAGTGCTAGGATTACAGGTGTGAGCCACAGCACCCAGCCAGTTTTGAGTTTCTTAAATGCTCGAAGGCAGTGCAGACCTGCTACTCAACCATGTGTGAGGGTATACATTTTCCCCAGTTCCAGGTTTCAAAAAGCAGTCCTCCCATATACCTTTTCTCAAGTAGTAGGAAAATGAGATGGACTCCAAAATGAATGAATGAATCAAAGAGGACAAAGAAATGGAATACGGAAAGCTGGAACTCCAGCAAATCAGATAGGCATAGGAAGTCTCCAGGATGATGCTGAAGGGGTGTCAGTTGTGCCTCGCATGTATGCTGTGACCAGCTCTGATTAGTGTGGATCAGAGACCCTGGGAGAGACTTCTTCAGGAAAAGTGAACTGATAGAATTCCTGATGCACCTGGCCTTGAGAGATTTATTTAGCTAACTGGTAAAGAATCTGAAGTGGAATTATGAGAGGTTCGGGGAAAAAAAACTCAGTAAAAATAATATCATTAATTTTAGGGAAGGAAAATGTTGCACAGGACAACATCTGCGTAGAGTACAGCTTACTAAATGGGTCAACCCTGGATATAATACCTAGTCCTATCCCCTAAACCCTGAAAATCTAACCAAAAACTCAAATGATACTCCATTGAGAAAATGGGGAAATGGGAAGGATGACTGAGTCTCCTGGGATTGGAGAAAGACGGCTAAATCTTTATCTTCCCTAGTAAGAAGTCCAGTCTCCAGGGAGAGCCTGGAGTTAAAAAGCGAAGGAGTCATTAGAAGTCTGTCATTTAGAGATAAGGAGTTAGATACCAAAATTATAACCTGGAACAGATGAGTGGATAGAGGATAAATAGGGGAGAAAGTGATAGGATTAATGCTATTATGACAAAATGTGTTTGTAACAGAAAGTGATAGGGATTGTTGTATTGTAACAAAACTTGCAAAACTATTGGCTCTTTGAACTATTTGCATATAACTTTGATACAAATAACAGTAGCAAACGCAGCAAAATGAAGAAGGAGGAGAAGGAGAATAGTAGTAGTAAAGATATTGTTCAGCGTAATACACAACTGTTCATTCACTCAGTCATTCACTAGCTTTTGAATGAATGCAAGCATTCTGGTTCTGGACTCTGTGCTTGTCAGTGTGATGCTGTACTTCCTAAAGAAGGTCACACCATGGTAGAGTATGCTTCTGTTCCTTGATGGGGCTTCTTTGAAGGTGCTGAAAGAGTTCTTTACAGATCAGTTGTATATGTGTCATTCATGAATTACTGTAGCCATTCATGAACTAGAGTGCAATAGATAGATGATCCATGTGTCCAAATTCCCTGAGACACTAAGTCATGTGGACATTGGTGAGATAAATGCCGATGTTCCAGAGCTGAGCCAGGGATGAACAAGGCAGGAAATGGAACCATTGCATGACAGCATGGCTGGCTGGAGCCATTTCATTATGATTCACCGGATTTCAGAAAAAGTTTTAAGTCATTCTCAAATATTCCTCTGGTAGAGGTCATCTGCTCTTAGATTCCAGATCTACCCTGGGGAAAAGGAGCTGTCCAGTAATTTATGGGAATGTTTTAAAGTCTACTAAGCGAATATGTGATGATTAATTTTCTGTGTCAATTTGACTGGGCTAAAGGATGCCCAGAGAGCTGGTGAAACACTACTTCTGAGTGTGTCTGTGAGGATGCTTCCAAAGGAGATCAGCATTTGAATAAGTGAACTGCATGAAGCAGATGGGCCTCCCCAATGTAGTGGGCATCAACGATTCCTCTGAGGGCCTGAATAGAATCAAAAATTGGAGCCATTCACTCTTCCTACTTGAGCTGAATCATCCATCTTCTCCTGTCTTCAGTCATCGCTGCTCCAGGTTTTTGGGCTTTCAGGCTTAGACTGGGACTTACACTCACAGCCTCCAAATTCTCAGGCCTTCATGCTTGAACTGAATTACACCGCTTGCTATCCTGGGTCTCCAGCTTGCAGATGCAGATCCCAGGACTTCTCAGCCTCCAAAACCACAGGAGCCGATTCCCATAATAATTCTCTGTTATATATGTATATCTATATTATATTTCTTTTGTTTTTCTGGAGAACGCTGACTACTGCAGTTGAATTACCTTCCCAATTCTAAAATTATAAACTTGGCAAGGATTTGAGTCAGTCTTTTTTACCCCCTTCCATATGGTTCCTGAATCCCCCTTTCAGTGTGTGTATGTGTAGATTTGAAGCTATGTATCTGAACACAACCATGTGTAAGGATGTATGGAAATGCTGTGCAACGTTTTGCATTAATTCGACAGCTGAATTGTTGAATCCTCCACTGCGTCTGTACCACTTTCAATGCCGTATTTATACCCTCAGATGAGTGTTGCTTCTTTCAAAGTAGCCACACTTGGAAGTGGAGGAATTATCCCACAAATGCAAGCCTGGGTTGGATTGCCAAGGATATTTATCTTCCATCTCATTGGACTTAGACGGGCTACCAAACTCTGCTGAACTTTTTGGACCTGGATTTTCTAATCTGAAAAATGCTCCTAATTAAACCTACTTCTTGGGCTGTTATGCAACTTTTATGAGAAAAAGTTCATAAAGAATTTATCTGTGCCTGGCTTCTTTTAGATGCCTCATTCTTATTTCCTCTGTCTAGGGGAACTGGACTTGAAATCTGATGTTCAATCTTTCCTATATACTCTGTGTGACAAAACTCCACCCTTTGAGGATGGTGTTATAGATCTTTAGAAAATAAAATATATTTTACGGCATAGCCCAGTGACTTTGATAGTGCCCAAGCAGGAAAATACCACTGTCAGTCCCAAACACATTGTTTGAAAGCAATGAGATTTACTCTTCATAGCATTTGAATTGGCCCTTCATTCTTTAAATACCCATCTGGGCAAGGCTGTGTACCAGCTCCCAGGAAGAAAATGATGAATGAGACTCAACTTTCTGGGTGGAACAGGCACCCCCACAAATGATTGCAGCCAAGGATGCTGACCATGACAAAACACTACACAGCACCTGTGGGAGCTTCAAGGAGGGGCGCCCAGCCAGCCTGAGTTAGGGAGTGGGGCAGGGGCTGAGTTAGCAGAGAAGGCTTCTTCTGCCATACTCGCTCTGTGATTTGTAGGATAATTAGGAATTAGAACTGAGAAAAGGAATGAAGAAGGTACTGGGCAGAAGGGCCCAAACTTGAGAGGCCCCAGGTGGGTGGACCCTGTATTGCAAGGCTCAAGGGTGGTAGGGAGCACATCCTAACAGGCCCTGCTTTTCTCATTTATTGATGGATTGAAGCTTGGGAGTGACATGGTCTAACTTGTCATTGAGAATAATCTTTCTGAAGGCCCTAGAAGTGCATCCCAAGATGGATCTTCATCCAAGGCAGGACTCCTTGGCTAGGTATCCAGGGTATACAAAACTAAATAAATAACAGCAGTGACAATGAATCAAGTTTATTAAGCAATGAATCAAGTTTATTAAAATGTGTTGACACTACTTTAAACTATATACATATACATATGTATGTTTGCATATGTGTATATATGCACATGGGGTATATACATGTGTATGTACACACATCGTATATATAAATATTTATAAACACCCACACATATATAATACACACACACACATACGTGTACACACACAAATATCTCATTTAATCCTTACAGCAATAAAATGAGCTAGGTAGTATAATGAGCCCATTTTGCAGAGAGATTGGGTGATTTGCACCAGGACACACAGCTGGCAGGTCATGGAACCCTGGCTTTGAAACAAGGCATTCAAACCCCAGATCTCAGGCTGATGACCACTGAGCGTACAGCCCCCTTGTTGTTCAAATTGCACTAAACTGTTTACAAAATGCTCATAGGAGTGAGTGCCTGCATATATTAACATACAAATGAGCACATATGGATTTCATCGACTCCTCACATCCGCCCCAGAGGAAGGCACTGTTCCCATGGTGTGGATGAGGCAGCAGGCATTTCTGGGAGCTAAGCCTCTAACCCAAGGTCACACAGCTAGTTAGCAGTGGAATTGGAGCTTTTAACTGGAACATGACTTGTAGGCAAAGGCTCTCTGCACTACACCTTGTTGCCTCCCCAGATGCAAAAGCAAAGCTAAGGTTATGTCCTGTTCACAGTCACATCAGCTAATTGTTCATCATAGATACCCAAAACAGGAACCAGATGCTCACTTCTTCACGGAGTGTTCCTGACCACACTTTATCTAGCTAGGTTCTCACTTTATTCCTCACCACATACTTTCCCAAAGCACTTTGTCTACTTTCTTCCTGGCATGTAATCCTAATTGATAATGATTTAGGCAGTAACTTACTTCTAGGCATCCAAGGAATAAATTTGCTATATTAGGCTGTTCTTGCATTGCTATAAAGAAATACATGAGACCGAGTAATTTATAAAGAAAAGAAGTTCGTAAAGAAAAGAGGTTTAAGTAGCTCATGGTTCTGCAGGCTGCACAGGAAGCATGGTGCTGGCATCTGTTCAGTTTCTGGGGAGGCCTCAGGAAACCTGCAATCATGGTGGAAGGCAAAGGGGGAGCAGGCACATCACATGGCCAGAGCAGGAGCAAGGGAGAGAGGGGAGGTGCCATACACTTTTTTTTATATACTTTAAGTTCTAGGGTACATGTGCACAATGTGCAGGTTTGTTACAGATGTATACATGTGCCATGTTGGTGTGCTGCATCCATTAACATGTCATTTACATTAGATATATCTCCTAATGCTCTCCCTCCCCCTCTCCCCACCCTATAACAGGCCCCAGTGTGTGATGCCAACAGTCAGGAACAACAGGTGTTGGAGAGGATGTGGAGAAATAGGAACACTTTTACACTGTTGGTGGGAGTGTAAACTAGTTCAACCATTATGGAAGACAGTGTGGCGATTCCTCAAGGATCTAGAACTAGAAATACCATTTGACACAGCGATCCCATTACTGGGTATATACCCAAAGGATTATAAATCATGCTACTATAAAGACACATGCACACATTTGTTTATTGCGGCACTATTCACAATAACAAAGACTTGGAACCAACCCAAATGCCCATCAGTGATAGACTGGATTAAGAAAATGTGGCACATGTACACCACGGAATACTATGCAGCCATAAAAAGGAATGAGTTCATGTCCTTTGTAGAGACATGGGTGAAGCTAGAAACCATCATTCTGAGCAAACTGTCTCAAGGACAGAAAACCAAACACCGCATGTTCTCACTCATAGGTGGGAATTGAACAATGAGAACAGCCATACACTTTTAAACGAGCAGGTCTCGTGGTAATTTCCTCACTGTCAGAAGGACAGCACCAAGGAGATGGTGCTAAACCATTCATGAGAAATCTCTCCCCAGGATCCAGTCACCTCCCAGCAGGCCCCACCTCCAACATTGGAAATTACATATCAACATGGAATTTGGGCGGGGATGCACATCCAAACTATATCACCTGCCTAGTCTGTAAATTCTCTAAGGGCACACACTTTTTCTGCCTTGTTCATCTTCATATCTTCAACACCTAATATAATGCCTGGCACATAGTAAGTGCTTTAGAACTATTTGTTAAATCAGTGAAGAAACAATAAAGAAAGTAAGAGCCTACCTTACCTGAAGTTGCTTGACAATACAAGTTCACATTTAATAAATCAATATCGATATCCTGAACTGCTTCCTAGAACTTTTCTAACCAAATATTCTTTGATATATAAGAAGCTAGCTCCTGAAAAGTTTGTGAGGGAGGGGTGCAAAGTAGCCTATCACAAGTATGACATTCCTTTGAAGTCTTAGATGTTATGTTAAAAATTTCTCTAAGTTTTGCATTCTACTCTATGATGTAGTCATGATTCTTTTAATATACAAAGTAGTGCTTTAAGCTATGATTCATATGAAAATAGAGAAAATGAACAATGAAGGCTGTTCAGAGTCTCCACGATCCATAGGCAGTGCTGTTGCATTGCATCCATCAATTTGGGGAAGATGAGCTGATTTGAAGAGAACTCATGCCTCATGTGAAGTGCAAGACCCCGGTAATTCTCTCCTTTCTCTGGCCTCTTAAAAATCCAATTCAGAGTCACATAAATATGAAGCTATGGACAGCAACCATTTGTTCACTGTTTTGAACAGAGCACTGATCTAAATACTAATCAAAGTCGGTTTGGTACATTTTCAGGCTTTTTTTGGTGAAAATTTTTACCAGTAGGGTTACCTACATGAAATCGTGTCTGAAATGCCTGAAACCTATTGCGTAGTGTCTCTTACTATCTTGGGAAACATCTTCCAGCGAAGTCCAATGACCTATGATGCACTGTATTTTTCTCCTGACCCTGAATTTGCATCCCATGTAAATTAACTAATAGTCTCAGTACTGATGACCCACTCACTTCATCAGACTCACAGTCTCTTTTTACAAGGGAGGAACCTTGACATGTATAAGAAAACCTTTGCCTTGGAGTTGCTGATTCCAGTCTTGGGAAAATATCTGCTTATTAAATCAAATATTTGTGAAGGCTTCTTTATTATTGAGTGAATTGTTAATCTTATCTGAGTTTTTTCTTTTTTCCATTTTTTCTTTTTGGCAAACTTTGTCAGAAATCTTTTTCTTTTTTTTTTTTTGTCTTTTAATTATTAAGAGCAGTAACAGATTAATTCTGAAACACTCTCCAACACCTTTCTTTAGTTAAAACAGTATTATCTATGCAAGCATTCAAAGACACTTCACATTTCTCAAGGCCAAGTGTGGTGGCGTACACTTTGGGAGGCCAAGGCAGGAGGATCACTCAAACCCAGAAGTTCAAGACCAGCCTAGGCAACATGGCAAAATCCCCTCTCTACAAGGCTACTTGGGAGGCTGAGATGGGAGGATCACCTGAGCCTGGGAGATCGAAGCTGCAGTGAGCCATGATAGTGCTGCTGCACTCCAGCCTGGGCGACAGTTGAAAAAGATTAAATAATTTAAAATAATATTTAACAAAAACAAAAATGCTTCCCATTTCTCTACAAAATTACCTAAAAGATAAGTATAGAAATGCTAACTTTTATACAATTTATCATTTTTATCATCTTACTGAATTCAATAGGAACATTTTAAAGTAAAATCTTTTTTTTTTTGCTATGACAGTGTAATTGGGTTTAAGCCCAGATCTTATTTTAAATAGATAATATGTGTACGTATTATAAAATTTAAAAGATTTAAATGGTATAAATGAAAAATAAATTATAATTCTCCCCCCTTTTTTTTTTTGCATTTTCATGAATTTACAGCAGATGCTTCAAACTCTGTCTTTAAATTCCTCGTTCCTGTTCCCATGGACCACTTAATTTTATTTTTTTTAATTTTTATTTATTTTTATTTAT
>NW_012114522.1:4538785-4641371 GCF_000951035.1 Colobus angolensis palliatus | reverse complement strand
ATAGGAGTGGTGAGAGAGGGCATCCCTGTCTTGTGCCAGTTTTCAAAGGGAATTTTTCCAGCTTTTGCCCATTCAGTATGATATTAGCTGTGGGTGGACCACTTAATTTTAAAATGTTAACACATTAAGGCAAATAAAGGATACACTAAAAGCACATGAATGTTTGAAAGACGTTATTGGAAATTAGAAAACAAAATTGTTTATGAGACATTAGACCATAATGACAACCAACATTTCTGAGCATTTTGCATGTGCCTGGTTCTGTGTTAAATGTTCTGCAGGTGTGAGTTCACCTAGTCCTATTAGTTGTCCCATTTTACAGGTGAGACCACTGTGTCTCATGGGGGGTGAATAACTCACCTAAGGGCAAACAGGAAGTGGCCACCCCAAGTCACCAAGCTTGAGGGCCTAAGCTCATACTGTCTCTATTCTGATAACCTATGGT
Source organism: Colobus angolensis palliatus (assembly GCF_000951035.1). Lineage (NCBI taxonomy): Eukaryota > Metazoa > Chordata > Mammalia > Primates > Cercopithecidae > Colobus > Colobus angolensis. The sequence continues at coordinate 4,640,926 of NW_012114522.1, read as the reverse complement.
AATCAAGTTCTCCAACAATATGTATCCATAGAATTGATCTGATATCCAAGCTTTCATGACGGAAACATCACATGGATGACCCTCATGGAAAAATGAAATTCTTTTGCTTTTGCTTGTGCGTGAAAATAAATATGTATTTTAAGTGACACTATTCAACGTCCTCCCTCCCTGAAGTTCTTGGCATTCCCTGTCATATTGTGGGACAGTGGTCCTTTCCCATTGAGTTTGCATGAACTGACGGGAATATCATTTGTGTTCCTACATTGAAATGCTTGTGGGTGTATGGTTGTCATTTTCACATACAGATTTTGAGCTTGTGCCTCCTGAGTTCTGGAAAGGCAAACTATCTTGACTCCTGATAGTTTGGCAACATTTTCTGTGTCTGTCTTAGAAAACTAATTGCAGAATGAGGCTGGGGTAGTGGCTCCCATTTGCAAATACTACCTTACGGAGAAATCAAGTGTGTTCAAGCTGTGGGGACAAGAATTATACCAAGTAGCAAGTATGATCAGGCTTCTGGTCCCATGACCTTTTTGGCAAAGGCTCATGACTCATTTAATAGCAGTGTACGTGAAGGAATGTAAGATTCCAGATTTTCCCAAACAGTGGCTTTAGTGGCTTAAATTGAGCCTTGGGCAGTATCCTGCCCTCTCTGGGTCCAAATCTGGGTTCCTTCTGATGAGCAGTGGAGTTTGTAAACAAACAAACCCAAACCTCTGACTTAGTTCCCAAAATAATGGGACACAGGAGCAAGACTGTGAAGTGGACAAAACCCAGATTGCATAACTGGCCCAGGGAGGGTTTGGGGTCACCCTATGTGTAGACAGGGTCCAAGCCTGGCCACTCACCACTGTAAAGAGTAGTGCTAAGAGCCTTTACATGTTGTTCTAGCTCAGAGACCATGGGTAAGTCAATGACTGCTCTGGACATGATTTTGCTACTCTATTAACAAGGAGGAGTGCTCACCTCCCACAGAGTTGTTGAGGGATTGAATAAACTGAATTGAGTGTCAGTCACTGCCTTAGTCGATTTTCACACTGTAATAAAGAAATATCCAAGACTCGGTAATTTATAAAGAAAGAAGGTTTAATTGACTCACGGTTCTTCATGGCTGGGTAGGCCTTAGGAAACTTACAATCATGGTGGAAGGGGAAGCAAGCATGTCTTACATGGTGGCAAGTGAGAGAGAGCGCATGTGAAGGAGGAACTGTCAAACACTTATAAAACCATCAGATCCTGTGAGAACTCACGCACTATCGTGAGAACAGCGTGAGGGAAACTGCCCCTATGATCTGGTCACCTCCCTCTGGGTCCGTCCCTAGACGTGGGGATTATGGGGGTTGCAATGTGAGGACATGACATTTGGGTGTGGACACAGAGCCAAACCATATCAGTCACCATAAACAGTGTTCACCAAGTGCAGCTCATTTGTCTTGGGGAGCTAGAAGGGAGCTAGAAAACTCTACAGTTAGAAACTGGATTCAGCTAAGAACAGAGTGTGACTCTTAGATCTCGCTCAAGACAGCTGACACCTTTGTTGTGAGTTCAGGCACATCATCTAATCTCCCTGAAGCTTTGGTTTATTTTCTAAGGTTAGAAATACTATCTACAGTGAACATAAACATGATCTCCCCAAAATATCCACATTTTAATACCTAGAACCTGGAAATATGCTGTTATACAGCAAAGGGGAATTGTGGTGCAGATTGAATTAGGGTGGCTCATCTGCCATTATTGAGATGGAGGAGATTATCCTGGATTATTTGGTAGAGCTTATTTACTCAAAGAGCCTTAAAACTGAAAGAGGAGTGTTTCAAGATTGCTGACTGCATACATCTGGTGATCACTTCATCCATGCAGAGTGATACGGCTTGACTCTGTGTCCCCACCCAAATATCATCTTGAATTGTAATCCCCACATGTCAGAGGAGGGGCCTGGTGGGAGATGATTGGATCTTGGGGGTGGATTTCCTCCTTGCTGTTCCCATGATACTGAGTGAGTTCTCACAAGATCTGATAGTTTAAAAAGTGTTTGGCACTTCCCTCTTTGCTCTCTTTCTCCTGCTCTGCCATGGTAAGACATGCCTTGCTTTCCCTCACCTTCCACCATGATTGTAAGTTTCCTAAGGCCTCCCCAGCCATGCAGAACTGTGAGTCAATTAAGCCTCTTTAAAAAAAAATAAATAAATTACCCAGTCTTAGGTAGTTCTTTATAGCAGTGCGATAATGGACTAATACAGAGAGGAAACAAAATAATGAGTAGATAATGACTCTTTCAGTAGATTATCTAAGAGAGAACATAGGAGTTCAACAGAAAAGTAATAGGAAGCACCAAAAGCAAGGAAGGAGAGGGAAGCAGGGCAACCCATTTGGCTGGGATAGGCTGTTGGGAGAGGTTCCCTAATGCTGGAAAATAAAAAGTAAGAGACCTCTGAGGGGTCCAGATTCCCACAGCAGATTCCTACAATCCTAGGCATGGGAGAGCCCCTTAACCTTTCTGGCCCCTGAGACTAACACAAGGAACTGCATGGAGACTGTGGGAAGGCACTGCTCCAGAGAGGGAGTCCATTCTGTGTCCCACACCTTCTCCCCAGTCCTACGTAGCTGCAGCAGGCTGCCGTTTTGAGAGCCCAGCCACACCAGACTACATTCTTCCCTGGGACCCAACACCCCTTGTACTTTTGCATCTCTGGAATCCCATGGACATTCCCCACCCATAGCCTTTGCTGTAGGAATCAAGGAGGGAGCAACTGGCAGTGACACCACCCAACCTCCAGTAGAGGGGTGGCTGCACATTTTTATGTGCGTTGAGTACAAATCCCCATCCACTGCTGCAGGGTGCTGTGGGGCTGAGGTGAAAGCAAAGTGCACACCCCCAAGTTGCCTGCTTATAGCTGCTCCCACTAACAGCATCCCCACGCTACTCAGTAACAGAGCTTTGGCACAGCCACTGACACCTTCACCTGAGCATTCCATCAGAGGCCTGAGGATCACCACAACCTTGTCTACAATAGGCAACATCTGCATGCACCATCAGGGGGCCTGAGGGCAGTTCTGCCTTTCCCAGCTTCACCCCTCACCAGTACCTGAGTGTGCAGTCGAGGGGGCCTGGGGGAATCATCTAACCTAGTCCACCACTCATGGCACCTTAACACTCCTCCCAGAGTCTGAGGTCAGGCCCAGTCGGCCTGCCACTACCGTCACAGCAGGTACCTACCCACATGTGCCACCAAGGAAACAACAGATACTATCAGTGCTGTTTTATACCTGAAGAAACCATACAGAGACTACACCCAGAAGTCTCTGCTGCACCCACCCAGAGGCAAAGCCAAAGTTCTCTACACTGCCAACACAATATACACATCTTTAGGAAAAAGTCTTCCCCTCTGAAAGATGCCAGATGCACAGATAACAATGTAAGGACACAGGAAACATGAAAAAGCAAGGAACTGTGACACCCCAAAGGAACAGAATAATTCTCTGGCAACACAGATCCCAATCAAAAACAAATGTATTGAATCTTAAAAAAAGAATTCAAAATATCTAAAGTTCAGTGAGATATAAGAGAATATTGAAAAGCAACGCAAAGAAATCAGAAAAGCAACTCAGGATATGCATGAGAAATCTACGAAAGAGATAGATATAGAAAACAACCAAGCAGAAATTCTGGAACTGGAGAAATCATTTAATAAAGTACAAAATACATTAGAAGGCTTCAGTAATAGCCTTCAAGAAGGGGAAAGAACTTGAGACAGATCTTTTGAAATAAACTACTTAGACAAAAATAAAGAGAAAAGAATAAAAAAATAATGAGCAAAGCCTATTGACATATGGGACACCATAAATCAATTGGATATTCAAATTTTCAGTTTCCCAGAAGGGGAATAGAGAATGAAAGGGAAATAAAACCTATTTAATGAAAATTCTTCAAGTCTAGCAAGACATTTAGACATCCAGATACAAGAAGTTCAAAGGTCCCAGCATAGATACAATTCAGAAAGGTTTGCTCCATGTCACATTATAGTCAAAATGTCAAAAGTCAAAGAGAAAAATTAAAAACAGCAATAGAAAAGCATCTAGTCACTCATAAAGGACTTCCCATCAGGTTAATAGCAGATTTTTCAGAAAAAAAAAATTAAAACTGCAAGTCAAGGATGCTACACTCAAAGTTATCTTTCATAAATAAAGGAGAAATAAAGTCTTTCCCAGACAAGCAAAAGCTGAGATAATTCATCACCACTGCACCAGCCCTACGAGAAATGCTTGAGGGAACCCTACCCCTGGGAATGAAAGAATCATAACTCCTACCATGAAAACACACAAAAATATTAAAACCACTGGTAGAACAACAGACAAACAACAACAAAAAGAAACGGGAACAACTCAAATGTTGCCACTAGAGAATACCACCAAAACACAATGATAAACAGTAAAAGAGAAAGGAACAAAGGATATACAAAACAAGTAGAAATCAATTAAATGACAGGAATAAACCCTCACATATCAATAATAACCTTGAATTTAAGTGGATTAAACTCTCTACTTAAAATATATAGACTGACTGAGTGAATTTAAAAGCATGACCCAACTATATCCTGCCTGCCAGAAACTTATCTCATCTGTAAAGACATATATAGACTGAAAGTAAAAAGATAGAAAAAAATACTCCATGCAAATAAAAACCAAAAATAAGCAGGAGTAGCTCTACTATATCAGATAAAACAGACTTTAAGTCAAAAATGTAAAAATAGATAAAGAAGGTCATATAATGATAAAGGGCATAATATAAAAATGTATGCACCCAGTAGTGGAGCACCCAGATACATAAAGCAAATTTTATTAGATCTAAAGGGAGAGATAGACTCCAGTACAATAATAGTTGGGGAATTTAACAACCCACTCTCACATTAGACATATCACTTAGACTAAAATTAACAACAACAACAACAAACATATTGGATTTATACTCCACATAAGACTAAAAGGACCTACCAGACATTTAAGACCATTTCAACCAACAGCTACAGAATGCATCAGCACATGGAACATTCTCCAGGCTAGACCATATGTTAGGACACAAAACAAGTTTCAACAAATTTTTAAAAATTGAAATTATGTCGAATGTCTTCTTAAGGCACCAATGGAATAAAACTAGAAATCAATACCAAGAGGAACTTTGGAAACTATACAAACACATGGAAATTAAACAACATGCCCCCTGAATAACAACTAGTTCAAGAAAGAAGTTAAAGAGAAAGTCAAAATATTCTTAAAACAAAAGAAAATCAAAACACATATGCCAAAACGAACATTAAAAGCAGTGCTAAAAGGGAAGTTTATAACAATAAGTGTCTGCCTACGTCAAAAGAGTAGAAATATTTCAAATAAACAGTCAAATGCTTTACCTCAAGGAATTAGAAAAAAAAGAACAAACCAAATTCAAACTTAATTAAAGGACAAAATAATAAAGATCGGAGCAGAGCTAAATAAATGAAATAGGGACTAAACAAATACAAATGATCAACAAAAAGATAAGTTGGTTTTTTGAAAAGATGAAATTGATATATCACTAGCTTGACTAAGTAAGGAAAAAGAGAGAAACCCAAATAAAATCAGAAATGACAAAGAAGACATTACAAGTGGTAACACAGAAATATGAAAGATCATCAGATACCATGATGAACAATTATGCACTAACAAACTGAAAAACCTAAAGGAGATAAATTTCTGAACACGTACAACCTACCAAGATTAAATCAGGAAGAAATAGAAAACCTGGGCAGACCAACAGCAAGTAATGATATTGAATTAATAATAAAAATTCTCTCAGAAAAGTCCAGGACCAGATGGCTTCACTGCCAAATTATACCAAACTTTCAAAGAACTAACACAGTTTTCCTTAAACTATTCTAGAAAAGTGAAGAGGAAGACGCTTTCCCTGACACATTCTATGAGGCCAGCATTACCTTGATACCAAAACCAGGCAAGGATGCAACAACAAAACAGAATTATAGGCCAATATTCCTGATGAACTTAGACATAAAAATTCTCAGCAAAATACTTGCAAACCAAATCCAGCAACACATCAAAAAATTAATACACATGATTAAGTAGAATTTACCTCGGGAACACGAGGATGGTTCAACACATGCAAATCAGTAAACATACTACATCACATCAGCAAAATTAAGGGCGAGAAACAAACGATCATCTAAACAGATGCAGGAAAAGCATTTGATAAAATTCAACATCCCTTCATGATAAAATCTCTCCATAGACTAGGCATAGAAGAAACATCCCTCAACAAAATAAGGGCCATATATGACAGAACCCCAGCTAACATCATACTGAATGGGGAAAAGCTGAAATCCTTTCCCCTAGGAACCGGAATGAGACAAGGATGCCACTTTTACGGCTCCTATTCAACGTAGTACTGAAAATCATGGCCAAAGCAATCAGAAAAGAGAAGGAAATTAAAAAAAAAAAAACTCCAGACTAAAAAAGAAGTCGTTTGTCCCTCTTTGCTGATGATATTATGTGATATCTAGAAAAACCAAAAGACTGCACCAAAATACTCTTAGATCTGATAAATGAACCCAGCAAAGTGGCTAGATACAAAATTATCATACCAAAATCATCCGTGTTTCTATTCACCAATAATTAGCTAACTAATATTGTTAAAGTGACTGTACTACCCAAAGCAACCTAAAGATTCACAGCAATCTCTGTCAAAATACCAACATCGTTTTTCACAGAAATAGAAAAAACAATCCGAAAATTCGTAGGGAACCACAAAAGAGCCCAAATAGCCAAAGCAATCCTGACCAAAAAAGACAAAGCTGGAGACATCAAAATAACTGACTTCAGAATATCATAAAACTATGATAACCAAAACAGCAGATTATTGGTATGAAAATAGACACACAGATCCATGGAAAAAAATAGAAAATCCAGAAATAAATCCGCATATTTAAGGTAACTGATGTTTGACCAAGATGCCAAGAATGTACCTAGGGAAGCAACACCCTCTTCAATAAATGATGCTGGGAGAATTGGATATCATATGCAGAAGAATGAAACTGGACTCATCTCTCACCATATACAAAAAACAACTCAAGATGGATTAAAGACTTATATGTGAGACAAAAAACTATAAAACTACTGGAAGAAAACAAGGAAAACCCTTCAGGACATTGCTGTAGGCAAAGATTTTATGGCTAAAACCTCAAGCACAGACAATTGAAATGAAAATAGACTAATGGAACTATATTAAACTAAAAAGCTTCTTCACAACAAAGGAAGCAATTAACACAGTGAAGAGGCAACATTTTGAATGGGAGAAAATATCTGTAAACTATTCATCTGACAAGGGACTAATATCCAGAATATACAGGGAACACAACAGTAAAAAAATAAAAATAAAAAGCGGGCAAATGACATGAATAGATATTTCACAAAAGAAGACATAAAAATGACCAACAGGTATATGAAAAACTGTTCAACATCACTAATCATCAGGGAAATGAAAGTCAAAAGCACAAGAAGATATTATGTTACCCCAGTTAGAATGACTACTACTAAGATGACAAAATAATAATAGTTGCTGGTGAGGATGTAAAGAAAAGAGACCTCATACACTATTGGTGAGAATGTAATTTAGCACAACTACTATGGAAAACAGTATGGAGATTTCCAAAAAACTAGAAGTAAAACCACCATCCGATCCAGGAATCCCACTGCTAGGTGTTTATGAAAAGGAAACGAATCAGTATATCAAAGGGATACCTGTGTGCCAATGTTTATTGCCACACTATTCACTGTGAAGATACGGAATCAACCTAAGTGTCCATCGACAGACAAATGTATAAAGAAAATGTGGCACATAGACACATTGCAATTCTATTCAGCTGTGAAACAGAATGAAATCATGTCATTTGCAGCAACATGGATGGAACTGGAAGCCATTATGTTAAGTGAAATAAGTCAGACACACAAGGACAAATTGTGTGTTCTTACTCATGTGCAAGGGCGAAAAATGTTGATCCCATGGAGGTAGAAAGTAGAATGGTAGATACCAGAGGCTGGGGAGGGTGTGTAGATTGCAGGGGATGAAGAAAATTTGATCTCTGTGTACAATTTGAGATGGAGTCTCACTCTGTAGCCCAGGCTGGACTGCAGTGGCGCCATCTAGGCTCATTGCAACCTCCATCTCCTGAGTTCAAGGTATTCTCCTGCCTCAGCCTCCCGAGTAGCTGGGATTACAGACATGTGCCACTATGTCCTGCTAATTTTTATATTTTTAGTACAGACAAGGTTTTGCCATGTTGGCCAGGCTGGTCTTGAACCCTTGACTTCAGGTGATCCGCCTGCCTCAACCTCTCAAAGTGCTGGGATTACCAGCATGCCTGGCCCCAATGGAAGGTATAAGTTCTAATGTTCCATAGCAGAGAAGGGTGACTCATTAGCAATATTATATAGTATATTTCAAAGTAGCTAGGAGCCTGAACTTAAGTTTTTCCCTTAAAACTTAAAATACTTAAAATACTTCATATTTATGATAAATATGATATGATAAAATACTTCTATGATAAAATACTTCATATTTATCATAGAAATGATAAATACTCAAGGTGATGGATATCCCAAATATTCTGAATTAAACATTACACATTCTGTGCACCCCAAATATTCTGACTTGAACATTACACATTCTGTGCACCCCATAGGTCAAATATGTATCAATTAGCTTTTTAAAAATTAATATAAAAACTAAAAAATAAAGTGAAAGAGGGAGGCAGAAGAGGGTGTCAAATTGATGCGACATGAGAAGGACTCAAACCTTAACCCACTATACCTGGCTTTGATGATTTCATGAGCCAAGAAATGCAGACAGCTCTAGAACCTGGAAGAGGGAGGAAAACATTCTCCCTGAGAGCCTCCGGAAGGGACACGGCCCTGACAACACCTTGACTTTCCATGCTAGTCTTCTGACCTCTAGATACATTTTGTTGTTTCAGTCCACAAAGTTTGGAGTAATTTGTTAAAGCAGCAACAGGAAACGAATCCTCTACCTCACAGGGATGTTGAGAAAACAAACTGAAATAATGTGTGCTGCATATTTAAGCTTAGTACCTAGTGCGTGATCAACAAATGTGAGTCACTGTGAAAATGCTCACTGCTATTATCGTTAGAATATATGAGGACCTTATGTATAAGCCTGCCCCATGCCCATCTCTCCACACTTGACTCTTGGAACCGTCGTCTGGCTCCATGCACAGACCCTAGTAGTCTACATGCCAGGACTACCTACATTTTTTTCAAGTTCACGTGTTTTCTACCTCTCTTCTTCCTTTGCATGATTATCTCTCTTTAAGACATGCTTTTATTTGTCCTATCCACCTGATTAACTTTTTCTTATCTGTCAGAACTTATGATGAGATTCTGAAGGCACTGGCAGAATTTCTCAACCTTGGCATTATTGATATTTTGGACCAGACAATTCCTTGTTATGGGGGCCTGTCCTGTGCACTGTGGGATGTTTAGGTGGAGCGGTGGCTTCCCCACCCTAGATGCCTGAGGCGTCTCCCCACTCCTTTCCCCCAAGTTGTGATAATCAAAAATGCCTGCACACATCATCAAATGTGCACCAGTGAGTGACATCACCCCTGGAGGAGAATCACTACATTAGGAGGATATGATACCTGAATCCTTCCCTGAACCACAGCTATGCAACCTCTCAACTTCCTTGAGGAACACAATCCTACAGAAACTTCAAGCGCCACTTTATTTATCACTGGACTGGAGCTCCAAACCCTGATGAAGACATTTCTAGGAGCAGCAGTGGAGGACAGGGAACCTCATTCTGCTGAGCTGGTTAGGACTGAGCACCTTCAGACCAGAGGCCAAATGTACCCAGAAGGATGCCACTGAGAGAGGCAGGCGCTGGGATTGGTTGGTCCCATGGCAAGCACGGAGCAGATCCACACCCTGGCTGTGGCCACCTCCCTGGGCAGGGCTGCAATGTGAGAAATACATCATGGAGGAGGTGGCTTTATAACTGACTGCACGGGAGGGAGAGACAGATGAGAGACTCCTTTCTTGCCTTCTAGTAGCATTCCTCAGCCTGTGGCAGCATCACTCTGATTTCTACCTCCATCCTCACATAACCACATCCTCCCTGTCTTCCTGTCTCAAATCTCTTTCCCTTAAAACAGCACCAGTCATTGGGTTTAAGACCCACCCTAAATCCAGGATGATTTCATCTCCAGATACCTAATTTAATTACATCTTCAAATACCCTATGTACAAATAAAGTCACATTCAGAAACACCAGAGTTAGGACTGGGACATAGATTTGGGAAGACACCATTCCACCCACTACAATCATGTTCTGGCTCCAGGACTGCTGCTTTGCGAAGACTCCCAACTGCCCCAAGAAGAATTGTGTGGACCCCTGTTTGAACCTCTTTATGAGCTACACTAACCCCTTCACTAGGGCTTCCCTGCAGTCGCTTATTGTGTATATGAGACATCCAAATTTGCAACCAGGCAGTCCTTCTGGAATTACCTCTATTTCCTGGTTACCTATTGTAGGTCTCAGCACATGGTAGGTGTTTAATAAGTGTATATTGCTGGGCGTGGTGGCTCACGCCTGTATTCCCAGCACTTTGGGAAGCCGAGGCAGGTGTATCACCTGGGGTCAGGAGTTCGAGACCAGCCTGGCCAACATGGTGAAACCCCGTCTCTACTGAAAATACAAAAATTAGCCAGACATGGTGGCGCATACCTGTAGTCCCAGCTACTCAGGAGGCTGAGGCAGGGGAATCACTTGAACCCGAGAGGTGGAGGCTGCAGTGAGCCAAGATTGTGCCATTGCACTCCAGCCTGGGCAACAACAGTGAAACTCCATCAATAAATAAATAATTAATAAATAAATAATAAATAAATGTATATGCCTTGAGTGAAGGCTTGAGGCCCCAGGAATTGAAAGGATTTGCTCACACAGCAAGTTCTTTCTGCCCTGGCAGGCTCTGAAATAAACCAAATGGCAGGTTCACGTTCAGTTAGTCACATTTAATTGGCACATACTGTGTTCCAAACAGTGCAGTAGAAACTACAATGCATAAATACATGGTCCCTTTCTTCAAAACCCAGACACTCTGTGAGTGTGCATTGAGCACCTACCGTGTGCCTGCCATGGGGCACGCAGTTGGCCTAGAGGGGCAGGTGTGTGATGACAACTTCAGTTGATTTAGGAGGTGCTAGGTCAGAGTATGGAACACAAGGGAGCAAGGATAAATTGTGGCATCAAGGATCAACTGGGCTTTTAGGAGATGATGACCCAGATTGGGTTTTGCATTTTGGGGGAAGGAGATGTTTCCTAAGACAAACCATTCTGAAAAAAAAAATTCTCTGAGCAGTCTGAATGTATATTTACTAATGGTAGTGGAAACTGTTACAGCCCTTTTGGAATAGTACCTGGCAATAAGAATCAAGTACTTTTTAAATATTCACACACTTTGACCTGCTAGGTTCACTTTCTGGTGCTTTCTGGTGTTACCGGCAGTGAATCCGTCCAGGTCTGCAGCAACCTCAATTCTTTGCTTCCCCAGAAGAAAGAATTTAACCAAGGAGGCAGAAGGCAGGAGAGACTGAGGCAAGTTTTAGAGCAGGAGTGAACGTTTATTGAAAAGCTTTAGAGCAGGAATGAAAGGAAGTAAAGTACTCCTGGAAGAGAGCCACGAGGGTGACCTGAGAGATCAGGTGTGCGGCTGGATCTTTTGACTTGGGGTTTTATACGTTGGCATACTTCTGGGGTCTTGCATTACTTCTCCCTGAATCAGATTCTTCCTTTGGGGTGGGCTGTCTGCATGTACATGCTGGAGCCAGCTTTTCCATCTCCTGAGATCCTATCAGAAAACTGCTGATCACCAGTTTCAGGTGTTTTCTATTAGGAGACTGCCTTTCTCTGGCACCAGCCGTGACAAATTATTGCTTTAGAGACTGTTAACAACTGCCTGACCGTCACCTGATGGTTGCCTGACATTACTGACATGTATGTGTAGGTGGGGTGAGCCCTCTTCTGCCCTGCTTATGGCTAACTACCTACTGTAACTCTGGAATGTATCAAACGGCTCCAGTCTGGCCTGCATAGAAAGTTTTGAGCATGAGGATATTTATGACAGTATTGTTTGTGATAACCGGTAATCTTGAAATAAGCTAAAGGAAAGGAGTTTGCTTAATAAGTCATATACATCCTTTGAAGCAACTATGAGACTGTGACGCATCCTTATCTAATGCTTACTATGAAAATCCTGCAATATTGAAAAAGGTTATTTTTACAATCTTGAGAGAAAATTATAGCTTATAAAATGTGTGACTGTGTAAGGAAATGTCTGCTTATTAAACCAAAAAAGACGAAGAAGCAGTTTCCCAATGCATTTGGCTAAAAGGGAGATTCCGTGTAATTTCCCTTGTCTTCTTTTTTATTTATTTCTAAGATTTTTTTTTAAATAAGCATGTCGTCCTTTTAACAAAGAAAATCAAAGTATGATTAACTTTCTCCCTAAAGGGAAGGTGTTTATCAAGCATGAGTTTTAGATTAGACAACTTGGATTGCAATTCTGGCGCCACCACTTAAGCCAGCTGTGAAAGCTCAGGAAGGTGAATCTCATTATGCCTCAGTTTTGTCATCTTTGAAATGGGCTATGTAAGAATTGAATGAAATGATTCATGTGGAACTCATAGCACAATTTTGTCTATCACATACTGAGCCTCAATAAGATCAGTAATGAAATAGTGATAATTAATAAACAGGGGAAAACCTGGTATAACCTATTTTTGTATCCCAGATAGCTCCCCACCGCACCTCCCATCACTGTACCAAAAATAAATTGCCAATTGTCATCTGGTTAAAGAACTACTTAAGCAGTGCTCTTTCATCACCCTATGGTTCAGGAGTCATATCAACTAGAAAGAAATATTCAGACAAAAAAAAAGATTGAAGACATGCAGATGTGTCATTTAGGATGAAAATTCCAATTCAATTTAAGGCACAACTTTGTCATTTCTGGGCGCAGAGATTTGGTTTCCCTTATGTTGCAGGCTAGCATTTTGAGAATTGATGGTTTTGTGATGATAGAAAAGTGAGATACAAGAGAATCCAATTTATTCCTTAAAGGGATTGTTCCATCTCCTAGGTATAAATTGCACCCACAATTGGGTGGAGAGTGTTTATGTTAGATAATAAATTTTGGAAATAGGGACCTGGGTCTTAAGTTAACGTCAAAGAAACTGGAATGAAATCTGAGAGTAGAGTATGAAAGCAGGAAACAAATCTTTAAAAGGATTCAATAAATTAGAAGCTGTTTTACAGGAGGTGTTCAAAAGCAAGACGATGAATGTGGCATCAGGAAATTGGGTCAGCGTTTTGGAAATGTCAGCATGCAGTCAGAACAGTAAGATTGTTAAAGCTTTATTCCTGTGTTCTCCCTGCAGCCCTTCCCCAAGTGGAATCTTTCATTCATTAATCCAGGCACTCAATACACAATAATGGGGACATTTCAAAGCTTGGGCATTAAGAACAAAGACATTAAGATGGAAAAAAAAAAAAAAAAAAACTCTACCCTCGAGAGGCTTCAATCCTTGTGGAAGGAGATCATTGGATATTAATAATAACAGATAACATATTTGGGCTGTTACCTCCAGGACATGCCAGGACACATACACACACACACACACACACACACACATACACACACACACACACAAATGCACACAGTTGCACATATTTATATCTTATTACTATCCAGTGCAGTCTCCCTTTCCCCATCTTGAAAGTGAGGAAAATGTAGGGCTAGAAAAGGTATGATTCATAACAGAGACAGGTAGTGACGAAGTGCTCTGAGACTTCTAAGAAATGGGATAACGCATATGCTTTATGTTTTGCCTGGGCTCATACAGAAGCTGAACGTTGAAGTCTGAATAGGATGTTGACAGGCACAGATGGTGGAGAACGTTTTTTCGGGAGGAGGAATTAACACAGGAAAGGGGTTGGCAGATTCATTGACCAGCAAATGTTCTACGTGGGCTCACTTCAAGTCTTCTTGTGCAGGATCTTGAGTGCACGGTTATTAAACGTGGGCTTTATCTAGTATCAATTGCCACAAGGATTTTTGAAACCATTCCTTAAAGTCAGATTGTGGTTAAGAACAGGAAATAAAAGAGGAAAATGGTGTATATTTTCCATATTTATAGGTTGGTGATACTAACCATGGTACTTGCTGTTGTCTTCCTCATGCTCAACCTGATAGCTTGTGCAGTCTTGAAAAAGCTGAGCTATTCATTCATCCACTCACTCATCTACCCATCCATCCACCCATCCACCCATCCATCCACTCATCCACCCACTCATCCATCATCCCTGCCTCCCTCCCTCCCTCCCTCCATCCATCCACCTGTGCACTCAATAGTGACGTACCAAGCACCTACATCGTGCCAGTCTCATGATGCAGCAGTGAACTACTGATCACGTTTCTGCCATCTTAGTGCATGTGTTCTAGTGGAAGGAGGCAAACAACAAACAATCTGTGTATGTAGCATGTCAGGCAGTGATAAGTGCTGTGAAATGTTACAGCAGCACAAGAGGACCACAGGAGGGGGTCTGTTTTGCTGCTGTGTTACAGAGACCAGAGAAAGACCTCTCTGATACAGGGACATGTGAGTAAAGAGCTGGAGGAAGTGAAGGGTGAGATGTGACAATTCAGGGCAACGTTTCCAGGCACAGGTATGGAGGGTCCACACGGAAGTGTGCTTGGATGCCTCAGGAACAGTGAGCAGACCAGTGCACCTAGAGCAATGTGAATATTGGGAGAGTGGTAGGAGGCCAGGCCAGGGGGAAAGGTGAGACATGAGGTAATAGGGACTCATCAGCGTCTGTTTTTACTCTGAGAGAGTGGAAAGCTATTGCCAGTTTTCAGCAGTGGAGAAACATGATTTGATCTATGCTTTTGATAGAGCACACTGGCTGCTTTTTGGAGGATCATTCAGGCTGCTGTGTGGAAGATGGACTACAGGCAGGAGGGGGAGCGAAGCAGCCTTTCTACCTACAGGTGATGAGAAGGCAAGGCTCTTGCTGGAGATCAGAGGAATATCCCAATGGAAGCTCAGATAACCCGCCGTGTACGTCTTTTGGCCAAACCAGCCATAGTTCAGTTGCTTGGAAGGACAGACTCAAAGAACACTTGTCCATTTCAAAAATTCCATTGTGAAGTGCCAGACCCAGTGCCACATTCTGGGATGACAGAATTAGGGCACAACCATGCCAACTTGAAAAGCACTCCATGGGGGCAGAACCATGCCGGCCTTCAAAGTACTCCATGCCCAGCAGGGAAAAGACTAGATGAGCTCACAGATTACAATAACAATGAAGACAGTGCCAAGTGCTTTGAGAGAGAAAGCCCTATGTCAAGATAATGTCACTGGACCAGCCAGAGGAGGGAGTGCAGGTGAGATCAGACAACCCTTTGTGGAATACACCGTGTGTGTGCTCTACTGTGAGGGGCTGGTTGTTGTCTGATAGTTGGAGATGTGGGGTGTTGGGGGCATTACTGATGCAGGAGGCTCATAGCATATTTGATGGTTTTATAGCTGGGAAAGAATGAAGCTGGAAAGCTGGAATAAAGATGTGGGTTTTTTTTAAATTAGCTGTGCATGGTGGCACATGCCTTTAATCCCAGCTACCAGGGAGGCTGAGGCAGGAGAATCGCTTGAACCGGGGAGGTGGAGGTTGTAGTGAGCCGAGACTGTGCCATTGCACTCCAGCCTGGGCAGCAAGAGCAAAACTCTATCCCAAACAAACAAACAACAACAACAAAGCTGTGATAAAATACACATAACAGATAATTTACCACCTTAACAGTTTTTAAGAGTATTGTTAAGTCCATTCACAATGCTGTGCAACCAATCTCCAGAACTCCTCATTTTGCAAAACCGATATTCTGTACCCACTAAAAAACTCACCCCTCCCCCAGTCCCCGGTAACCACCATTCTACTCTGTCCCTATGATTTTGACTATGGGTACTAGGTACTTCATATAAGTAGAATCATACAGTATTTGTCCTTTTGTGACTGGCTTCTTTCACTTAACGTAATATCTGCAAGGTTCATCTATGTTGTAGCATGTGTCAAGATTTCCTTCCTTTTTAAGGCTAAATGATATTGCATTGTATGGATGTATCTATTTTGTTTATCCATTCATTGGTCAATGGACACTTGGCTTGCGTCCACCTTTTAGCTATTGTGAATAATACTGCTATAAACTTACATGTACAGATGTCTCTTTGACACCCTGCTTTCAGTTATTCTGGGTATATACTCACAAGTGGAACTGCTGGATCATACAGTAATTCTATTTTAAATTTCTATTTTTATTTTTCATTTTATTTACTGTTGTCATCCAGGCTGGAGTGCAATGGCATGATTGTGGCTCACTGCAGCCTCAACCTCCCAGTCTTAGGCAATGCCCCGCCCCACCTTAGCATCCTGGGTATCTGGGACCATAGGTGTGTGCTATCATGCCCAGTTAATTTTTCTATAGAGATGGGGTCTGACTATATTGCCCAGGCTGGTCTCAAACTCCTGTGCTCAAGTGATCCTCTGACCTCAGCCTCCTAATGTACTGGGATTACAGGCATAAGCCATTGTACTTGGCCTATTTCAAATTTTTTGAAGACGGGGCTTAGTTGACTGTCTGTGGTTTATTTGTGCCTTCATATCTGCAATTCCAACTTTAAATCGAAGAACACAAGTAAAATTTCTATTTTCAACACCATGGAGAGTTCCTCAGCATAGAATGCTGTCATGAAAGTATGCAAATTTTATAAATACATCTTTTAGATAGATGTTTCAATAGTTTGAATTTAACTTTAAAGGGTCTCGCATCATTTAATTTAATTTATGCACCTATTATTTCACTAGAATTCTATAATAAAGAGCTTAAACTGCTGGACTAAGGAATTCTGATTTTATTATATAGGCCATGGAAAAGCAATGGTGTACTCTGGGAAGACACACATAGCGGGTATTCTCGGAGGGTAAAAGTTTAGGTCGGGGTAGATCATTAGGAGATGGCTACAAATATTAATAGCGTGTGATACATATATAAAACATAATGTCAAAATCAGCATTGCAGTTTGGAAGATGCTCACCATTAGAATTAACCTGTCACATTCATACTAATTGAGATTGCTTCCTTTTTTCACCACCATGAAACGGACTTGCAAATTATAAATGTTTTGGTGCAGAAACTAAATTTATCTCTGGAATAATAAACAAGCTTACTTTAATGTATGAGAGACTTCATGATCATCATGATGTATAGAACACTTTTTTTAAGCAATAAAATTTGTATGTTGGGAGCAAGGAACTCTCCGTGGTGCTGAAACTAGAAATTTTACTTGTGTTCTTCAATTTAAAGCTGGAATTGCAGATATGAAGGCACAAATAAATAATAGACAGTCAACTAAATCCCAGGCATTGAATGAATAAATTTCAACCTTTATGCACTCATGATCTATTTGCAAATTGTCAGGTGCCCCAATTCTTCCTCTCCCATTCCAACATCCACTGAAATTCAAAACCCTCCTGTTTCAATTCTCTGCCTGAATGCATCACCATCTCTCGTTTGGGCTAATTGATTGGCCTTTGGATAGCTAAGGGTACAGGTAGACGATAGAAACCACCATGAGTCTTTCAAACAGAGGGCACTTTGTACAAGAAATTAGTGACACAGATGCCTTTATTCTGTATTGTGGAGCAAATGGGATGATGCAACAACCCCGAGATTAGCAGCAGCCAGGTCCCTGCAATGGAAACTACACCTTCAGAAGACCTGCTCTGTGAAAGCCGGGCAGCCACCACAGAGGCAGGGGCTGTGTGATAAAAGCTGTAAAAACAGCAGTGGAAGAGATGCAGTTCTTCCAGAGGCATACCCAAAGGAGGCTGGGGTGAATACCCTGAATCCTCCCGAATTTCCACTCTCTAGTCATCCATCTGTGCCTTCCCTGTGGCAAAGGCACCTGGACACTGGCGATGTGATCACTACCAGGCACATGACTAGTGTAACCTTGACTCTGTGGTTATACTTAGCGCTTTCACCAATTCAACCTCCATACTGCCTGCCTGGGTGATTTCCTAAAAACATTGTTTTTACGTTGTCACTCCAAACTCAGGCATTATGCCTTCCATGACAGCTACCATGACTTCACAGGAAACATACTGGAGATCGCAGTGTTTTGCCCTCTCTGCTGCCAAAGCATCTCACACAGACCTCCACCTCACGGTGGAGGTCTACCAGCAACCACATTCCTGCAGTCTTCACTTAACACATTTCTCCCGCTAGATTTCTGTCCCATGTTCTCATCATGAATATATCCCCAAAGCCTAACACGGTGCCTATCAGGAATGTTTAAAAGGTGAGCATAGAGTGCTGTCATGAAAGTATACAAATTTTATAAATAAGTCTTTTATATAGATGTTTCAATAGTTTGAATTTTAACTTTAAAGGGTCTCGCATCATTTAATTTAATTAATTTATGCACCTATTATTTCAGTTTGGCTCTATTTTATGATTACACTTTTTTTTAGGGGTGTAGAAAATAAAGATTCAGAAGCTATGACACGGGGTGATCCAGGGTTGGCACCAGATCCTGCCACTGATGTGTGACTGAGAGTCCAAAGCCTTGATGAGCTGTGCCCTGTGGGTTCTCGGCATGTTTTAACCATTAAAGGCAGACTGCAGACTTGGTGCTAGGTTCATGTCTTAGCCCAGTTACTAAGCCTGGCATTGCTTTTTTTAAAGAAATTACAGAGCTTTTAGACCACAATAGAATGACTTCTAGATCAGGACTAAGAAGATCAGCTGGAGCAAACATGCTCTCATCAGCCAAAGAACTATGGGTGGAGAAAAGCATTTATGAGCCTTCCTATTGTGACTATTTTTTGTTTTCTTTATTAATTGATGTGCTTGCTAATTGTGACACATGTCCTTTTACCTATGGGGGTTCTGCTGTGTGAGAGATTTTTCTTTGAAGTGTTACCCATTATTTACCATAGAAGAATCCAAAATTCATTGCTAATTAAATAATCTTAGTTACTGAGAAGGAAAACTGCCTCCTAGCATATTCAGATGAAATTAGCAGTTTCAGAATATGTATTCTCTCTCTATCCCTACTAAGTAAGTTGAGGCTCTGTCAATATTTACATGAACTAATGAATTATAAGAGATATATTGATCCATCCCCCTACTGGAGACATCCTTTTGGAACAAAATCAAACTATATCACTTTGCTTCTTAAAAACATACACTGACTCCTCATTGTCCACAGGACAAACTCTTAATGCCTCAGCCCTGTCATTCAAATCCTTCAAGATTTCACTCCCTTAATTCTCATATTTCCCTCTGGTGCTTTAAGCTACCAGGGTACAGCATCTTGTCATAATTGTTTGCACAAATTCAGAATGATAGAAACCCAAATCAAGCCAGTTTAAGAAAAAAGAATTTTATTTTAAAAATAAAGTTCAGCATATCTGATATTATTATTATTGGACCTCAGTGAAAGAGAAAGAGAGAGAGAGAGAGAGATCCTGCTTTGCAGGTCCCTGCTAGCTTCATTTGTCAAGCATGCGCTCTTCAGTGTGCTGGCAACGTGCCTGCCAGCAAATCCACACTGCCTGTGTCCAGCTGGGCCGTTACAGTGGAAGGGAGTTTCTCTTTCACCAAATTCATATACCAACCCAACAGAAGACTCTGATTGGTTATTTTTGAGTCGCACAACTAGTCTAGAGAAAATTCTGATTGGTTCTGCCTGAGTCACGTGACTGTCCCTGAATGAGCTAAACCACGTACCACCTCTCTAGTGGGCTGTGCCCCAGGGACAGCCCCTCTGGAATCATATTCAGTAGGGAGAGGGCTTCCCAAAGGAGCTAGAAGAAGAGAACAGGAAATCATGCTAAGCAGAAAAAACATGCTACTCCAGCCCCAACCCACACATATGCCTTCAGGCCTCCTTGTGTTCACAATGGTCTTTCAGCGTGAATGTCTCACTTCTAGCATTCTAGCAACCCTGTCTGGGAAAAAAATTATTATTATTATTATTTGTTATTAGACAGAGTGTTTGCTCTTGTTGCCCAGGCTGGAGTGCGATGGTGCGATCTTGGCTTACTGCTACCTCTACCTCCTAGATTCAAGCGATTCTCTTGCCTCAGCATCCCGAGTAGCTGGGATTACAGGCATCCACCACCACCACGCCTGGCTAACTTTTGTATTTTTAGTAGAGACGGGGTTTCACCATGTTGGCCTGGCTGGTCTCAAACTCATGATCTCAGGTGATCCACCTGCCTTGGCCTCCCAAAGTGCTGGGATTACAGGCGTGAGCCACAGCATCTGACCAAAAAATATTATCTCTTTAGGAAGCCTTACCAAATTCTACTGAACGATGTAGTTACTTCCCCTTCTATGTTTTCACGGAACTTTTGCATACTTCTGTAACAGAAAAGATTTATTTACATATCTGCCTCCTCCACCAGATCAAGGGTTTATTCACTTGAACTGTTTGGCGCATTTTGCTTTCTTCAGTGTGTCACACAGTGCCTGGCACACAGTAGGTTCTTGATGTGTCTAGAGGAAGTGAGGGAATTGAGCAATTAGAACCTCTAACGTTTCTCTAAAGGAGACTAAATATAACCTCTTTTTATTCTTATTTTAGAAGTCTGTCAATGTTCTCACCATTCATTCTGTTCACCTGCATTCTTAAAAAGCTGCATATCAAATAACATTCTGTTTTACAGCAGTGAAATTAGAGTCTGGGCTGGAGAGGAAACTTTCATGTTTGCAAACCTTCAACCCCACCAATTGCATGAAAGTACAAAGAGTTTCTATTGAACGTGGAAGCAGGTGGCATTCTCAACATTTTAACACCCGTTTTCCCATGGAGCATTGAAAAGTTAACTTGGGAGCTTGTCTTTGCTGTTGATGTTACTCATTCTTCAAAAGGAACTGATGAGTGAGTCACTAGGAAGAGGAAGTTACAAACGCGAGCGTGTGTGTTTGCGTGTCAC
The DNA here is from genome assembly GCF_000951035.1 of Colobus angolensis palliatus. Lineage (NCBI taxonomy): Eukaryota > Metazoa > Chordata > Mammalia > Primates > Cercopithecidae > Colobus > Colobus angolensis. Next base: position 4,619,808 of record NW_012114522.1, on the reverse strand, counting down.
AAAGGTGTGCTGGTAAGAGTCAGACCGCCGAGGGTGTGGGATTTTAAAGGGCAGCCTGAGAAAGGACTTGATTTAGAAATTGTGACTCAGCACTCCACACTCCTCAGTGTTTACAGATGTGCCTGAAGAGTTGATGGGCAACTCACAGTTGTGCAGACTCTGGATACATCCTCCTGCCCTGTATTTATTTCTGTAGGATGCATGCCTACCTGGAACCTACTTACAAAAGAAACTAGGCCAACCTGTCAATGGAAAGAGAGCAGGAGAGGTGGTGAGCCAAGGACCCTTGTTCCCTCACCTGTTAGCTGTGCTCCTAGTGGAAAGTGGCCTCGATCCCCTGGATAGAGTTGTCATCCCTAAAAATGGGCATGGGGATGACAGCCTCAGAATTGCCGTGAGGATTAAAGCGATAAATGGAAAGAGTGCTGAGACTCAGGTGTGTCCCGTCACAGCTCAGTCTGTTTGCTCGCACCTCCCTCCTCTTACCTTCCCAAAGGGTTTGACAAGGAGGAAAAATTAAAACAGAGTGGAATATTTATTAAGTAAAGCTTGAGCTTGGAGCTTGGCTCTGCCACTTGATCTCTGAGTCACAGGAACAAGCTTATTAATCTCCTGGATACTCATTTTTTTCCATTGCTGACAGTAGAGATGAGATAAGATAACACAGAAGATTCTGGGTGCTTTGGAGGTGCCAAAGCAACACCCGTGAGGGAAAAACGTGCACAGCAACCCCACCAAGGGGGGAAAGAGGCACAGGTGGCCCAGTCACCCGGCCCAGGCGATGACTCAAATGGCTTATTAATGGGCTCTTTGCAAACATCACATTGAGTGGAAGGCCTGGGCATTTCACAAAGACAGACATGGGTCAAAATCCTGACCTTGTCTTTGTTGAACTTGATGCCAGATTCCTTGACTACTGAGTTTGGAAAGCAAATCTGAGTAAACGATATCAGTAGTGGCCCTGATGGTAGCTGCCATCTGTTGCATACCCAGTGCGTTACAGGGTTCTACTGGGTGCATCCTGTGTACCTTCTCGTATAATCCTCACAACTACCTGGTTTGTTAGCATTCTTAGCCACACCCTCCCATTTTGCAGCTGTGAGCATTAAGGCCCAGAAAAGTTAAGTCGGTTGTAGAAGATTAAAACAATACTAAGTAGTGAAGGGAGTTTAAACTCACATCTGCCAACTCCAGTGTCTTCCACTTCCCCTTCTCTCCATGTTTAGATTTTAATTGCAGAAGAAAAAAAAGAAAGACTTCTTTTTCTCCTGGAAAGAATTCATATTTCCCCCTAGAACTAAGCTAAAATAGAAACGTAACACATTGGCCTTTTGTAAGGTATTGAAGTTGCTCTTGTCACTGTCCAGTGAAATGTCGGTTAGCCCCATGGTTTGGAAATACCACAAGGCAGCTCCAGGATTGTTCTTTATGCCTTTTGATTTGTCAAACAGAAAAGGAAAGATGCGTAAATGTGTGGTTGCACAGATAGAACTGGAGCAAAAGGGTGAACGTGATGGGGGTGCTGGGTGGATTCTGCATCAGGTAGAGCAGGGTTTCGAGCTGTCCATCCCTGTGGCCAACACTCTTTTGAGACTGCAGCTTGCTCCTCATTGACCACGTGTCAGTGGAGGCTGGTGGGGTCACTGAGTAGGATGCTGTAGAAAGGACAGATACATGGATGGAGCACAGGGCTGGAAGGCCAGCAGACTCGGCTGCCTCAGTGCTAAAGCTCCCTCTGGCTTGTTGATACCAACCCAGTCAAGCCACCCATGGAGCTACTAAACCCAGCTGAGTACAGGTCAACTTTTAAAAGAAAAATGTGAGCATGGCCAGTTTATTATGTGATCTCTGCCACTGGGCTATTTAAATAAAATAGTCTTTACTTTCCTTGTATCCTTTCCCATTTGTGCCATGGCAAATGTCCTTTCTCTGCTGGACAGCAGAGCCCATCTTGGGTAGATCCCATCATATCCCAGAAAACTTTAGGAATTACAAGTCCAATCTACTCCAGTTTAAAACTCCAATCTCATATAAGATTCAGACCTCTCCCTGCCCACATTGCTGCCCAGGTGTGGCTTAAGGAACCCGAGGTGGGGAGGGGGCTTCCCTGCTCTGTCATTTCTTTTCCCTCTGTCTTGTCACCTTGAAATGTGAGTGTGGAGGTCAGGGTCTGCCTCTGAGATACCCACCCCCAATTTCTACCTCTTCTGGGTTTCTTGCATCTCTAATGTGTAAATCAAAGAGGGGAGAGATGGAAAGGAAATAGAAAGCACAACCCATGTTTGTCCTTTTGCTGTGGGATGACTGGATTTTGACATCCTCTACCTGGAGGTGTCCCAGTAATAATCACAACAGCACATTCACCACTTGCTAGGTCTGCTTCTAAGGGCTTTGCTTTCAATAACTCACTAATCCTCACAACAACCTCATGAGTTAGGTCTACTATTATTCCTAATTATAAACGAGAGCACTCAGGTACAGAGAGGCACTGCAGTGTGCCCAAAGTCATATGGGACGTAAACCCAGGTAGCCTTGGTGGGTGATGGCCTCATCTCTCATGAGTCATGAGTGAGTTCTTAGGAGGGCTGGCAGGTACTCCTCGACATGAGTATTCCAGAGTGGACCCTCCATCTTCCACCTTCCTGCAGTTCTTGTCCTCTGAAAAGCACCCCAGAAGTCCACTGCTGGTGTCCTCTTGCCTGGGGACACTGCAAGCCCAGCTAAGTGCTTTCATATGCTCCGCAGGAAGCTCATGCATCCTTGCCATGCCAGATGCTGGGGCAGAGGAGGGGTTGCCTTCCCAATCTCCTCTTCCTCTTCCCTACTGTGGCAAAGATGGCGACTGTCCTCCAGCAGCTGTCCTTCCCATGATCTGTAGTGTTAGAATTGTAGCTGGGCATGTGGACACACAGCTGTCCACAATGCACCCCACACTCCCTGCCTCCCTTGCATTAGCTGTGATTGTGTGACTGGGTTCTAGCCAATGAGATGTAAGCAGAAACATGGCAAGGCAGCTTCCAAGAACTTTTTGAAGATCCAGCTGACACTTACTGTTTGCCTCTCCTCCCGCCCTTCTTGCATCTCGCTGCTTGGATTGGTGATATGAGTCCTGGAGTTTCATCCTAGTGGGTAGAGAACCATACCTTAAGGATGACAGAGTGAGCCTTGTTCCCTGAAAGATTTCACAGTGCCCAGCTGCTGGACCAGCTCCAAATCAGCTACCTCTAGATTTCTACATGAGAGGGACATAAACTTCTTCCTTTAGTTAAGCCACAATTATCTAGGAGTCAAAACTAATTCTTGCTCATCTGTCTACATCTCATTTTCATTCTTTCTTCTGCTGCTTAGATCAGCGGAGGGCAGGCAGCAGGCTCACTGCCCAAGCAACCATGCAGCCAGAGGACAGAATGCAACTCATCAGTTCTTGCAGGCAGCTCTGCTACCTACCTGTGGGACTCTTTAGCCCCTCTCTTGGCTTCAGAAGGTGGGCTTCCTCATGGGCAGGGGAAGAAAAGGTATAGCTCCTTCTCCACGCTGGCACATTATGCCTGCTGGTTTCTGCTCTACCCTCATGGTCTTTGTATTAATACATGAGAGTTTGGGGTGAGGGGTGAATGGTTGCCGGGAGTCAGACCAGTTGTGCCAAGATTTGATGCGTCCCTTCCTTGAGCCTGGTGGCCAATTCTTAGGCAACACGAGGATTTCAATTATGATCCTATTAGGTACAGTTTCCAGATATGGGCCAAGATTAATCATCAAGGTAGCTATGAAAGAGGACATTAAGCAGAATTATATGGAGCAATTCGCCAGGCTGCAAGGTCCTTACAGACATCTTGTTCACTGTGGTATTTCATTGTCGATTTGGTACTTGCCACACTGGATCTGCACCATATTTGTGAATGAATAAACAAAAGAATGAATGAATTCTTTAGAAACTCTTTGGAGAGAGGTAAATCCTAAAGAGTGACTAATGACATCAGTGGGTAAAGATGGTTGTGAAGAGACTGAGTCAGAGGTTTGTTTACACTTCTGTCATGATGAACAATCTTACTCAAGCAAATAGAAGCCCCAAATTCAAGCCCAGCCTTTAGTGTGTAAAAGAAACTTCTGGGCTTGGATGCTTCCAAGAAGCAGGTGACACAGAGCAAAGTCACTGTACTTCACTGCCACAGAACCTGAGTTGGAGCCCTGGTGTTGCTATGTACTGGCCATGAGACTTCAGATGAGGTTTTCACCTCATCTGTTAAAAAAAAATTGTTTAAAAAAATTATTCTGACAGCTGGGCATGGTGGCTCACGCCTGTAATCCCAGCACTCTGGGAGGCTGGGGTAGGTGGATTGCTTGAGGCCAGGAGTAATCCTATCTCTACAAAAAATAAAAATAAAAATAAATACAAAAATTAGCCGGAGGTGGTGTTGCATGCCTGTAGTCCAGCTACTCAGGAGGCTGAGGTGGATGGATCACTTGAGCCTAGGTGGTCGAGGCTACAGTAAGCCATAGTCATGCCACTGCACTCCAGCCTAGGTGACAAAGCAAGACACTATCTAAAACGTGTATATATATATTTATGTTTATTCTAAAATATATATATATATGTATATTCTAACACTTGTTAAAATGGTAGGGAAGACTTTATTCAGGACTATTGCCGTGAGTGTGAAGGTTATCACAGTATTGCAGAGAGTTGGAGTTTAACTCAGAACCACAGCAAAGACAGCTGGGATTACAGGCAATGAGCAGAAGGAGGGATCAGTAGAAGGAAAATGACTAAGAGGAGACATCAAGGTAGGGAGCTTCTTGATAAACTGATTTAACAGGATTCCTGCTAAAGACAGGCCAAGGGCTTATACATCAAAGGTGGGGGAGAGGAATGTGATCAGGTATGGAGGGTGATCCGGTATCAAAGGTGAGGGCTTCTTGCTAAAGTGACTTAGTGGGAATCTTGCTAAAACTGGATTTAGCAAACCAAAGATGGGTCTCGAGGATGAGGCCTAGGAGAAAAGCAGGTTCGGGGGAGCCTGTCTAAAGTTTGGTCAAGGAGAGAGTCTTTGTCATTCCCGAACCTGATTCTTGTCTTATTTCCCTCACGCGGTTGTTGTAAAAACACCACCAGGCCCAGCCAGCTGAAGGGGAGGTGGGAGGCTGGAATCCAGCTCTAGCTGTGCTCTGCATGCCAAGCAAACATTTGCCAAAGGGGCCAGATCATAAATACTTCAGGCTTCCAGACCATAAGGTCTTTGTCACAATTACTCAACCCTGCCACTGCAACAGGAAAGCAGACCTAATAAACAATGCATCTGTGAACAGCATTGACTGAGTTCCAGTGAAACTGTATTTCCAAAAGCAAGACTTGAGCCCCAGGACAGAGTTTGCTGACCTCTCTCTCTGGAGGGAGACTTTTCCCAATTCAGACGAAAGTACTGTGTAAGCTCATTCCCCGGGTGGTGGCAATACCCCATGGGGCTGAAAACACCACCATGCAGAACACACACAGATGACTGCAGAAATGTCCTTCTGGGCACAAGCCACTTATCTTCAGCCCTGGAAACAGGCCAGGATATGGGCTGCATTGGTCACACTCTTGCCTGCAGGCAGGCAAGCAGATACAGCAGATGGCACAGAAGGAACGAGCACTTTAACCTTAGCCAACAGCTGAGCAGCCCCTTGGAGGAGAATGCATACCGGCAGTCAGAGGGGCGTACATATGAGGAAGTAAAGTCAAAGGATTGGGAACTGTGGCAAGCAGCAACAGAACAGTAAATGTGGAAGCAGAGGGTCAGTTGCAGAGTCTGATGAATGTCTGAACCATGAGTAAAGGAGGAGCAGCACCTTTTGAATCATGCTGTAGCCCTGGGTACTCCCCTGGGTCCTGCCACCTCTGTCCAGCCGGGCTGTAGGTGGACTTGGTTAACTTACCGAAAATACCATGTTGGTGCTGTCATTCGTTTTGCAGGAGCCCTGAAGCTTCAGGTAGCCCAGGACTCCCGAACTCTCACTCCCTTAGCACGCATTCAAGACACGGCCATTACTATTCAATATTACCATCCTATTAAGGAAAGTGTCAGTAATCTAATATCTCATCCTACACTAGATCAAAAATTTCAGAATGTTTAAAAAGGAGAAGATGACAACTCTGTTCCAATCTTTTCTGGGTCAAGGGACTATTTAATAAAATTTCAGCTTCACCTCTATCATTACAGTAATAACTGCTTCTACACACTTCAGGCTCACGGCCTCAGCAGGAGAAGGAGGGGCATTATTTCAGACTAATAGGCCCAGCTCTTCCTTTCTACCACGCATCTGTATTTCTTTCTTGAATTCAGATTGATTTTTGCAAGGGATTTTATGCTATGGAGCATGAAAGCCTAGTTTTCTGCCATGAGCCCCAATAAAGTTTATGATTGGGTTCAGCATGGTTGAGCCTCTTCAAGACATAAGACCTGTGACCCAAATGAGGAATCCTCATTTCATTCATCTGAAGTCAATAAAGATTGAACATTGAATATATGTCAAGCATTTCGTTCACAGCAGTTGGGAGATGTGATTGGAATTGCTGTGGGGTCAGCCTATAAAGCCAGAAAAAAGCTTTGTGGAGGGTGGGGAGGGGAGAAAGCTTTGAAACTGATTTGGCCACAGCGTATAAAGCCAGAAAAAGCTTTGTGGAGGGTGGGGAGGGGAGAAAGCTTTGAAACTGTGATTTGGCCACAAGTGGGACTCAAACAGAAAACAGTAAGGAAAGGATGCTCCGGTTTCTAGGCACTCACGCGTATAGCTTGCCCATCTATATTAGGATTCTCCAGAGAAACAGAACCAATAGGATGTGTGTGTGTAGGGAGAAAGGTTTATCATGAGGAATTGGCTCAGATGACTGTGGAGACTGGCAAGTCCCAAGATCTGCAGTGGAAGCCAACAGGTTCAACACCCATGTGAGCCGATGATGTCGTTTCTGCCTGAAAGTTGGCAGATTCAAAACCCAAGAGAAACCTGCATGTTTCAGTTTGAGTCTGAAGATAGTAAAAAGCCGATATCTCAGTTTTAAGGCAGTCAGGCAGAAAAAACTCCCTCTTTCTCAGGGGAAGATCAGACCTTTTGTTCTAGCCAGACCTTCAGCTGATCAGACAAGGCCCACCCCCTCTTAAGGGGGGCAGCCTGTTTTACCCAGTCCACCAATTTAATTATGAATCTCATCCAAACACCTGGCAATCACTGGGACATCTGCATAGCAGCCCACACCTTTGTGCCCTCCTTGTCCCATCTGCGGGGCCCCTAGGAAATATCTCAGGAATCTGCCTCTCTCCCCATCCCACCAATCTTGTCCCAGATCTTGACTGATACGGTCTTCCCTGCCATTCTCACTCCACACAGCAAAATGCTGAGTCTGCAATCTGAGCATGTGGGTCCCCCATAATGATGCTTCCAAGATGGCTTCAACCTTTATGATTTTTGCTCTAGCTACACATCATCAAATATTACCTACTGTAATTGAATCATGTTCCCCCAAAAGCAATGTCCACCTGAGACTTCAAAATGCAACCTTAATTGAAAATAGGATCTTTGCAGATAAGAATGAGGATGAGGTCATACTGGATTACAGTGAGCCCTAAATCCGATGACTGGTGTCCTTGTAAGAGACAGAAAAGGAAATGAAGAGGGGAGAAGGCCGTGTGAAATGGAGGCAGGGAAGTGAGTGATGCAGCCACAAGCCAAGGAATGCCAGAAACTGAACGAGGCAAGAAGAGTTCTCCCCTAGAACTTCAGGCTAATGCCTTGACTTTGAAATTCTGGCCTTTGTACTTTGAAACCACTCAGTCATGGTCATTTGTTACAGAAGTCCTGGGAAACTAATACTCTATCTTCATGATTTTTACTTTATCTGGAAACTGTCTGTACTACTATTTGAATAACATTCTATAATAGACAAAATGCTTTTTGCTAAGATAAGTGTGTTTCAAAAAGATGCTTCAGGCTCATGTTTCAACATACGAATATTGGCGAGGGGGAACACCAACGTCCAAACCATAGCAGTGACCCTAAAAATAAATACAGCGAGACCAAAAAGATGCTCTCAAGTGCCAACTAACACCACTGCCTGCCAAGGGTGCTAATCCTCACAATGTCTGTTTTTTCTTCCCTAAAAGGGGAGATTAGCAAGCATCCAAAGTGAAGGAGATATTAGAATCCAAATGAGACTCCTCTTTGAGGTAATTAGAAGGACTGAGTAGGAATTTCTAGAGAAGAACCTTCTCCTCCCATGACCCAATGAAGCAATGAACCTGAGTGAGGTCAATGTGAGCGCCTGTAAGTCCCTTCCCACCCCTGGTGGTCTCACCCTCTGGCTTCTGAAACTCCAGGTGCCCAGCCTGCCATGCACGCCCTTCCGTGATCTCGCCGCCCCCACTGCTGCCCAGCTTCCTCCCCTACTGTCTCTGCTGGTTCCACCCCTCAGTCCTTCCAGCTTGCTTGCAATTTCACAGCCATGCCCTTCTGCTATTCCCCACCATGACTGTGCACAGCCTGCTCCTAGAACCCCCACACGGACCCAGGAACACACAGACCCCTCTGCTTCCATGGAGCTCTCTGCCCCAAACTCCTATTATTTGGACAGTGGACTGGTTGATAAATCTGCTATTTTTCTTTCTCATTTTTCTCTTATTTTTCCATCTCTGGGACTTTTTATCCTACTTTCTGAGAAATTTTCTTGACTTCATCTTCCAAACATTTCTATGGAATTTTTTTTTTTCAGTTCACATAGACTTCATTGCCAAGAGCTCTTTCTTGTCCTAAAATTACTTCTTTTTCATCACATCTTCTGTGTTTTATGAACACAATATCTTCTCCTACCTCTTTGAGGATATTAATTCGGGTTATTATGAGACTTCCTCTTTGCTGCCTCTGTTTCTGTTTCCTCTGAGGTCCTTTTCTCCCTTTGTTTAGGCCTCTGTTTTTTGAAGGCTTTCCTCAAACGTCTACTGATCACTGATGACTGTTCCTCAATATTTAAAAATGAGACAGTAAAAAGTTGATTGCTCAGTCCAGGTTGGAGAGTGCTCCACAATGGAGAATCAAGCAGCAAGAGCCTGGAGGGTGGTTCCTCCGTGGGATGATGAGGAGGGCAGGGAAGGAAATAGGGGTTGGAAGCACCACTCACAGTTCAGACCTTGGTTTACTCCCCTACCCCTTTTCAGCCTATGCCCACCTCCACCCTCATCTCTGCATGGCCCAGCACCACAGGACTGCAGAGTAGATTTATGAGTCCAACACTCTGGGTGCAGAGTTCCCACTATCCATCCCCCAGCACACCCCATCTTCAGTGGTCCCCTCTCCTTCCAGGTCTGGAGATTTTCCAAGGTCCTGATGGGGGTGCTGTGCTTTGCTGGGATCCCCTCTCAGAGCCCAGAAATAGTTCTTCCACTCTGCCGGACCGGATTCTCCACCTGCTTTTGCTTTTTAAACATGTGCTATAGGAGTTTGTCCTTTGTCCCTGTGGATTTATACTTCCTTTATTCTTTTACAGTCTTGCTGGAGGACTCATTCATCGCCAAATAAATATTTACTGTATGACAGGTGCTCAGATAGCACTGAGCAAAAATACAAAAATCTCTGCCTGCCAGGACTCTCTCTCTCTCTCTCTCTCTCTCTCTCTCTCTCTCTATGTGTGTGTGTGTGTCTGTCTGTCTCTCTCTCTCTCTCCCCCCGTCTCTCTCTCTCTGTGTCTGTGTCTGTCTCTGTCTCTCTCTGTCTCTCTCTCTTTCTCTCTCTTTCTCTCCCCCTGCCCCCGTTATTGCTCCCCTTTTGGCCTAGGCTTCTACCTGACAGACAGCAGGTGAGAGAGGGATCCACTCAGAGCACTGGCAAGACCCAGGGACCAGGGACCCTACCCATCTTAGAAAGGCCAACACTTAGTGAGATTTACCTCTTTCCTCCTCCGTAAGGGCACATGGATCCCTGGGAACTATCACAAATAGGCGGTTTGTCAGCATCAGGATGGTGGAAATGAGGCTGGAGGGAGCAGAGAACCCCCAGGATATTAAGCCCCTTTACGGGTCATTGGTCAGACTTCGTGTCCACGCCTCTATCCCACACTTTCCAATGCCAAATAGACAGGTCACCACCATGTTAGAAATTCTCCAGTGGCTCCTCTTCAAAAAGCCTAGCCTCCTGGGTCAGTTCTCCCCACACCCTCTCTGGCCCCATGCTCTGCCCTCGGCCTGCCCCAGCCTCCACCTCTGCCATACCCACCTGCTCTCCTGTTTGATGGTGCCCTTCAGTCTGCCCAGAATCTCTGCCCCTGCTTCGATTTCTGGTTAGTTCCCAGCTCTAGGAAGTCCCCTCTGAGCCCTCCCCACCAAGAAGGGCCTGAGTGCCACACCCCTGCCCCCAGCTCTCCCCATAGCCACCAGAGATTCCTGGCAGCTCTCTGCACTTCATCCTGAGGACTGCAGTGCTCTATCTATGGCCAAAGGAGTCTTGATTCTAGAGGGGGTCATTGGACTTTTATATGGTTGGTGCATCTAGAAATATCCTCCAATTTAAAAATTCCCAGCCCCAGTGCTAACATTTCTCCATTAAAAATGCACACTTTTTTTTTTTTTTTTTTAGGCAGAGTCTTGCTCTGTCACCCGGGCTGGAGTGCGGTGGCCGGATCTCAGCTCACTGCAAGCTCCGCCTCCCGGGTTTACGCCATTCTCCTGCCTCAGCCTCCGGAGTAGCTGGGACTACAGGCGCCCGCCACCTCGCCCGGCTAGTTTTTTGTATTTTTAGTAGAGACAGGGTTTCACCGTGTTAGCCAGGATGGTCTCGATCTCCTGACCTCGTGATCCGCCCGTCTCGGCCTCCCAAAGTGCTGGGATTACAGGCTTGAGCCACCGTGCCCACTTTTTAATTGAGGCACAGCAAAGAGTCTCAAATTAAAAATAACAGCAAAAGGAGTGAAATATTAAGAACTTACCTTCAAAGGGATTAGCTTCCCATGTTGTATTCTAGGCTGGCAGACAGAGAAATGGTTCCCAATTTCAGATTCAGGAAACTATTTCTCAATGTCTGTCTTATCACAACACCTATAAGCGCCGCCTTACTTTTTTTGTCAATTCTTTTCTTTCACTTAATGCACTTATTTTAAAGGAGGACTTTATGTCAGTATCTTCAGTGACAAACCAACCTCACTTACTTTCCACAGAAGATATCCAGTGATATGGTTTTCCTCTATGTCCCCACCCCAGTCTCATCTTAAATTGTAATCCCCATAATCCCTACATGTCAAGGGAGGGCCCAGGTAAGAGGTGATTGGATCATGGAGGTGTTTTCCCCCATGTTATTCTGGTGATAGTGAGTGAGTTCTCATGAGATCTGATGTTTTATAAGGCAGTTTCCCTTGCTCTTGCTCACTCTCTCTTGCCTGCCGCCATGTAAGACATGCCTCTTCTCCGTCTGCCATGATTGTCAGTTTCCTGAGGCTTCCCCAGCCATTTGGAACTGTGAGTCAATAAACCTCTTTTCTTTATAAATTACCCAGTCTTGAGTATGTCTTCTTAGCAGTGTGAAAATGGACTAATACAACCGTAAAAAATAAATAAAAACAAAATAGTAGTACCAAATTCTGGTTAGACTGGGTGCCCAGGATTTGAGGCTGGATTCTACTCTCTATGTTAAAAAGGGTAATGGGAATTAGCAAATGTTATTGAGATGTTAAAGATGTAATAGTACCAAGTTGAGACGTTCTTCCTGACATAATTAGGAAAATTAAAAATAACTGGAAAAGGAGTAACTGCCTCCTCATCTACCTGAGTGTGTATTCATGTCCCGTCCAGTAGCACCCACTGGTGACAGCAGGCATTTTATGAAAGACAGGCGTTAGAGGGGAGGAGGGAACTGATGAGAGGGGATGAGGACGACAGTCCATGGTGATGGTTTTCACACTTAAGGCTGCAGATCCATCACTTGGAACCTTCTTTAAACAAAAGGCAGACCAATAGCCAAGCTCCTAGAGATTCTGAAGCCCTGTGCCTGGGTCGTAGCCCTGGACTCTGGATTTTATTTTATTTTTTTCCTTTATTATGTGAGTTAAATCATTTACATTTATCATGATTCCTGATGCATTTGGACTTGTTTTTTTCTAATTCCTATGCCCTTTATCTTTATGTTTTCTTCTTTTTTGCATTCTATAGTATTGATAGTGTTTGTTATACCCCTTGTCTTCTCCGCTGGTTTGGAAGCCCAGTTCTAATTTTTATGGGTATGTAGTAGGTGTGTATATATATGTATGGGGTACATGAGATGTTTTGATACAGATATGCAATGTGAAATAAGCACATCATGGAGAATGGACTCTGCATTTTAGTCAGCACCCTGCTGCTGGTTGGTGGAAACTTCTTTGAGAAATGCTGGCTGGGTAGATGAGTTTGTGACGGGAAAGGTCTCTTGGAGCCCCATCCCGAAGCCCCAGGCTTCACTGCTGACTGGGGCTTGTGACCCTGGCATACTGCTGCCATCCTTGCAGTATTAAAGGCGTCATCTGAAAAAGGGGTGACAATTCTACCCTGCCTCTGTGAGACTCCATGAGATGGCTGACAGAAAGCTCTGTGGAGAGAGGTCAGGCCCTGGCTGTGCTGATGGTGAGTTCTAAAAGAGATTCCAGGGTCAACACTAAGGTCAGAGAGAAGGGAACACCAAGGAAAGAAATTCCAGAATTTAGCCCTGAACCAGGCTGCCCCCTCCCTACCTGCTGGTCAGTGGTAATGATGAGGTTGGTAGTAGCAAATGATTGGGCATCTACTGTATTCTTTATGAGATTGTCAGCGGAGCTGGACTGGAACCCAGGTCTCCAAAGCCTGTGGCATCGGCCTTTGTGCTACCCCTGGCTGCCCTTCCCCACGTTCCCTTTCTTTCCAGAACCTTCACCAGGGCCCCCTTGTGTCCAGCGCATGGTCCACACTCTCTAACAGCCTTGTCTTTGTGCTGACTACACGCTCCCCTCCTTGATTTCAGGAAACACAGCTCCTCCTGGGCTCTCTATTCCCCAGGAGGTGTCCAGAGCAGGAGGCCCCCCAACCCTGGCACCCTGTGGTCCATGGGGTTCCCATCTCTCCACGTAAAAGTCCTATGAGAGAGTGCTATGAGATGGACTGTGCCCACACACACCCCCAATTCATACATTGAAGCCCTAACCCCCAGTACCCCAGAATGTGATTGTATTTGGAAACAGGTCTTTACAGAGGTGATTAAGTTAAAGTGAGGTCATTAGGATGGGCCCTAATACATGCAATATGCCTGGTGTTCTTATAACAAGAGGCCATTAGAACACAGACAGGCACAAAGGGAAGACCGTGGGAGGACACAAGGCGAAGATGGCCGCCTGCAAGTCAAGGAGAAGGGCCTCAGAAGGAACCAACCCTGCGGACACCTTCATCATGGACTTTTGGACTCTAGAATGGTGAGAAAGAAAAGTCTTGTTTAAGACCCCTGGTCCGTGGTGTTTTGATATGGCAGCGTTCTGTTCTCCTCCTGCTGCACATGATAAAACTTCGGGATCACCTCGCTTTGGGATCACCTTAGGGATGACTGCCAAGCTGGGGACAGTTCAGAACAGCTCCGGGCTATGGCACTGTGACTCCCAGGGTTGCACCTGGAGGCACCACCGTCAGAGACAGGTCCTGAGGAAAGCCAGTGCCCAGATCACGGGGCCATGCTCACTGTGCAGAGCATCTCCCCAGCCCACTGCTTGCTTCTCAGGGACAATTTGAATATGTTTATTATTCTGGTGAAGCCGCTCCTAACCAGACCCATCCTGCAGCTGGCTGCGAGCTATTTCATTATCTCTTCACTTAGCAGATAAAAAAGAAAATGGAACTGAACATGCTATGTCAGAGCAACCCCATCCCCATGGCCACGCACACCCTGGTCTGTCTAATCCAGGCCCTCGCTTCCTTCCCAGCCCTCCTCCCGAGCCTCTCCAACTCTACCCAAGAGAATGCAAGAGGTCAGCCTTCTGCATTTGAAATTATACTATGAGACAGAAGAGCATTACTCTGAAGAGGTACAGGAATTCTACTGCTGCTATTTCTAATTTTGTGAACAGATATTTTGTAAAGTAACTTGGGCAAGAATCCTGTCCAAGCACCACACTAATGGGATCTTGAGCCAGTGACTTCTCGCTAAGCCCCTGATGGTGTGCAAAGTGGGAAGTGCAAGTCCCACCCCACAGGAGCAGCCAGGACTGAGCACCCATGACACACAGATGCCTTCACCAGGGAGACTGGTGGCACAGGGCCCCACACGCAGAAGCATCCACACTTGGTTTAATGCCCAGCTCTTGCCATCTTGAAATCCTTAAAGCTTTGAGCAAATGATCCTGCATTTTCTTTTTGCACTGGACTCCACCCATTATGTAGCTGACCCTGCTGTTACCTACAATCATGCAATCCTTACAACAGCCTACAAGGTAGAGCTCAGATCTTCATGGTGTGGTAAAGAAATTGAGACTCAGAGGAGGGAAGGCGCCTGCGCAAGGTCCCACAGCTCATCATGGTTGTCAGTGCCAAGGTCATCATCATCCTCTCCAGCAGCCTGCCCCTCCTCCCAGCACTCTGGCCCACACCCTGGGAAGCAATTTGCAGAGCAGTTACGCAGCGTAAATGACGATGCTGATCATTTGTTTTTCTCCCATTCCTTGTCTTTCCCTATTGGAATGTAATCTCCATGTGAGTAAGAACTTGCCTGAGTTTTGTCCGCTGTATTTTGAGTAGACAGTAGTGCCTGGCACACAGTAAGCTCTGAATACGTGATAGAATGAAAGGAAATAGATGATTTCCCAAGACTCCCTGGTTAGGAACTATGCTGTGACCTTGGGTCCTTTATCTTCATTATTCTTCAGGTCGACACCTCAAGGAAGAACTGTTGTCCCTGTTTGATGGATGAGGAAGCTAGTCTTAGAGAATTTAAGTCTCCAGGTCAGATTGTTAACAAGAGGCAGAGCCAGGCTTAGAACCTAGGTCTCTCTGATGCTGTTGGAGGGAGCATCTGCTCATGGTGTCTTCAGCCGAGCACCAAGCAAGAGAGCAGCAGCCCTCTCATCTGCAGCACTAGCATAGTGGCAATCCGCACAGCCCCAAAGGGCTTTAGAGTGAATGAAATTATACCTGTGCAGTAGCTAGTTCAGTGTGGCATGGAAAATGTGGTCAATACATGCTGGGGGCTGGCCACCTTTGTCCCTGTGCCATCTCCACCATCCTGTATGGGACTCTTGCCTTCCCTACCCGGAGATGTGGATTCAGGAAATGGCCCATGGATTATTTGTAATACAATTCTTTTTCGGAAAGTGGCTCTGCCATGTCTGCCCCCACCTTGCTCCCACCCTGTGTCCTTGGGGCCCCGTAAAGATGGTAATGGGCATGGGTTCTGGGAGCAGCTGTCTGGGTTTTTAATCCTGGCTCTTCCAGCACTTACTAGTTGGGTGCGGTAGTCAAGATTCTCCAGAGAAACAGAACCAACAGGATGTGTGCATATGAAGGAGGGAGGAAAGGAGGGAGGGAGAGAGATTTATTTTAAGAAATTGGCTTATGCGATCATGGAGGTGTAAGTTCAAACTCTGCAGGCAGGCCAGCCAGCAGGAGACTCAGGAAAGAGCTGATGTTGCAGTCCAAATCCAAAGGCCATCTGCTGGCACGATTCCCCCTTGCTTGCGAGAGGCCAGTTTCTTTTCTGTTAAGGCCTCTGTCTGGTTGGATGAGCCTGCCCGCATTATGGAGGGCAACGTGCTTTACTCAAAGTCAACTGACTTAAATGTTAATCCCACCCAAAAATACCCCCACTAAAACATGCAGAAGAATGTTTGCACAAATACCTGGGTACTGTGGCCCTGTCAAGTTAACTCATAAAATAAACCATCCCGCTGGTGACCCTGGGAAAGTCACTCAAATTCCTTGAGCATAAGACTCCTTCTCTATAAAATAAATAAAATGAGTCAGCATATCCTATACCACACAAAACTGTTATGAGAATCAAATGAAATAATACATGTAAAGTGCCATGAATGGTGCCGGACAATATAGCCATAGTGTCGCCGTGGAGTCATCTGCATTCCTCCACGGGCACTTGGCTCCTTTCCTCTCATCTGTGCCTTCCTGCCCCTTGGGTGGCAGGAATGCAGGGAGATGTGAGATGGTCCCCTGGTCCCTCTCTGTGGTCAGGAGTCCCTCTCTGTGGTCTTCCTAAAGGGAAAAATTCCCAAGAGTTCTCAGTAAAAAGACCCCAGCTTTTATCCCAGTTTCAGTTTTACTGCTTTCTGTAAGACTCTGTCTGGTATTTTTCTTCTCCCAAGCAAGGTTTTCTTGTTTGGAAATGGAACATGTTTAAATGTTTGATGTATTCATTAAGCTCTCACCATATGTCAAGCCTGGACTCATTCTTTTGTATGCATCATTCCTTTTCATGCTCACAACAGCCGATACAGATGGACATAATTAGCTCACTTTACAGATGAAGAAACTGAGGCTCACAGAGGTCAGGGACCCAGGGCTATTGCTTCAGACAGAGTTAGGGTCCCTTCCAGTGTCGGCAGCCAGGGCTCTCTGACTCTTATGCGTTTGGGCAGTATGTCCCCTTGGAGGATACTCTCAGAGAGACTGGGCCCTAAAAATAGCAATTCTTAAAATATTAATTCACTGGAAGGTCTCCACGTTGACTCTGCTTTCAAACCAGGGCTCCCACATTTCTAGTAGAATCAGGAAAAAGAAATCTCTGGTTTTGTGAGGCCACCCTGGGCCCTGCAGTCAGCTGTGGGTGGGTGAGTGTGTGTGTCCGGAGCTGGAGGGTGCATATTTTTCCGCTGATCTGTGCCCACCGCACCAGCTTGTCTGACTCCCACACGCATATTCATGCTGTGCCTCAAGAGGTGATGCTCCGGCCCTCCCCCGTCACACAAGTCAAACTGAACATGCCAGACTCCTGCTCCACCTACCCATGGGATTCAACAACTATGACGGTCATCCCAACTGGCTCCCAAAGGAATCCGAGCTGACCACTGGAGCCTCATGTTTTAATGAGGCGATGCCTACGTGCTGGGGATTGGAGACTAAGAATTCCAAAAAAATCGTCCCCTGAATGAGCCCAGGACTCGTGGCGTCCCATTGTGAGCCACCTCAGGTGGCCTTTCTTGCCCTAGCAGTGGAGCAGGGCTCTCAATCCCCAGGGGGCACTGGAACTGCACAGGGGCTTGTGGGAAATGCAGGTACCAGGCGCTGCCACAGAGGTGGAGGCTGTGACTAGCCTGGGGTGCTGCACTGGTAACAGGGACCCCTGTTTCTGAAACTACTAGGCAGTGGACTCACCCTGAAAAGATAGGTGATGAGGCAGTTCCACCCACAGACCCACCCACAGCTCCACCCATAGCCCCCACCCACAGCCCCCACCCATGGCTCCACTCGCAGCCCCTACCCAGAGCCACCACCCACAGCCTCTACCCACAGGCCCCACCCACACCTGCATCCCCACCCACAGCTCCACCCACAGCCCCTACCCAGAGTTCCCACACACAGCTCCACCCAGAGGCCCCACCCACAGCCATATCCCCACCCACAGGCCCCACCCACAGTTCTTGGCCCACAGCTCTGCCCTGGTGAGCATGGGCTGGAGAGGAAAGGGAAGATGCAGGAATACTGGAGGGGAAAGTGCTCTGCAGGTAGAAGCAGCAAGGTTTGCTATTCAGGCAGATGTAGGGTATGGACAGTGCAGTCAATGGTGACACCAAGACTTCGGGAGTAAAGGTGCTGGAGGTTTGAAAAGAAAGAGAATGCCCTCTAAAGTGGAGAATGAATGGACAAGGAGGATATCCCGGGGTTGGGGCAGCTTGAAGGACCCATAGAGACACTGTTAGGGATTGGGGATTTAGAGGGAAACGCACTTCCCTGCTTGTATTTTTCTTCAGCCACGTTCAGCTGGGTGCGTGCAGTGTGGAGTCATCAGGAAGTAGAAATTAACCAGGCTTTGGGTTCCAAATGAGGCTGAGGGAGAAACACAATTATTTCTTAGATCCCTTTTGGCTCTAAAATACCTTTCCCAATGACTCAGATAAAATCCACACGGTCAAGAAGTTTACAAGAGTCAGGAAAGCAAATTTCAAACCCAGCTCTGGCACTAATTTCCCAGACAACTCAAAGGAAGTTTTAACTCATCTAAGCAGAAGTCCCCTTAACTGGAAAATGACCAGGTCATTCCCGGTGGTGGCTGGACCCTCCATTGGGTCCAACTCTCCGATTCCAATAGAAGTCACGTGGATAGAGTCAGATTCAGCCTTGATACGGACTTGAGATCTTTCCCGCATTGCCCTCAGAAAGCTGGATGAGGAACATGAGACCATGGCCTGGACATCTTTACAGAAACGGGAAGCTCTCGACGAGTCACAGCGTCTCACAGGCCCCACCATGTGGAGCCCTCCGGGAAGGCCAGATCCAGGCGGAAAGTGAGAGATCACATGATCATGGCAAGATGCACACTGCTGAAAGTGAGTGACATCAGACGAGAGCTGGGCGTTGGCCCCTGGGAAAGCTGGGGCTCACAGTGAACTATGATTAACTGTCAGCAGGAAGTGCTCGGGGACCCCAGCCTGGACCAGGGCCTGAGCCCCAAGCCAGGACCTGATGCTGATTGGCCTTCTACAGAAGCCTGGGCCTCTCTGGGGACCTCTGGACTCAAATGCTATGGCGTTTTCGCCAACATTCACCCAGTGCCTCATGACACATTTACAGATGGGATAATGTCACCAGTGTCTGTTGAACAGCTGCTGGCTGCTGGGCGCTGTGCCAGGGCTGCAAATCTAGGGATGGGCCCTCATTTGATGGAACTCAGCACCTCCTGGGAAGGACAAGCATCAGTCAGATAATCACCCAAGCGCATATACCCTGTGCTCACTGCCAGGCCAGTGACATACAGTGAGGTACAGGGAAAATACAGACTGTAACCTGGTGCACCCAGGGCTTGAAGGAGGGCTTCTCAGAGGGAGCGACACCCAAACAGAGCTGATGGGCGCAGACGAGTTGACCAGGCAGAGATTGGGGGCTGGAGGAGGGCGCTCCAGCCATGCACGGAGACACAGGACCCTGGTATATTTGAAACATGCACAGGTCGGTCAAGCGACTCTGCCCCTAACATCTCTGCCTCACCCAGAGGATGGAAATAGAAGAGCACCAGATGGGCATCAGAGGAGCTGGGCTCAAATCATGCTTCTGCCACTGTTGTTTGTTTGTTTGTTTGTTTGTTTGTTTTGAGACAGAGTTTTCTCTTGTTACCCAGGCTGGAGTGCAATGGCACGACCTCGGCTCACTGCAGCCTCCACCTCCCGAGTTCAGGTGATTTTCCTGCTTCAGCCTCCCGAGTAGCTGGGATTATAGGCAGCTGCCACCACACTGGCTAACTTTTGTATTTTTAGTAAAGACGGGGTTTCACCATGTTGGCGAGGCTGGTCTCAAACTCCTGACCTCAGGTGATCCCACCTGCCTTAGCCTCCCAAAGTGCTGGGATTACGGGCATGAGCCACCACTCCCGGCCACTTCTGCCACTTTTTAACTATGACCATGGAGAAGTCGTTCACCTCTCCAGACGGCAGTTTCCTCATCCATCAAAAAGAAGATAATGCTGGGTCTCTAGGGCTGGCAGGTGGATTAAATAAATCACAGTATGGGAAGGGACTTTGTGAACTGCAAAACTGCACAAATGTGACAAATGGTCATCATGATTTTGGAGTAAACTCCATGTTTCTTTCTGCCACCTCCTTTTTCTTCTAAATGCCCTGCTAAGTAGGGATGGGTGCAAGGGATGAGAGAACTAATCATCACTTACTGGGCATCTTCTATATGCTAGGAACTGAATAAGTCCTTGACATACATTATTTCATTTTATTCCCATTTTACAGATGAGAAAAACTGAGACCCACACAGTATTGGAGTCAGGATTTTAATTGCTGTTGGTGTGTGAGGGGCTTCAAAACATGATCCATACTCACAGGGTGTCTTGCAGTCACTGCAGGACCATAGGAACCCAGCTCTCCACACCCTTCTGTTGTTTTCCATGTGCTATTACCATGGCTCCAGCCTTGGGGAGCTCAGGGTCTGGTGTAGCAGGCTGACTCACGGATCTATCATTGCAATTTAGTGTTCTAGTTGGAAGTAGAAAGAAAGAAAACTGAGATGGGCGGGTCTGTGCAGGCTACGTGGACTGAGAAGGTCCGAGCTTCTTAAGAAGATGACTCCCTCATTGGGCCAAGGGAGTGTGTCACAGGGCTTATCCATTCATGAAGGAATTAATTGAGCCTGGTGCATCCCTGCACATGTTTGTGAATCCCAAAAGCTTTGAAATCTCCATGAGA
Organism: Colobus angolensis palliatus; assembly: GCF_000951035.1. NCBI lineage: Eukaryota > Metazoa > Chordata > Mammalia > Primates > Cercopithecidae > Colobus > Colobus angolensis. Next base: position 4,599,452 of record NW_012114522.1, on the reverse strand, counting down.
TATACTTGGGAATAATTAGCTGAATGCAATTGCCTTAGTAGCCAAGTTAACATCCAGGCCCCCGTGGAGTGGCACAGCTTTTGAACTGAATTAATCATTGTCAACCAGGCTGATGTTTGTTCTTTGCAGGATTAAAAAAAAAATAATCAACAACCCCCAAGCACGACTTGACTGGATTCATTTTCTCTCCCAAAGGACGAGGCAAGAATAAAATGATTTGAGTAGCAGCATGGAGTTTTACAATAGCTATAAGACAGAACTACATTATTAGGCTGTGTGTACATTTAAAAAATCGCTTCCATGCCTTCAAATTAAATCATGGATCTCTAAGTGGTGTATCCAGGCTGTCCCACATACGGACTCTGTGACGACTCCTCTCACTTTGGTTTCATTGTCCAGTAAAATAGGGGTAACAATCCTACCTACCTGTGATAGTCTGCCAAAGCTGCCATACAAAATACCACAGGCTGGGCAGCTTAAACAACAGAAATTAATCTTCTCACAGTTCCGGAAGCTGGAAGTCCAGGATAAGGATGCCAGCAGGGTTGGTTTCCTCTGAGGCCTCGCTCCTTGGGTTGCAGACGACCGCCTTCTTGCTGCTCTTCACAAGGCTGTTCCTCTGCACACAGGCCCCTAATGTCTCTCCATGAATCCTGCTGTCCTCTTCTTACAAAGACACCAGTCAGATTGGATTTGAGTCCACTCTAATGTCCTCACTTTACCTTAATCACCTCTTGAAAGACCCTGTCTCCATATATGGTTGCATTCAGAAACACTAGGAATAGGGACCTCCACATAGAAATTTGGTGGAACACCAATCCATCACACTACCTGGAAGGGCTGTGCAGTAGACTGAAAATGCCCCCCCAAAGATGCCACATCCTAATCCTCATAACCTGTGCCTGTGTCACCTTACAGGGCAAAAGGGACTTTGCAGGTGTGATTTAGGTGAGGATCACCATGTAGGAAGATTCTCCTGGATTATCCAGGTGGGCCCAGTGGAATCACAAGGCTCTTGCCAAGAAGCAGGTGGTAGGGTCAGAGAAGCAGTAGGAGATACAGCTGCAGGAGCAGAGGTGGGAGTGCCTCAAGGAGGTGCTAGCAGTCAGGGAACCTGGGCAGCCTCTGGAACCTAAAAAGGCAAAGAATAGAGCTCCTCTGTTGCCTTAGCCCCTGAGGTTCACTTTGGACTTCCACCCTCCAGAACTGTGAGAGAATGAAGGTGTGTTGTTTGGAGTCACTCCATTTGTAGTGATTGTTACTGCAGTGGCGAGTCCCTGATATGGGTAGTTGTGAGGATTACACAAGGAGCACATGCCAAGTGCCTGGGACAGTCATTGGCAGAGAAGACACACTCAGTGGGTCTCAGCTCTGCTGGCCACAGCCATCCCAATTGCAATGGGCAGTTTGGGCAGAGGCTCCACCTACAGGAGCTGCAAAATTTCCCCTTTCACATTGATGCTTCCTGCCCCATTTGTCAAGGTGAAGTTAAGGTCCCAGAGGGTTGAGGACCCTGGGAGCTTCACAAGCTTCAAGGTTGGAGGAGGCCATGTTCAGCCCTTATGTAAGATCTTTCATTTTTTCATATTTTCAGTAAGCCTTTTCTGAATAGCGGCCTGGCCTCGCTCAGAGGGCTGGTGCTCCCCTGGTCCCTCTGCGTCTGTCTTCACGTGGCCTTCTCTTGTGTGTACCTGGTCTCCTGACAGCAGGGAGTAAATGGACAATGTCAAGCTTTACCATCAGGACCAGGACATAGGAAAGCAGTGAGGTGCAGGGGGCCAGAGGAGGTCTTTAAGTAGCACAGACTGGGTGGCTTTAATCAACAGAAGTGTATTCGTTTGCAGTTCAGGAGGGGAGGCCAGAAGTCCAAAATCAAGGTGTGGGTACAGTTGGTTCTCCTGGAGGCTCAGAGAGAAGTCCCCCGCCTCTCTCCCAGTTTCCAGTGGTCTTGGGCAATCCATGCTATGCCATGGGCTGTTAGATGCATCACTCCACATGCTACCTCTGTCCTTCTCCTCTGTGTCTCTCCTCTATGTGGCCTTCTCCTCTGTGTCTACCTGTGTCTCTTTTCTCTCTTCTTATAAGGACACCAGTCCCTGGATTTAGGGTTCAGCCTAATCCAGGACAACTTCCTCTTAACTTATATGCAAGACAGAACTACCTTACTAGCAAAGTAATAGTTTTCTGGCAAAGACACTATTTGCTGGCACATATAGACACACACTTTCTTGCAAAGACACTACTTCTAAATAAGATCACATTATCAGGTAGCTGGGTGACATTAATTTTGCAGAGACATTCTTCAACCCTCGACAGTATCCCAGGAGGAGATTGCAGCTGAGCTGTGTCCTAAAACCTGGGTCAGAGTTCAATAGGGAAGAGGATGTGCAATCCAGAGATAAGGCCAGGGAAAGACTGAGGCACCTGGAGCACTCAAGGTGGGTCTGGCCTGGCTGGGCCACCGGGTGCAGAGGGCCAAGTCTAGTGGCCAGATAAGGAAATGCCTGAAGGCCTTTGGAGTCTGGCCATTGGATCAGTGCTTTCTAAACATGTGACCACGAATGGGCCTGGGGCACGTGACAACTGTGCTTCCATCTAAAATTGTGTCTTTGTGACTCTTCTGAGCTAGAATGGCTCCCTCTGCCTCCCCTCTCATGCACATATGATGGCGGCACTTGGTGGTTATCGTTAATGACCTTAGTTGTCAGATTTTAAAGCTGACAAGCACATCTCAGTGTTCACTTTTCATCTCTGAGATTATATTGAAACATCAAATCTGGAGTCTGGCCCCAGCACCATAGGCACCACAGGGCCATTTGGAGGATTTATGTAAAGAAGGGACAGGATGAGATTTGTGCTTTGTAAGGACATTTGAGTCATGTTGAAAAAGAAATGCAACCTTGCATGTGGGTCGTGTAATAAATGAAAAGTTTCCTGAAATGTGAATAACATAATTTTTAAAAATCAAATCAGAACAAGCACGGTGGCTCACGCCTGTAATCCCAGCACTTTTGGAAGGCCAAGGCAGGTGGATCACTTGAAGTCAGGAGTTTGAGACCAGCTTGGCCAGCATGGTAATAACATGTCTCTACTAAAAATACAAAAATTAGTCAGATGTGGTGGCACATGCCTGTCATCCCAGCTACTTGGGAAGCTGAGGCACGAGAATCACTGGAATTCAGGAAGCAGAGGTTGCAATGAGCCAAGATCACGCCACTGCACTCCAGCCCGGTTGACAAAGCAAGACTCCATCTCAAAAAATAATGATAAATTAATTAATTTAAAAATCAAATCAGATCTTTATTATAAGCATGTTCCTCAGATTATTACTGCCTACTTTAGAATTCTGGAAACTCTCATTTTTTTTTTTCATTTCCCCACCCACAGAGAGAGAACATTGATCTAGAGACCAACGTGAGAGTAGGTCTTATCTCTACCAGTGTTTGACCTTTGATAAATCACAAGGAGGAACCAGACACATCACTGACCCTCTGAAATAGTTCTCTCTTTATCAGTAAAATAGGAGTAGCAATACCTGTCTCTAAGAGTCGTGTCAAGATGGTGACATATGGAGTGCCTCCCCAGCACCTGGTAACAAATATCTACACTGCACATGGTTAAATCCACATAACACACTTCAGGTTGTCCCTGACATACAACCAACACTCAATAAAGTTTAGCTGTTAATACTGTCAGTACTGCTATTAACACTGAAGCATCGTGTTGGGGGCTGCTGTTTGTACATGGTCCCCACCTCCACAAGAAACTGGAGACGGAAGGGTGAAAGAAGTGATATTTAATGAGTAGAGCTGATGTGTTGTCATTTCTTAATTGTCACTCAGTTTCTAAGAGAATGATCCATGCCAATACAGTGAGAAATTCTAAAACGTGAGAACCAAGTTCCTTAGCATCCTATCCCACATCAGCTTGCTGATGGATGGGTGCAAAGTCCCATTCAAGCTGGCTAAGGCAGAGGTCAACAGCCAAGGTGAAGCCCACCCATTCCTCCCCGACCCCCAGTAAATGCCTTTGGTCATCCTTCCCCAGTGCCTGTTCTGTTGACTCAACCTCCTACTGAAATGTCTTTGCCCCACTCTGTTATTAATAACAATTGTGCCTTTCCATGTGCCTGGCCCTGTGCTGGTTGCTGTCGTAAGAACCATCTCATCCAATCCTCACTGTAGCCATAGAGAGGGCATTATTACCCAACTTATAGGTGAGGAAGCTAATGTTCATTGTCTTGGTCCATTCTCACGTTCTTATAAAGAAATACTGGAGACTGGGTTGTTTATAAAGAAAAGGGGTTTCATTGACTCATGGTTCTGAAGACAGTACAGTACAGGAAGCATGGCAGCATCTACTTGGATTCTGGGGAGGCCTCAGGAAACTTACAATCATGGCAGAAGGCAAAGTGGAAGCAGGCACATCTTACATGACGGGAGCAGGAACAAGAGAGACAGTGGGGGAGGTGCTACCCACTTTTAAACAGCCACAACTCACTGTCATGACAATAGCACCAAGGGGATGGTGCGAAACCACTCAGGAGAAACCACCCCCATGATCCAATCACCTCCCACCAGGCCCCACCTCCAACACTGGGGATTACAGTTTGACATGAGATTTGGGCGGGGACACAGATCCAAACTCTATCACTCACCCAGGGCAGTGTGCTCCTGTCTGCATGGTCAGCGAGAGGCAGACTCAGGACTGGATCTCAAGTCTCTCTTCTCTGTCCTTTACTACCTCCCTTTCCCTCTCGCATGAATATGTATAGCATGTTCCCTTCACTAGTGATAAAATAGCCACAGATTTTCACTTCCCTTAGTTTAGCTTTCCCCTCCAGGTTTTGTATTTCTCTTTACTGCTGCTTAAGATTGCCAGCATAGAATATTGAGAAGCCCCCTGCCAAAAGACACTTGCAGAAACATCCTGGTGGCCCTGCTTGGCAGTCTGTGCATGGGTACCTCTGGATCAGAGTCATTTCTATGCTGTTTTTTAAAATAGCCCAGCTGACATTTTATGCTTTGTTTTATTTGAGGGCTGGGGAATAATTCAAGAGCAGCGCCGGGTTTTATAGCTCTGCATGCATACTTTCCATCAAAGTATCATTTTGCCCAGCTCTGAAATTATGGGCCTGTCCTCAGAAAACATCGTCCCCGGCTTCCCATCCATGCAATGCTCCTAATGCCCTTTCTGAACGTTCAAACCCATTTTCAACAGGATGTCGTGCTGGAGCTGAGATATGATCGATGTGAAAAATAGAGCTGGAGGAAACGGTCCTGAAACCGGCTAAACTAAAGGCTCTGCTAAAATGCTTTCTCCATAAAATGCTATTCTTATTAAATCTCAAGTGATTGAGATTCTCCATCTCCTCCACGCAGCTTTGCAGGCATCTGTCCAGCAAGTCTCCTTTGAAAGACACCTAATTATTTGCTAAAGGCTCAAGAATCTGCCAGTCTGTCTCTTTGAGTTCTCCCCAGCTCCTTTTGAAAGAGCAATGACAGTCCCATCACTGTAACTTATTTCAGCACTTCTACCACACTGCACTGGGACTGTGTGAAGCACTGAACAAATGTCATTGTACACTCAGCAACAGGGAGATGGCTGCTGCTGTGTTCCCATTTCCCAAATGAGGAAAATGAGGCTCAGAGTAAGTGGCCCAAGATCATATAGCTAGAGAATTAATTTTCTATTGCTGTGCAACTTATATTATAACTTAACAACTTAAAATAACTCACATTTATTTTCTCTCCATTTCCATGGCCTAGGAGTCCAGGTGGGCTTAACTGGATCATCTGCATAGGGTCTCACAAAACTACAATCCACATGCCCACCAGGCTGCACTCCTTTCTGGAACACGGTGTGGGGTCCTCTCCCAGGCTCTTGTGGTTGTTGGCAGATTCAGCTCTTGTGGCTGCAGAACTGAGGTCCCGTTCTCTTGATCCACATAGGCCAGTGGTCACTCTTCCTCCCAGGGACACCTACATTCCCCGCCGTGTGGCTGGCTCCCACATGGTAGCTCATGTCTTGAGCTCTCACTCCAGTCTGCCAAGACAGAGTCATACAATGTAATATAATCCCGGGACTGCCATCCCACCAACTTTGCCCTGTGACATAACCGAATTAACAGGGTGACACCCATCACCTTTGTCAGCTTCCATGGCTAGAACCACATCACAGGCCAGATCATTTATTCTCTCATCCTCCTACTTCCTCATCTGCAAAATGAGAACTCACTCACTAGATGGTGCGCAGCTGACCTTTTCTTGCCATTCAGTTGTCAACCCAGTGTCACCTCTTCTTAAAGGTCTTCCTGAGTATCTGCCAAAACTAAGGTCCCTCTATTAGTCTTTTTTCTAGACTCTGGTTTGCCTTCTTCACCTGCCCCAATTTACAATCCTGCCACTGATTCCTGTGCCTTCTGGCCTGCCTCTCCTCCTAGAATGCAAGCTCCATTTGGTTGGGTCTGTCTTGTTCACGACGTGTCCTTCATGACCGCAAAGGGGACACCCCATAAATGCTTGAGATTCAACTCTGTGCTAAGAGCCAGCACAGAAGCAATGTATGTTATGTATCAGGTATTTAATCCACACAGCAAAGGAAACTGAGGCAGAGGCAGGGATCATGCAGATAGTCAAAAATGAGGCTGGAGTTGGAACCCAGACTGTCCAGCTCATGGACTGAACTCTCCCAAACAGAACAGTCCCTTTCCTTGGCTCTGTGGGGTCTAGGGACCAAGCTGGCCACATCTGTGCCTCATTCTGTTCTCAGGATATGAGACACTGTGAGCCAGTGCAATGTGGATGTGGGGGCGTGGCCAGGCACTGGGCTTGTCCAAGGCCATGCTGTGGTTAGTGGGGCCCTAGCTGCCCTTTGAGGTTTGCCCTCCCCTCTATCAGCTCTCCTTCCACCGTGCCAGTTGTGTTAGCTTCCTGGGACTGCCACAGCAAATTACTGCAAAATTGGTGGCTTAAAACAGTACAAATTTATTCTCTCATAATTCTGGCCAGAAGTCCAAAATCAAAGTAGAGTCATGGCTGTGCTTATTCTGGAGGTTCAGGAGGGAATCCGCTCCCGGCCTGTTCCAGCTCTGGGCGACTCCAGGCATTCCTGGTGTATGGCTGCATCACTCCAGTCTCTGCTTTCATCTCCCCATGGCCTTCTTCTCTCCTGTGTCTGCATCCAAATCCCTCCCCCTACTTTCCTCCTATAAAGACAGGAGTCTTTAGAGTCCTCCCTAAATCCAAGATAATTCATCTCAAGATCCTTAAGTAATTGCCTCTGCAAAGACTCCATTTCCATATAGGGTCCCATTCTGAGGTTCTGGGTGGACATGAATTTTGGAGGGACACCATTCAACCCAGTACACCAGATCACATCTTCTTGGGTCTGTCATCCCACCCTCACCTCACCTGTGTCCTGACTCTAACTCTGTCTTTAGTCTGTGGCCCTTATAGGCATTTTGTAACTCACATTCCCTGGGCCACAGCCACATCCTCCGTGGTCCCCACACCACACATTAAATCATCTCAGTCCCGGTGATATCTTAAGAGATAAAGCTTGAGCATTTGCTGCTGTGTTTTCATTCTTGACATGTATTTTCTTTTCTCTTTTCTCATCTTTTGTTGAGAAACCCTGCTGGGAGCCACCCTGGGCAGGGACCAAGTGTCTGCTGACTTCATTCACAAGCACTTGACTCTAGGTCTTCTGCCTTTTGTTTTAGTTTTATAAGTTATCAAGTTCATCCCTCCCATGTGGCTCCCTGTGAGTCTCTGCAGTAATCTCTTCATTCACAGTGGAGGCTTTGTGACCTCGGCAGCAGGGGCCCACATACGCAGTGCTCCTCAGTACTCATGGCCTTGAAAAGTCACAATGAAAATAAAAATTTAAATGTATAGGTTAAGTGCTTCTTTCATCTCCAAACCCACGGGCATTGCATTGCATTACTACCAATTACCACAGTGTGTTTTTGGGTAGAATTAATATTTGATAAACTCAGGAGCAGTTGCTCTTTATGTTGAAGAAAGCTATCATTAGTCTCAGTAGATTTGACATTTGTTATGAATGAGTGAAAATTTATGCATTTGTAAAATCTATGGTTTTAATGCAGAGCTTCACCAAGTGTGTACACGTCAATAATAAGTAAGCTGGGGTTGAAGTTGTTCTTCTCTCACTTTCACTCTTCCATCCTTATACTCGGTAGTGTTTCACATGTGTCTACCATTGTGTCAGGCACTGTGCTAGGTACAGGCACGTAGACGTAAAGAAAGCAAAGCGTCAGCCTTCAGAATGTTTCACTTGGAATTGAGAGGCCTTTTGCTTTAATGGTGATGTAGAGCAGAACTTTCCAGAAACTGCTCAGCCCAGATTTTGCCGCATGTGGATCACTATGTTACCCTTAAAAGAGGTCAGGAAACTTTCTCCATAAAGGGCCAGATAATCAACACTTGAGGCTTTGACGACCACGTTAATCTCTGTTGCATGTTCTTCTGTGTGTGCGTGGGTGTGTGTATGTGTGTATGTTGTTTTGTTTTTACAGTGCTTTAAAGATGTTAAAGTGATTCTTAGCTCCCAGGCCATACAAAAACTGGACCAGGGCTGGATTTGGCCAAGAGCCGTAGTTTGCCCATCTCTGACCACGACAACTTCCAAATCCTCATTGAGCTCAAAGTGGATGCCATGACACCTGCAGGGAGCCCTGGTGGGATGGCTCAGCTACCTCAGGGTGGGCAGGTGCCTCCCCTTGCTAGCACTGATCACGTGCTCAGTGAGCAGTCACTGCTGTTACCATTACAGCTGGAGCTGAGAGGCTAAAAATTAAGAATATTCAGGAAAAAAAGTATTCAAACAATCTACTTACACTTCCAGGAAAGAGAAGAGGCGATAAGAACACAGGCATCCCATTATCTTACCAATTACTGTCGCACTCCCTGCTGAGGCCTCAGGTCAGGGAGAGGTGAGCAGCCTGGGTGTTGCCAGCATTTGTCCTGATGTGGCGCTTGTTGATGTACTCATCTGTGGCTCAGGAACCACATTGCCAGCTTCTTTGTTTTCTTTTACAGAGACATCAAGCCAGATAACATCCTCCTGGATGAACACGGTAAGCCTGCTATGAATCCTTTACAGGGACTCTCAGTGGAAAGTTTGAGGCACTGGGAAATGGTGCAGGGGTGGGGGTTGGGTCTTGCTGAGTTGGACGTTAGTATTGGCTAGAAACCTTCTCTTGTTTCAATCCTGGTGGATGAACATCTGTGTAAATTTCTGGTCCATGTCCTGCCGTGGTAAGTTGAATCAAAGTTATTTAAAGTGTTCACGTTGGAAGTCATTGCTGTTCATATCCCCGTGTGAGGAGGACAGAGCCGCCGCAAGGATGAGCATGGAGTCCCGGAGTTCCAACCCCAGCTCCCTCACCTATGAACGTGTGGCTTTAGAAGTCACCCACCTCTCTGAGCCTCAGTGTAATTTTCTGTAAAATGGGGAAAAGGCACCTCCCTTGCAGGGTGTTCATGGGGATGAAATGAGAGTGCACACTCATTTCTAGCAAGCAGACCTTAATACTTGATAATCCACTAAGCGTTTACTCATCTATCAGCTATGTCAGGCTTCTCAAAATTTCCTTTTTGTGCACACAGATCTTCTAGACATCTTCTCAAACTGACTTAATAAGTCGGAGATGGGACTAGACTCTGCAAACTCCAGAGTCTGCAAAGCTCCCAGGTGGCTGATGCTACTGGTCCGTGGACCACACTTTGAGTAGCAAGGCACCAAGTCAATGGCTCTCTAATTCTGGCCTTACCAGAATTACCTGGGGGGACCTGTTAAAAATCAGAGGTCAGGCCTGGTCCTGCTTCAGCAAGCCTGGGCTCCTGTGTTCTGGATCAGAATTCTGGGGATGGGATGCCCAACAAAGTTTAAGAACCATGAGCCTAGGGCTCAGACCAAGAATGCTCAGTGGACTTGACAATCAATTGTGGCTGATGCCAACAGGAGCCTTACAGCCTTGAAAACTAAATTCACTGGCATTGCTTCAGGGGCCTGTCTCTCAGGGCCTAACATGGGGTTGGCTGGAGGGAGCAGTTGGAGATTCTTCTAAAGTAGGGATTATCATCCCTGCTGAGGCCTTCGGGGATGAATGTGTCACATTTTCCACATAGCTCCCCCACCCTCCTTCCCCACCCCTGCAGACTGAGGTCATGGTTCTATCTCAAAGCTCCTCTCGAACCTCCCATGTGCCATCAGCATAGCTTGGGGCATCCTAACCTCGTAGTGTGCATCCCTATGTACAGGAGTGGTGGATGGGACCATTTGCATCTCTGCATCAGATACTGGAACCAGACTAAGTGCTTTGGGGGCAGTAGGATTGAACTGACTGTGTTCCTGAATGGAAGGTCAGCAGTGGCCCCAAGATGCCTGGGGCATGGACAGAGCTGAGGATCCAAATCAAGGCTGGAAAGGAAGCAAAAGCAATGTCTCCAGTTTGTATCTAAAAGTCAGGATCTTAAGATGCGGCACTCAGCTGAGCCCCCAGCCAGCTGAGTGTCCTTGGGCCAGTGACTGTGCCTCGGTGTCTCTGCCTTCCCAGCAGTGACATAGAAGTAATCAACCCACCTTGCGGGGTGGTGAAAGTCTCGTCTCAGGTGAGACTCAAAGGTCAACCACCCATCACAGTATGCAAGTGCTCGGGAAGGGGTAGGTAACTCGCCCCCTTCCTGTCCCCTTTCTCTGCTCAGGGCCAGGCAAGGTCAGATCACAGGAGCAGGGTAAAGAGGAGGTGAGAAGACACAGGGATGGTTCTGCATGGCTGTCTGGAAAGCAGGGGTCTGCAAGCCTGGGTTCCAGGCAGCATCCTCAAGGCTCTGTCCTGTTGATTAAGAGAGACCGCTAGGGGAAGACTTCCAGGCCCTGCAAAGCGGTGCAGAAGCAAAATTCAAGCAGAAACATTAATAGCAATAAGCCAGCCATTGCACTGATGAGAAAACGTGACACAGAGAGTATGGAGGTAACCCAGGACTGCCTGACTTCATAGTTCTGGCTCCATGCTCATAGTCCCGGCTCCATGCTCATAGTCCCTGGCCACAGCTCCCCTGAAGCTGCTGCACAAAAGATACAGGCAGGTGGGCTGCTCCCAGGCAGCCTGCCCTAGGTTTTCTCTTTTCTGTCTTTGGGATTTCCATCCATCCCATCCCACCTCCCTTTCTGCACCCATTCTCAGCCTCTACCTCAGCCTTTCCCACATTCTTTCTGGATCCTATTCTGCCCCCTTGAGCTCCTCATCTTTTGCCACCCCCTGCTTGGCCTTCACAGTGTCCCAGCCCTGCCTTCTGGCTTGCAGCACCCCACACACTCCCCAAGTGCCCCTGCATCCAGTCTTCTCTCTCTCCAGCCTCCCATTTCATCAAAAAGTCTCTGCTAGCTGGTGGGACTGAGCATTGAATATAATATTTCATACTAAGAGGTGACTGGCTGATAACCCTTCCCCCCTCCAACACTCAATGAGTGGCTTTGCAGGTGGTACCAAATATAAATTTAGGAGCAGGGAATTTCACTCAGAAAAAGAGGAGTCTCCTTTCTGGGGAGAGAAGGGAAAGAGGGGAGTCTATGCCCATGGCCCTCCTTTACCTGCTCTTCCGAGTGGAGAAGCTGATTGGCTTTTTGAGCAGAGCCTGAAGCTGGCCATTCTTGCCTTTGTCTTTCCTTCAGTAAACAGCAACTCTCGAGCACCTGCTGTGTGCCAGGTTCTGGATAACAGAATGATGAACAAGGCAAATAGGGTCCCAACGCTGGTGGGTTGCACAGTGTTGGGGAGAGTGTGGGGAAGCTTAGAAGAGGTTGGGGGCAGAGGGTAGAGGGAAAGGTGTCTGCAGGGGTTGTCTTAGAGGCAGCCCCATGACAGTGGAATCCTAAACGCATGACAAGGCCAAACAGAGGAAGGTTCCTGGATAGACAGGTGGTAGAGACAGTGGGGCAGAACTGCAGAAACAAGAGAGAAATGGCTGTTTGAGGAATACAACAGCAGTTTATTTTGTAGGATTTTAACATTTACAATTAATCTTATGCCTTCAGAACCTTTACTATGAAACATGACCTAGCCATAAGACGAGCAGTACAGTACGTGTTCCTAAATGAGTCCTAAGGGCAGCCCGTTTGTGGTGCACCTTTTGTAAACTGCATGACAAAACCTTTCACAAACCAATAACTGTGTATTGCTGTTTCAAGAGTTCCATCACTGGTTGCATTAAATACTTTCTCAGAGAACAAGTTGGTCAGTTGTATTTCAAGTGAAATATAAACATAATTAAACAAATGCATTAATATTTTATTAATGATGTCCAAGATCTGCTAGATACACAAAATCCAATCATCTCTCACAAGCTCCTCTGCTCCCCTAGTGTCTTCCTTGCTTTCTGATCTTTCAGGGTTTTATGTCTTAGAATGGACATTTTAATTCTGCTCAGAGATTTGAGTTTTTGAGCCAGCTGCAAAAGCAGAGAGAGACCATGCATTGAGGTAAAGTAGAGTGAAAGAAGATACAGCACCTCAGAACAAGGCAGGGAAAAGAGCTGAGTTCATTTTAGGCTGAAGATCATGAGATCAAGGCAATGGGGAATTTAAAGACATAGAGGAAGGGGGAAGCAACTGAATTAATTTTCTGTTGGTACAATAAAGCTGAGTAATGAATAACCACAGAGCTTAAATGGCATAAACAAAAAACATCCATTTAGCTCACAGTATCCTGGGGTTGAGAGACTCTAGGCTGGGCTGGGCTGATCTTGGCTGGGCTCGCTCCTAAGACCCAGGTTGGGTAGGCAGTGGTGTTGATGTTGGCTAAACCCACTCCAATGCCTGAGGCTCAACTGGCTGTCAGGCGATCCCCTCTGGCCTTGGCTGGCTTGCTAGGTCACTCAGCCCTGCCCCTTGAGCTCATCCCCTGCAAGTTCATCTGCATGGTCTGCTCATGGCCATAGCGGGAGCAAGAGCAGGAGAGCCCAACCACTCAAGCCTCCACCTGTGTCGTGTTTGCCACCAATGCAGGAGACAAAGGAAGTCACTTGGCCAAACCTAGAGTCTGAGGGAGAGGACACAGCAAAGGCACATGGCAATGGGGTGATCCAGAGAGGGGTGAAGAATTGAGGCCATTAATGCAGTTTTCTACCACGAGGGTGATGGAAGAGGCCAGTGGAGATGGAATGGATGGAGCCACATACACAGGCAGGTGGTCTAGTGCTTTCCACACAGGAGCTGGACTTCCCCAAAGGTGGGCAAGGTGAGAAGAGTGAGAGACAGAAGGAAAGAGGCTGTATTTTGCCCTTAAGTGCCACTGAGGGCCCTGGTTCAAAGATCATTGATGATGACAATGAAGAATGTAGTCCTCGTCCTCTTCTGTATTTGGGAAGTGGTTCGCTTGTTGCAGACCTGCCATGGCCAGGCATTGTGCCCAGTGACCACAGGAGGCAGAGTCTCTGTGGCCAAGGACCTCGTGGTCTGGGGTGGCTGTTCTCTGTCCTGGTAGCACATCACCTGGGTCCCAAGGCCCCACCTCCAGAAGCTCTCATTTGATTCCTCTTACAGAACAGAGTGCTGAGTAGTGGGATCTTTTACTGTTCCCAGGTGGATCTAATCTGCAGCCAAGGCTGTGGGAGGAATGGAAATGTAAACAGTTGATGATGACCCATTGGGGTTAAGGCCAGGACAGAGCAAGCATGGGGCTGTGGCCATCAGGTCACTGAGGCCAGGAGAGTAGTGCAGGAGGGCTTCCTGGAGGAAGGGACATGTACATTGGATTCTGAATCATACTGGAGGTCAGTAGAGCCTTTGAGGGATGGCATTTCAGAGGTACACACTCATTTCTTGTGACTGTGGGATGCGCACAGTGGGGTTCAGAAACCTGATCTGGATATTCAGCAGCTGGCAACGCAGCAGCCATGTGGTCAGAGTGGATTTGTTTTCTTTATTGAATGATCCATGTCTTGTATTTTCTGTATTCTGAAGTTTTGACCTCTGGAGCCTTGCTAAACTGATTGACTGCCCTGCCCAGGGCTGGCCAGTCCTAGAGCTGGTAAACAACTTGCCCTAAGGCATACTTTTCAGATGCCAACCAACCAATTCAGAGGCATACCCCCAACACCTTCTTTATCCACTGTCCTAGGAATTTTACGTTCCAGCCCCCTCCTCACCTCCCCTAATTCCCCCAGGTACCAGAAAACTAGAGACAGCCCCTAGAACCCAGAGTCCACTGAAGTTACTCAGACTAGTCAATTCTAAGCTTGCTAACCTTGCCTCACCCATTCCTTCCCATGGAAACCACAATAAAGGCTCTGGCCCACATTTCCCCACTCCCCATCCCCCTGAGCGGCCCTGATGCTTCCCTGTCTCCCCTGCCCATGATGTGGCCTGCCCCCATTCTTGGGAACTCTAACAAACTATCAGTCATCTCCTGATCTGGTGGCCTTATTGTACCTCAAATTTTCTATTAATGTACTGTATTTTATAACACTCATTAACTGAACTCGTTTCAAAGAATTGCCTCCCCATCTGTTGCTAACATATTTGTTGATAAATGTGATAAGTGCTCCCCAAAATGGCCATGGCCAGCCATGTCGACACCCCCTTTTCTCTTGTCAAAACATTGTATGTGCTACCCCCAGCATGCCAGGAGGAAGAGACTCCAGGAAACTAAAAAATTGGGCATGTACTGTTTATGAAACATCAGACGTGGGGATTGTAGCAGTTGAGAAGAAAGAGAGAGGAAGCCACTCATACAAGTTGGAAGGCTGAGATTTTTCTGCTAAGCCTGAGGAGCCAATGGTGGATGTCTTGGAACCATATGGGTCCCAAGACTGTAAGAATAAGTACGTAGTTATGCACTTTAAAACTGTTCTACGTGTCCTGAGGAAGATTGTAGTAAGATTCTTTCCAGCAAGCTGCCAGAAACAGGGCTTCTGCTGCAGCACTGTGCCAGGGGAGGGTGTTAAACTCCTAAAGACATGGTATGTGAGACACTGAGGATGCCAGCAAATAGCCCCTGTATTTTCTAGGGCTACCATAATAAAGCCCCACAACTGACAGGCTTAAGCAACAAAAACATACTGTCTCACAGTTCTGGAGGCTGGAAGTTCAGGATCACGGTGTCAGCATGACCCTGCTTCCTCTGAAGTGGGTAGGGAAGGCTCTGCTCCAGGGCCTTCTGCTAGTTCTGACAGCTTCTTGGCTTGTGGCAGCATAACTCTGCTCCTCACATGGCATTCTCCTTGTGTGCATGTCAGCGTCCAAATTTCTCCTTTTGATAAGGACACCAGTCATACTGGATTTGCGGCCCACCCCATTTCAATATGACTTCATCATAATGAATGACATCTGTAATGACTCTATTTCCAGATAAGGCCACATTCCATGGTACTTGGGATTTGGACTTTGGTACATGGATTTTGGGGGAAAAGGGACACAATTCAATTCATAACACCCCTGTCGTCTCTATATGGGATTTTAACAATAAGAAATAAAACAAGAAAGTGACAGACAGAGGCCAAGATATCACCCACATCCCTGAGAAAGGCTAGTAAGGGACCCAGACAGAGACAGATTCACCACCAAATCCCCCCACCCCCCTGTATGGAGTGAAGGACTGCCCAAGTCAGACCAAGAGCCTGGAGGACCAGGAGAGAGGTCCGATTCCTGGTAAGAGGAACCTGGACAGAGCCAAGCTGAGCAGGGCCAGTTTGCTCACCCTTCACATAATCACTGCACCTCCCTTGGTTGGGGAGTGCTATGGCCTGAATGTTTGTTTTCCCCCAAAATTCAAAGGTTGAAACCCTAATCCCCAAGGTGATGGTGTTAGGAGGTGGAGCCGTGTTAGTCCATTCTCACACTTTTATGAAGAACTACCTGAGACTGGATAATTTATGAAGAAAAGTGGTTTAATTGACTCACAATTCCACAGGCTGTTCAGGAGGCATGTCTAGGGAGACCTCAGGAAACTTATAATCATGGCAGGAGGTGACGGGGAAGCAAGCACGTCTTCACATGGCTGGCAGGAGTTGGGGGAAGTGCTACACACTTTTATAAACAACCAGATCTTGTGAGAACTAATTCATTATTACAAGAACAGCAAAGGGGAAATCTACTCTTATGATCCAATCACCTCCCACCAGGCCCCTCTTCCAACACTGAGGATTATAATTAGACATGAGATTTGGGCACAAACCATATTATTTCACCTCCCACCCCTCCCAAATATCATGTTCTTCCCACATTTCAAAATGCAATCATGCCTTCCCTATAGTCCCACAGAGTCTTAACTCATTCCAGCATTAACTCAAAAGTCCAGAGTCTCATATGAGACAAGACCAGTCCCTTCCACCTATGAGCCTGTAAAATAAAAAACAAGTTAGTTACTTCCAGGATACAATGGGCATTACAGGCATTGGGTAAATACAACTGTTCCAAAAGGGAGAAATCAGCTAAAACAAAGGGGCCTCATGCAAGTCCAAAACCCAGCAGGAAAGTCATTAAAGCTTAAAGCTCAAAAATAATCTCCTTTGACTCCATGTCTCACATCCAGGCCACACTGATGCAAGGGGTGGGTTCCCAAGGCCTTGGGCATCTCTGCTTCTGTTGCTCTGCAGGGTACAGCCCCCTCAGCTGCTTTCACAGGTTGGCAATGAGTGCCTGTGGCTTTTCTAGGTGCATAGTGCAAGCTATGGAGGATATATCATTCTGGGATCTGGAGAACGATGGCCCTCTTCTCACAGCTCCATTAGGCAGTGCCTCAGTGGGGACTTTGTGTGGGGGCTCCAACCCCACTTTTCTCCTTCACACTTCTCTAGTAGAAGTTCTTGATGAGGGCTCCACCCCTGCAGCAGACTTCTACCTGGACATCCAGACATTTCCATATATCCTCTTAAATTTAGATTGAGGCTCTCAAGCCTCAACTCTTACCCTCAGCATACCCACAGGTTTGACAACACATGGAAACTACCAAGGCTTATGGCTTGCACCCTCTGGAGCAGAAGCCTGACATGTATCTGGGGCTTTTTAGCCATGGCTGGAGGTGGAGTGGCTGGAATGCAGGGAGCAGTGTCTCAAGGTTAGGCAGGGCAGCAGGGCCCTGGACCTGGCAGCAAAACTAGTTTTTCCTTTTAGGCCTCCAAGCCTCTGATGGGAGGGGCTGCTGCAAAGGTCTCTGGAATGCCTTTGAGGTATTTTCCATTGTCTTGGCTATTACTTATGCAAATTTCTGCAGCCAGCTTGATTTCCTCCCAAGAAAATGGGTTTTTCATTTCTACCACATGGCTGGGCTGCATTTTCCAAACGTTTACATTCTTCCTCCCTTTTAAATACAAGTTCCATTTCCAGGTCATTTTTTTTACTCATGAATATAAGCATAGGCTGTTAGAGGCAGCCAGACTACATCTTGAACATTTTGCTTCTTAGAAATTTCTTCTACTAGATGCCCTAAATCATCACTCTCAAGTTCAAAATTCCACATATCTCTAGGGTCTCCAACCTCTTTGCCAATGCATAAGCAAAGTGACCTTTGTTCCACTTCCTAATAGGTTCCTCATCTCCATTTGACACCACCTCAGCCTGGACTTCATTATTCATATCACTTTGCATTTTGGCCACAATTTAACAAGTCTCTAGTAAGTTTCAGACTTTCCCTCATCTACCTGTCTTCAGCTGAGACCTCCACACTCTTCCAACCTCTGCCAGTTACCCAGTTCCAAAGTCACTTACACATTTTCAGGTGTCTTTATAGCAGTGCCCCACTCCTGGTACCAATTTTCTATATTAATTTGTTGTCACACTGCTATAAAGAACTACCTGAGACTGAGTAATTTATGAAGAAGAGGTTTAATTGACTCACAGTTCCACAGGCTGTACAGGAGTCATGACTGGGGAGGCCTCAGGGAACTTATAATCATGGTGGAAGCTGAAGGGGAAGCAAGCAAGACTTGACATGACTGGCAGGAGTTTGGGGGCGGTGGGGGAAGTGCCACATACTTTTATAAACAGTCAGATCTTGTGAGAACTCACTAGTACAAAAACAGCAAGGGGAAAATCCAACCCCATGATCCAATCACCTCCCACCAGGTCCCTCTTCCAACACTGGTTATTACATGGGTGAGGACACAGACCTAAACCATATCAGAGGCCTTTGAGAGGTGATTAGGTCATGAGGGTGGAACCTTCATGAATGGGATTAGTGCCCTTGTTAAAAGGACCCCAGAAAGTTCCCTCACCCCTTCCACCACGTGAAAACACAGCAAGAAGTTGCCACCTCTGAACCAGGAAGCAGGCCCTTCACAGACACCAAATCTGTCAGGGCCTTGATCTTGGACTAGCCTCCAGAACTGTGAGAAACACATGTCTGTTGTTAATCAGTCTATGACATTCTGTTATAGCAGCCCAAATGGACTAAGATGGGGAATGAAGGAGTGGAAAGACGCTAATAAGGTACTTAGGACAAATCATTCTGATATGGTTTGGATCTGTGTCCTCACCCAAATCTCATGTCAAATTGTAATCTCCAGTGTTGGAGGTAGGACCTGGTGGGAGGTGATGAGATCCTGGGGGTGTTCTCATGAATGAGTGAGTTCTTGTGAGTTCTGGTTGTTTAAAAGTGTGTAGCACCTTCCCACTCTCCCTCCTCCTCCATCTGTGTGACTTTTCTGCCTCCCTTTTGCCTTCCATCATGATTGTACATTTTCTGAGGCCTCTCCAGAAGCCAAGGAGATGCCACTATGCTTGCTGCACAGCCTGTAGAACCATGAGCCACCAATGAAACCTCTTTTGTTTATAAATTACCTAGTCTCAGGTATCCCTTTATAGCAATGCGAGAACAAACTAATGCATCCTTCTCATGGAAATTGAAAGTGAAGGACAGTCCTTCCCTCCTATATTCCTGCTGACACTGGGTCCAATTCCAGCTTGTCCTGGTAAGAATAATCTTAATTATCCACTGTTCCCAGGACAGTATTTGATACTGATCTGGAGAAACATGTGACCTAGCCCCTGGCTCCATGAGGCACACCTGTCTGGAAAAGAGCCCCATATGATGGAATGAGTTAGGAGCAGAGTAGGGGAAGCAGTGGTCTTGCCACCCCATGACCCAGGGTGGAGGCAGCGCCATCCCTGGGCAGCTGCCTATTCTCAGTTCATTTTGCCTGTTGGAGCTTCATTGCCCTCAAAAGAGAATAGCTTAAAGAAGTAGGAAGACAAGGGGGCTCAGAGTGAAATCTACCTGGGGCTTGAATTCTGGCTCCAGGAGCTTGGATGAGACAGTCACTTTCTCAACTGTTTATACCGTGGATGGGATGACTAGACAATGTTCAGACAGGCCCTGCCCCAGCACACTCCTTCATCTATTGAGATTGCTCTGCCCCAAAAAGTTGGCCTCTGTTTGGCTTTCACGAATTCTCACCTGAGTGCATCTCATCAGCAGAATTGAAATCTCGGACAGAACCTTTGCTGCAAGAGAGTTAGAAAATGCATTTCCCCCTTCTGGCTCTTGTGGTACAGGAAGTAGCAAAGAAAGGAGTGGGAGAGGATGCTAAGTGTGAGAATCTAGTGTCCAACTTGGCACCTCCTGGAGTCATTGCAAGGAGCACATCATAATAGGGAAAGTGTTGCAAAAACTTCTCCAAAATGTTACTAATTGTGATTAATATGATTCATAAAATCACATGCTCAATACAGTGAGATAGAAAGGAAGTGTATTAGGGAGCCTTGGCTCTGCAGCCCTAATAAACGTCAAAAGCTACTGGCTTGACATTAAGAACCATAGACCTAGAGAAATGGTGGAATAAAACTAAAAATTTCTGAGCTCTCTCAAAAGCCTTGGACTGGGTGCTTTCCATGCAGCATGAGCTCAAACTGGAGGCACATGCCTGGCAGGTTTTATGAAATCAAAGGGCATGGGGGCACCGGAATTAGCTGGAGATGGAGGTGTCCTTCCCAAATCTCAGCGAAGGAGTTCAGTAAAGCCCAGAAATGTTGCATTTCTTGTCACTGGTTGTTTTCCATTCTTCACCTGTGCATGGGGGCAGCCTGGAGCAGACAGATGATTTTTTTAAGGCCCTGCATTCCCACCACATGACCAAGGTACAGAAGGAAGCCAAATTAAATGGAACAGGAAAAAAGAAATCAAAGGCTCATTTTATTCTTTATCAGGCAAAGACACGTGCTGAAAACATAGTCTTCCTACCGTCATAAGCCAAAAGAAGCTTGGATAAGCTAGTACCATGGAATTTGATTGGGTTTCTTTTTCCCTTTTGCCATTGTCCTGTGATAAGTTTGCTGTGATCTCCATGAAGATAAATGAGAAGAAAAGAATAGTTCTGTGTGATGCCCAGAATGTTTGATCCTGTGTCCAACAGCGGCAGCCAGTGTTACAATCAGCGCCCACAGCTCCAAAGTGCAATTATTATTAGCAGAGAGCCAGGGTTGCTGGAAATGGCCGGAGCCTACCAGGGGAGGGAGCTGCAGGGCCCACAGCCCTGATTCTCATCTCTTTTGGGCTTCCGCTGCTTCTTTGAAGCAACCCCACTTTGACCTCTGGCTTAGGCATAATTTGGGTCCTGTAAACCAGCTTAGATGGGGACAGATGTTCACCTGAGACTTATTCCAAATTCAAGAATGATGAAAGTGAAACAAGCCAGAGAATACTTGAAAGGAGACAACTGCTTGTAGAGTCCCTTTCATGCTAACTCTTGGTCTTCCTTCCTCTAGAGGGAGCTATATTTGCACCCACTCCCAGGAATTTCTAGGGAAGCATGGCACCCATAAAAGTGTTCACAAAAGGAGCAAGGCCTGCCCCTACAAGCAAATGTTCTTTTCTCCCAGGCTGTGGCCTTGGAGGTCCCAGTAAGACAGCTATACCAGGCTACAGCCAGGCTCGAATTCCTTTGATAAACACCACATGGGGTTATTCCATCAGGTTGCTGCAGTCTTAAAAGTCAAGAGTTAAAATGGAATGTTGTCAGTACTCCTGTGACTTATTACAATATCCCTACAAACAATAAGGAATGAAGAAAGGTGATAGGATTCGACTGCCCCAAGGTCTCTTTCATTTCTGGGTAGTTTACAAATAATAGAAATTTATTTCTCACAGTTCTGGAGGCTGGGAAGTTCAAGATCATGGGCAGATTCAGTGTCTGGTGAGGCCTGCTCTCAGCTTCCAAGTTGATATCTTATAGTTGTGTCCTCACATGGCAGAAGATGGAAGATCAAAACAGTGAATGCAGTGTGAGGCCTGTTTCATGAGGTGAATAATCCAATCACCTCCTAAAAGCCCTGTCTCTTTTTTTTTTTGAGACGGAGTCTCACTCTTATCGCCCAGGCTGGAGTGCAGTGGTGCGATCTCAGCTCACTGCAAGCTCCACCTCCCAGGTTCATGCTAGCCGTTCTCCTGTCTCAGCCTCCCGAGTAGCTGGGACTACAGGTGCCAGCCACCATGCCTGGCTAATTTTTTGTATTTTTAGTAGAGACAGGGTTTCACCATGTTAGCCAGGATGGTCTCGATCTCCTGACCTCGTGATCCACCCACCTCAGCCTCCCAAAGTGCTGGGATTACAGGCGTGAGCCACCACGCCCAGCCAGGGCCCCATCTCTTAATGTAGTTGGCCGTCTGAATCCATGGGTTCAATTCAACCAACTGTAGATTTAAAAAAAATGGTCAAAAATGATTTTGTAGCAGACAAAAAATAATGCAACAATAAAAAATAATACAAATACAAACAATATATACAACTAAAAATAGCTACTTGCATAACCTTTCCATTGTATTAGGCATTATCATTAATCTAGAGATAAAGTATGTGGGAGGTTGTACACAGGTTAAATGAAGTACTAAGAGATTTTATTTAAGAGGCTTGATGTCCACAGATTATGGTATTCCTGAGGTGTTCTGGAACCAGTTCCCCATGTGAATACTGAGGCATGACTGTAACTTATCACATCGGTGATTAAGTTTCAACATATGAATTTTGAAAAATACATTTAAACCGTAGCAGGAGTCCTCACCAAGAACCCAACCATGCTGGCACCCTGATCTCAGACTACTGGCCTTCAGAACTGTGGGAAAGAAATGTCTGTTGTTTAACTCACCCAGTTAAGGGCATTTTGTTGTAGCAACCCAAACTGACTAAGACTTAGAGATACCACTCTCTGTGGTAGTACATTTCCTGGTAGTGGAAGTATGAGCACAAAAACTAGAGTAGAAAAAGCTAGTCTATCAATAGTGTAAATTCTGGGTCAGTTTTGAAGAATTAGTGGAAATCTACCAGGAAGTCAAGAGGGAAGAACATTCCAAGGGGTGTCAAGGGCTTGGAGATGAGATGCATTTCCATGTGTTCAAAGAAAGGAGAGATGCATGTCTGGAGTACGGGGTACGTAAACAGGCCTGGGAGCATGATTATTGATTGTTGATACTCTATTAGCACTCGTATTAATGGGTCGTACACAATGTCCTGGTCTCCTTCTCTTTGATTTTTGGATGTTTTCAGTTTATGGAAAGTAAACCAGTTCATATTTTCACATTTTATAGTAAACTTTCATTCTCCTGAGAAGGAACTCATAGGAAATCTTCTTGGGCACTGATTTTCACTTTCCTACATCTTCGGTCACCCATTAGATGAGGCCCACTGGGAAGTCACAGCTTGTCACTTAGCACAGCCAGGGGAAAGCAGAAGTGGAATCCTGCTGTCTGTCATGCAGAATGTTGCCCACTGTACCTGAATTCCTGGGTGGAAACAGCATGTCTCTTCCAGAGCATCCCTGAAGGCCAGGAGCTAACAAGGTGAGGACCCAGCTCTGTAGGAGGAGAGTGGGACAGGGGGAAAAGCCCCACTCTGGCTTCAGCACATATCAGCCTTGAGACCTTGGTCCTGACACTAGTGACTGGAACCTCAGGTTATTCTTCTGTAAAGACAAGGATAGTAATACCCTCCTCTCAGGAGCACTTGAAGGATTAAGATGAGACTTGACATCTATTCCACACCAGTTATTAACCCTAAATAACAGTGGCTTCAAGGAGTCAGGGGTTGCATTTTTCCCCCTCTTTATGAGTGTCCCTACTTTGGTCCTTGCCCCTGTAATCCATTCACAGCAGCTGAAAGAGTATTCAAAATTGAATCCGATCATAGCGAAACCCTCTCACATGGAGTAAAAGCCACCGTCCTCTCTCAGCCCAGAAGGCCTGACACATTTTTCCCTTCCCTTCCTGAGCTCCTTTCCCACTCCCTCCCTTTTCCTCCCTGGCGTCTTTGCTGGCCCTTGTGTGCTGACGGTCCCCCTCTGCCAGCTGCCCTCTTCCTCCAGAGTTTTGAAACTGTGTTGACAGCTTGCTTTCCTCTTCAGATCTTTGCTCAAATGTCATGTTCTCAGTTCCTAACCATCCTGTCTAGCCCTATAACTACCCCACAAGGTCCCTATTAATATTAGCTTCTTCTTACAGATGAGGAATCTGAGGCTTTCAGAGCTTAAATAACCTGTCTAAGTCACATAGTCATTAAGTGTCTGCATCAGTTGGGATACCACCAGTGGAAAGGAACAAAGAGCCCAACTTAAACAGTCCTAAATAGTAAAGGGTATTTTTTAGCTGAAGTTCAGCGGAATGAGGCTTCAGGCAGGGTTTGATCAGGCTCTGGCACCGTTTCTCTGCTATACTTGAAGCTCTACCTTTTCCATGGACAGCCTACATCTTTATACTGTTTTTCCTTGTGGTCACAAATAGCTTCTGCAGTTCTAGGGAATCATACCCACACACGACACTGTCCAAAGACAAAGAATATCATTTTGGGTAGCTCCTGAAAAGTGGAAAATGATAAGAGAAATAACACTTAAAATTAACATATTATTTGCATTTTTAAAACTTCTTTATAGCAAAAGGCACTATAAACAAAGTCAAAACACAAACAGTAGGCTAGGAGAAAATACTTGCAACACACATAGCAGAGAAAAGGGCAAATGTATCTTGAAGACAAGGAGCTCCCAGTGAAAACTGACCAAGGTTCTGAGAGGCTGATCACATGGGAAACAGACAACCTTCTCTGCAGCGAGATAACATTTCTCACCATATAATTTGCAAAACATGAAATCACTGATAACGAGTGCTGCAAAGTGCAGAGAAATACACATCCCCTTACTCTGTTTATAGTGCCATCTATTATAACTTTTTAGAACATAATATGCATACCCCTGAACTCAGCAGTCCCACTTCTGTGGATTTATTCAGTTGAAATAAAAGTACTAATGTGTAAAGATATATTCAGGAATCCTTGTCACATATTCTGTAGTAACAAGACAAACAATTAAGCAAGCAAAGTTGGAAACAACATGAATACCCATAGTAGGGAATTGCTGGATAAATGATACAGTGTATGATACAAACATACTATGGAATATTGTGTAACTATAGGTCCATGGCTTCTTATCTGAAACCCTTGGGGCAGATATGTTTTCATAATTCAGAATTTTTTTCAGAAGTGAAAATTCATTTATATTAAATAATATATATGATAATAATATAAAATAACATGTTTAACATAATATGTAATAATATCTTAAATAATATATTTTTATACTATGTAATACTCCATAGAGGTTTGTGGGAACACCTTGTAATCAAATACATTAATATTTCTACAGCAAAACATGGATATTCATCCAAAATGGAATAAATAGAACTGAAAAAGAATGTTTCAGGTCAAATCTTACCACCAAAATAATTATGGAAAAAATTGGACTTAGAATGGAGGATAAAGGATTGTGGATGTCATAGGTAGACCTATGTATACTAGCTTGGGGGACGTTGGGGGGCATTCTGGGTGTACATTCTTAGGCACACTCCATGATACATGGCTAAATTCAAAAGTAACTTTTAGAGTGACCCGTGAAGTATGATCTCATTATTGCAAGAACAAACCAAAGCCCCCATATATATGGATATGCATTTGCATAAGCAAAGAGAAATCATGGAGGAGCTAGATGAATTGTGTGATTGATTACATGGGGGTGGGAGAGACATTGAGGGGCTTAAAGGGGTAACCCAAAAACATGTTTGTATTCTTTCACTTGTTTTAATGAGCTGGCATCACTTTCATAATGAAAATATCAAACTTTTGAAAGAGGGGGAAGGTGCAAGAAAACCAAACAAAAGCCATTTTTGAGAGCTTCATAGTCCTCTTGCAATGCTGACATGTGCCACCGTGTATGGAACTATGTGGGTGTGGGGCACAGTAATGACCACAGCATACACTCACCTTCACATGCCTCAAAGTGCAAAACAGTAATGAGTTTTCTTTCTTGTTGGTATTGGAAATAAGGGAATAGGAGGGTGCAGGGGATAGACTGATCCTCACTGGAGAAGATGGGTTTTGAGCCACTCTTTGGCAGGATAATAATGCTAAGAGCAAACACTTGTGAGAAGCTTCCCTACTTCCTGCATGTCAGCCTCACTCTAACTGTTTCATGCATATAAACTCCCTGATTTCTGCAACAGCCTTCTGAGATGGGTATTTTATTATCATCATCCCCATTTTATAGGTGAGGAAACTCAAGCCCAGGGAGATTAAGTTATTTGCCCGAGGTTATACAGCTACTCTCAACAAAGCTGAGGCCCAAACCAAGGCAGTCTGGCTCAGAGTGTGTGCACCCAACTACTACTACACACTGCCACTTTTCAGAAAGGACCATGGATGGTTGCATGGAGACATACCCATTGCAGCCACAGGGGGGCCTGAGGAAGCCCCAGAGTCTAAAGCAGCCAGGGTATGTTCTAGGAATGTTACCTATGTAGAAATACTGTGCCTCCCAGCAAAGACCTGGCTAGATGCCTTAAGCTTCATTCACAAGTACCTGAGAGGATTATGGATCCTCACTGAATCCTCACTGATGCACCTTGCTGCTGCATCTCACCTAGGATCACTGGACAGATAGCTGGCTGAGCAGCTTGCTCATACATCAGTGCTGGCAGTTGAGTCTGAGATTAGAGGGTTGTATGTTGCACTGCTGATGCTCTTTTTGTCCACTGTAGCTGATCGCATCGGGCATGCCCCTCCCATATGTAGTCCCATGGGCTTCTCAGCATGCCTCAATGCACCTGCTCCAGAATGTGTTTTCCCGTCTCTTGATGATACCATCCAAGTCCCTCAAAGTCAATTTTGCATGTGCCACCCATCTATGCATTTAAGTCCTACATCCCAAATGCCACTCTCAGGTTTGGTGAAAATCCAACCAGCCATTTTCACATGATGTGATGACAGACAAATAGAGAGAAATGTAATTGCAGTTATGGCTATTATCCAAGGCTCTCTGAGCTGGAGTTGTATGTGTACCAAATTCCCCAAAAAGCAAGTACTGACCAAAATTTCCCAAAAAACAAGTACTGACCATTTGGGTGTTTTCTTCCTCCCTGTCCCCTTCCTTCCTTCTCTTCTGTTTCCCTCCTTTACCTGCACATCACTGAATTTCCTTTCCTCCTTCTCTTTCCCTCTACCTTCCTTGTCATGTTTCTTGAACACTTACTTTGTAGGTGCACCCAGCCTATCCATGCCCATCTGCTGCCATCACTTCAGCCTGGATGAAAGGTGGTCTCATCTCCCCACCCTTCTCCCTACTAAATTCATCAACTACAGTACTGAGGTCGCCAGTGACCATAGTGGACCAACAGCAGAACAAGCAGTGTCCTCTGGGTGGGAGAATCCTTTACCCACCCCTGTCCCAGCCACGGCCCACCTACAGTTGTCCTGAGAGAAGGGGTCTGGAGTGACCTGTCTCATTTCTTTCCAGGAGCTTTAATTCTCCACATCAGTGTCTCCAAACTTTTAATCTGTAAAAAAACGTATCCTGCCCCTCAATATATTTAGGTAAAAATAATATGCATGTTATCAAATGAATTTACATTCTGAAACATGCACACAAAATAAACATTTGTAAAGTATCAGATAAGATAGTATTATAAATAGAAGTTATAACGTTTTCTTCCTGGTATCCCACCTTGCACACCACAGCTTTAAATAACCCAGCTGCCTGCAGACCATGCTAACTGGAGTTTCTGTTTCTGTATTTGCAGGACATGTTCACATTACAGACTTCAACATAGCGACGGTAGTGAAAGGAGCAGAAAGGACTTCCTCCATGGCTGGCACCAAGCCCTACATGGGTGAGTGTTCCAGGCCCCTTTCTTTTCATGTGATCAGGCTCAATGCCTAAGACTCAGCATCCTCTCTTGTTTCATCTGCCACTGCCCGCTGCCACACACCCTCCTCCCATGCTCCCATGAGGTTCCACAGTTCCCAGTAGATACAATGCTCTCTCGAAGCTCTGAACCTTTTCCAACCTGTCTCCTCTGCTAGACAACCCCTCCCCTCTTGGTTTTTCTAGAGAACTCCTGCTCAGCCAGAGAGCCATGGCTCAGGCTTGAGAGGGTGGCAAACAAAACAAGTATTTTCTTTTCTATTTACGTTCAGTATTTTCCAGAATTTAACTTGGTGGTGGCCATTCTAGGTCTATATTCTTCGGCACATGGTGTTCTTTCAATGTGCAGTTTTAAACGGTTTTTTTAAAGGAATTTTTATGGAATTATCATTTTTAGTATGCATTCTGTTCTCTTGCTTTTATTTTCTTGGTTATGGATGGCTCTTATCTGAATGCTGGATCTTCTTTGCCAATCTTCAACATTTCTCACTGTCCCTCAAATCTTTATTAGCTCTTCCTTCATTTCTTTAAAAATGTTCTCATTGTTATATTTCTCTTTCTCCCAAGGCATTATCTATTGTGTTTATTTATTTCATGCATTTTCTAGTGAAGTCTTCATTTCTGAAATCATTTTCCCTTGATTTCTTTCTCCCTAAGTTCTCTCACCTGATTTCTGAGTTTTTTATTCTAATTTATGTTGTTTTTCATGTCTTATATAGTTTTGTTAATACCTTTATTATGTGTTAATTCTGAATATCTATATTGTTATCAATTACTGTGTAACAAACTGTGTCAAAACATAGTGGTTTAGGACAATCACAATGTTATTTCTCGCAATTCTTTTGGTTGACCAAGTGTTTTCTCTTCAAGTTTGGCTGGGTTCACTCATGAAAATGCATTCAGCTGGTAGGTCAGCTGGGAGCTCGGTTCAGCTAGGACAGCTGAGATGAACATATCACTCTTTCTCTATGTGGTCTTTCATCATCAAAGTGGCTAGAGTGAACTTCCTCACATGCAGTTTCAAGATGGTAGAGTCAGTTCCCCCATGCTTATCAGGACTCTGCCTGCTTCACATTTCCTGATGTTCAGTTGGTCAAGGCAAGTCACATAGCCAACCACATGGAAGGGAACTGCATGGAGCATGGGTATCAGAAGACTGATGCATGGGGGAACCGTGAATGAAACAACCCATCACTGTGTCTTTTAACTCTTTTGAAACGTAGTCTATAGGTTCGTTCTGTTTTATCAGCACATTTTTCTGTGTGTTTGTATTGCAGTGATGTTATTCTGCTCTTCGTTCTCCTTTTACTTGTAATAACTTGGTATGGAATTTGACTTTGCTACTTTTCTGTTGCTCTTTTGTTTCAGTAATTGTTGATGATTACTAATATATCATATGCATGAGTTTTGTGCCTAGATAATCCACATTTACCATTACAAATAATATAAGAAATACATGTTTAAGGCTAGAAAATGTAATCAGTGCTGCACAAAGGTGCACAAACATTTACAGCTCAAATTTCTTCATATCTTTCTTCCAAAGGTTACTGCTTTTAATTTTTCCTTTTATTTTCCTTTTTCAAATGGAAGAAGGAGGCCTTAGGCAGCATAGAATCTGATAACTGGGTGAAGCATTTATAGGCGATACCAAACCAGAGGTGCAACTTTTGCTGCAGAAAACTAACCACTGGGATGAGGAGTCCACCATCTTGGCTGAACTCTGTGCTGCTCTCTGTCATTCAGCAGTGAAAATGCCCTGTTTCCAGTTTGGCCTCACTTACCTCTGGCCAGATTGTGCCTTATAGGGCACCGTATATTGAATTAAACAACCAAAATCTTTCTTCCCCAACCTCATAAACAGCACCTAAAACCGCCTGGAGGAGTTAAGAGTTGCACATGGGTATTGGAGTGGAGGAGGAGGCTTAGTTTGGACGTGGTGGAGGGTTTGAATTCCACATGGCCTGAGGAAGAAGAGACCTCCCTAAACCCTTGGCGAAACCTAAATTCCAATCTATCTTCATGAACACTAGGGTTTTGGGGATCCACTATAACCTTCTTATTATCTTCCTTACAGATTTAAAAAGATAGGACTATTTTCCTGGAAGGATAAATTCCACCTTTGGACTTGAGATCAAAATAGAGCCAGCTGAAGGGCCTCCAGCAAGAGAGAGGGGTAGAAATTGCTCATTTTATGTGAACTTTGTTTTTCTAAACTTTTAGAAGATGGTGTGGTTCAGGATCGCATTCCTAACTTAACAGACCTATCTCTTGTGTTGTTTTGTGAAGTGTCAAAATCTAAGGCAGCTTGCTATCCAGGTTTCCTGGCTTTGTTCTCCTCTCCCATTTTTATCTGGAGTTCCTGTTTCCTTTGTCTGTAGGATCCTTGTCCTGATGCATTTTGGTTCCCCTTTACAGAGTTTTCCTTTGCGGCTTTTTTCTGGAAGGATTTGTGACTGGGTAGATTATAGACTTTTGATGTCCCAGACTCTTCCACCTCCTTCAGAATTTATCAAGAGCCCTTTCAATGCCCCTGATACTAGACTGGGCAAACTCCTACCAGCTTCAGCTGCTGTGCTCAGAGTGGTCAGCTGTGTTTCCCAGTGAATACCTGCTGAATATCTTGGAGTTCTTTGTTTTCTGGTCCATAGAATGCTGCTTTGCTGCTTCTCTTGGTTTCTGTGTAGAAATCACTACCATACACTTCTGGTCACTGTTGGTGTTTTGCTCCTACCTACCTGTATTTTGAGGGTTGTGGGGACAACTTATTTTTGTAGCAAATGCATGCATGAGTTTTTGGTTTAGCAATCTATTTGCTCTGTTTCATATGCAGATTTGGTGAAATTCAAAATCTATACCATCATCTCTCTAGAATCCACTACTCATGTCGTTAATCTTTCATTTATTAAATACCTTGAATAAATAAAGTTTGGCTACAAATACCCTCAATGGTATAAACAATAGGCAACTTGCTTTTAAGTATTGACTACATGTCAGGCACTGAACTAAGTGCTTTCCACCTATAATTTAGTTTAACGTGAAGATAGGCCCATTAACTATAACCTATAACCTCTTCTAATGCCCTCGAACATGGGATAGACACAAGTATTTCTTTCCATTTTAGAGTTAAGGAAATGGAGGCTTAGGAGGTTGGGTGACTTCCCCATGTTGACATTGTTGGCAAGAGTCAGACCCAGGTAAATGTGACTCCAAAACCTAAGCTCTGAAGTACATCTCAACCTGGCCTGCCATGACAGCAACTCCTTTTTAGCAAAAATACCAGCAGATATCTATATAAGTGAATTCATTCACTTACAGGTAGTCTCATGGGAGCCTGAACACTTACTCCAACAAGGCTTTTTTTGTTGATGACCTTTCTGAGATCCCTTTCTGGAAGGATCTGGAGCTGGGGCAAATCTGACTGAAGAAGTCACTACCTTGAGATTCAAGAGAGATCAAATGGGCGGGATTCAGCAACTGATGGGATGGAGAATGGGGGCAAAGGTGACTTCCCAGGTCTCTGGATTTTGCAGCAGAGTGGTGCTCACTCTGTAGGGGACACAGCAAGAGCAGTAGGTTTGTGGAGTGGCGTGATGCGGACTGGACATGTGGATGGAAAACCTGCTGGCACTGAGATGCAGCACAGCCAAGGAAGTGGGCGGGATACCCCAAGGAAGATGCAGGAAGGCAGAGAACCGATTCCAAGGCTCAAGAATGCCGTGCTGGAATGGGCACATGGAGGCTGAGAGGGACATCCCACAGGGGAGTGCCAAGAAGAGAGACATGAGGTAAGGGCAGCAGGTCCCATTAGAAGCCTCCTCGTATTCCTACAGATTCGTTCTGACTGCTTTCACACTGTTTCCAAAAAGCAAATTGATGTCAAGGAGTATAGATCCTGGACCACTGGAGAAGTTCAGGACAGTTTTTGTTTTTGTTTTGTTTTGTTTGAGACAGAGTTTCACTCTTGTCACCCGGGCTAGAATATAATGGCATGATCTCGGCTCACTGCAACCTCTGCCTCCCAGGTTCAAGCGATTCTCCTGCCTCAGCCTCCCAAGTAGCTGGGATTATAGGCACGTGCCACCACGCCTGGCTAATTTTTGTATTTTTAGTAGAGACGAGGTTTTATCTCATTGACCAGGCTGGTCTTGAACTCCTGACATTAGGTGATTCATCTGCCTCAGCCTCCCAAAGTGCTGGGACTACAGGCGTGAGCCATTGAACCTGGCCACGTTCAAGGCAGTTTTCTACCAGCCCTGATGTCTCTGTCTGCACGTGGCGCCATGCCTGACAGACTCACCCGAGCCTCCTCAAAGGCTCTACTTGGGCTTGCTGGCCCCGCTCTCTGCCTCACACTGTCTGAGGCAGCCCAGTCCAGGTTCTTGGTCTCCAGGAAAGCAGAGCCATGGGGACCCAGCTGGGCACTCTCCTTCATGGCCCTGCTTTCTAAAGGGAGAAGAAATCTGGCCTGTATTGGGACCTCGCTACCTGCCTGTCTTCACATTTAATCCTCAGGAGATTCACACGACGTTTCTACATCTCTCTTATTTTATGTGTGAGGAACCTGAGGTCTGGAGAGGTTAATTAGCCTGCCCAGGGCCACACAGCTCGTCAGCGAAGGAGCCAGAATTTGAAGCCAAGTCTATTTGCATCTGAAGTCTATGCCTTTTGCCGCTACAACAAGCTGCCTTTTTGACACTGAGCTCCTGAATTATAAAGATGACTTTCTCAGCCAAGAGATAAGTTCATTGTCCCAGCTGTAGGTGAGAGTTGGGGCTACTGATGTCCTTCCAATTAGAAAAGCTTCAGGCCTGACTTAATGGCCAAATGCACAGAAGAGATTTTTATAGGCTTTAGAGGACACAGCTCATTTTTCCAAATGGTTATATTTTCAGACATTGTGGTTGGCAAACAGTACCAGTCTGTGGGAATTTAGTGGGGAAGATGGGGTTAAGGGAGAGCTCTCTCAATAAAGTCAAATCTTGCAGCTCCTGGGGCTGTAAATTCCTAATGCCAAGTGGCAGGTTTGTTTATTTCACTCACTTGAGCTGTTCAGTTCAAAGGCCCAATAACAAGTTCCCAGAATGTTCCCCACACAGATTCAGAAAATGGGCTGATGAGTAAGCTCCCAGAGGTAACTCACAAAAGATGATCCCGGAAGAAAAATTTGCATAGGGCTGAATTTTCATTAATTAAAAGAGCAGATGGAATTTGCAATTGGAGAAAAAAAAGATCTCTCTAAAATGTGCCAGATTAGAAGTTCCAGCAGCCACGCGGGGCTTCAGAGTTTATTAATTTGAGGTGAAATGAAGAGCAGGGCATTCATTCAGTAGACATTTGCAGAGTGTTTAGGAGGTACAGGGCTTAGTTAGGCACTGGGGCTGCAGAGGGAAATACTGCTCTCCCAGTCCTCAGGCAGATCGTATGAACATAGTTGTACACAGGTCACAGTCAAGGAGGACGATGGTGTGGCTACTGGAAGGAGGTGCTTCTGGCATGAAAAGGGGGAGGTGAGATCGTTTTGGACAGTTTTAAGACCGGTTCCCGGAGAAGGTGACAATCTGAATTAGGCTTTAAGGAGGTGCTCTGTTGGGTAACGATACAGAGAGGACATTTACACAGATGGAACAGCCCATACAAAGGCATGGAAGAGTGAAGCACCATTGTGTGAAGGGAGAACTTGGCAGCTCCATTGTTTTACAGCTTCTTGGACAAGAGGAGGTGGGGAGGGAGAGAGGAGACAGGCCAAAGCACAGGAGTCTTGAATGCTATGGTAAGAGCCCAGGGAACCAGTGGAAGGTTCAGTGCTGGAGACCACTGAGATCAGACTCATAGGATTAGGGCCTCAAGAGTGGTGACCTTGGAGAAATAGATGAGTAACAGGAAAGCATTAGGGGTCAGGCTCACGGGGGATGGGTCCAGGTGAAGTGTGGGCTTCAGCATGGGGCAGTTGGGTGTCTTCCACTTAGTGGCTGAGTGAACCCGGGAGAATCTCATTATCAGACATAGTGCGCATAAAGCACTTACCATGATGAACACTCAGGAAATGTTGGCCACTGAACCACAGGACCTCTCAGAATCCTCGTCTGAGAAATGGGATTAGGGGTTTATGTAGTCAGCCTCAGGAGGTTGCTTTGAGGATTTATTGACATTAAGTATGGACAGCAAGGTAACTACTCAGAACCAGTAGCCAGTATTAATGTTGTTCTGATTGCTAATAGTTCAATGATTATTTGGTGTATGCCAAAGACTGGGAACACAGGACTAACTTCAACATTCCCCTGCCTTATGGAACTCACACTCCAGTTGTGGAAACAGACTAACCAAATCCTAGTTCCCTGCAGGGGCTCAGTTGGCCAGGGGATGGTGGGTGCTTTAGGGAGATGATAGGGCTGTTGCACTGTCAGCACTCACCAAATGTCAGTTCCCTTCCCCCAGGACACTGCAGTGAGCACAGAGGGATGGTGGTGGTGATGGCAGCAATGGCCTGTCTGCAGTCGGGGAGGTGCAGCCAGGGCTCTGTGCTCCACAGAGCCAACAGGAGCCAGGAACAGGTGGAAGCCCCGCAGCCCCCTTCTGAGTTGGAGAGGTGGGATCCCTGCCCTCCTGGGTGCAGCTGTAGCTGCTCAGCTGCAGCTGCAGACCTGGGCATCCCTGTGCTCTCAGGGAAACCCCATTCCCCACCGTAGGCTCAGGGGCACCTGTTCCTGCTGCCTGGACTCTCCCTGCTCCTGGTACCCACTCTGATTTCAGAGTGGGGTTGTGGCCAAGCCTGGGTACATACCAGCTAGGCATGCACATACTCAGGGCAGCACTGACATGGCACCCCCCTGCTACCTTGGCCCCCTCCAGATATTGGGAACTGACAAGCATGAGAGGGAGACTGAAGGGGTGCTGAGGATGGCTCATAGCTGGCCTGCAGGAGCCCATCAACACAAATATAAACCCGGGAGGCGGAGCTTGCAGTGAGCTGAGATCCGGCCACTGCACTCCAGTCTGGGCGACAGAGCAAGACTCCGTCTCAAAAAAAAAAAAAAAAAAAATCAATTGCTGGGTGCCAGGGACTGGGAATGAGGAACTTTTGCGGGGGTGATGCCTGGGCACCATGAACAGTGGCAGGAGGCAGACAGGCTACTGGGTGGAAAGGAGTGGGTCCCCATGAAGCCCCACTTTCAAGCCAGGGATGGTCTGAAGCCTGAGGGCTGGGCTGCTAGTTCTGCTGACCAGAGTAAGAACTTGTGATGCTTTTTCCAGGCCCACCCATGGCCACCCATGGACAATCACCACGTACTTTCTTCCCTCTGAAGCCCATAAAAACCCCAAACTAAGCAAGACTGGGGCAGATGTTGGGACAACCTGCTTGCAGAGAGGAGCTACCCACTGTGGGTGTCCTCGCAGCTGACAGCTGAACAGACATCTGCACAATCTGTCTGTGGAAAGGAGCTACACACTTCAGGTCTCCTGAGAGCTGTAGTGTAGCTCAATAAAGCACCTCTTTGCTTTGCTTACCCTCCAGTTGTCCATGTACCTCATTCTTCCTGGACACAGGACAAGAACTCGGGACCTGCCGAATGGTGGGAGTGAAAGAGCTGTAACACAAACAGGGCTGAAATATGCCCCCCACCTACTCACCACGTTGTGAACACAAGGAGAGAAGGAGAGAAGAACTGTAGCCCTTCAGGGAGCCCAGTCTTAGGAGCTCCCCAAGCCAGGGCTGTGATGCCTTCTTTGGGGCTCTGCAGTTCCTGGCATCTCCAAGCTTCTGGGCACCACCACGTTCCCCAGTGCCCACAGTGAAAGCCACTCGCAGTATGCCTGGTCCAGCTGCAGCCTTGCAGGGAACTGGCACTCATGCCAATGTCTGGAGCTGTCCACCCCACCACAGCCAGCATGCGTTCCTGTGTGCAGAGCCCGGACCCCCATGCTCGCTCACTCATGCAATCCTCACTGCTCTGTGCCTGGCTTGCCCTTGGCAGGCATGGGATCTGGGCCGGTAGCACAAGCTGAGTGCAGCCTGCCAAGCCGAGAGAGCAGAATGAACCATTCAGGCCCGAGGAAAAACTCAGGTGAAGGCGCCACCAGCCACAGAGGTTTCCGGCTGGGGAAGCAACACCCCAAGGATCCCATGACAGTGGGGCCACCATGGCAGTGCTGTGCTCTCCTTGTAGATATTATTGGGGCCAGGGAAAGTGAAGTTTGCTTCCCAGAGAAAGTGGCAAAGCCAGCATTCGGCCCTAGGTCAGTGAGGCTCCACTGCCCATTATGTTTCCTGAGAACCATTCATTCATTCATTCATTCATTCATTCATTCATTCATTCATTCAACAGAGATTTGCTGAGCACCTTCGACATGCTAGGCAGTGTTCTATGAGCTGAAAATGCATGTGTGAATAAAACAGAAAGTATTCCTGCCCTCATTGGTTTGGCTGTTTGTGAGGGAAACAGTCACTTTAAAAATCACCAAACTGATAAATATGTAGTTTGAGATGCTTAGTTTTGAGGAATAATTTTCATGCAGTAAAATGTACTTTTTTAGTGTATAGTTCTCTGAATTCAGACAAACACATACAGTCATAGATAAACACCACCACGATAAAGATATAGATGGGTTCCATCACCCCCGCAAAAGTTCCTCATTCCCAGTCCCTGGCAACCAGCAATTGATTTTTTACCCCATGATCTTGCCTATTCCAGAGAGTCATATAAATGAGATCATATTGTATGCAGCCTTTTGAATGTGGCTTTTTCACTTAGAATGATGTATTTGAGACTTACTCATGTCATGTGTATCAGTAGTGCCTCCCTATTGCTGGATATACATACACATGTTTATCTGTTCATCAGTTGAGTGGCACTGGAGTTGTTTACAGTTTTACATATTTATGAATAAAACCATTATGGACATTTGCATATAGGTTTTATATGAGCTGAAATTTCCATTTCTCTGGAATAATTACCTAGAAGTAGGACTGCTGGATCATTTGGTATGAAACTGCGAAATTGGTTTCTAGAATGGCTGGACCACTTTACATTCCCACAAGCAGCAAATGAGAGACCCAGTTGTTCTGCATCCTCCCCAGGACTTGGTATTGTTCTGTCGTTGAGGTCATTAGGCATTCTAACAGGTCAGTCATGATTTCAACTTGCAAATTCCTAGTAACTAATGGGGTTGAGCATCTTTTCACTTGCCGATTTGACATCCACATATTTTCTATGTGGAATATATGTTCAAGTCATTTGCCCATTAATTTATTGGATTATTTTGGCCAGGCACACTGACTCATGCCTGTAATCTCAGCACTTAGGGAGGCTGAGGCGGGCAGATCACTTGAGACCAGGATTTCAAGACCAGCCTGGCCAACATGGAGAAACCCTGTCTCTAGTAAAAAATACAAAAAATTAACTGGGTGTGGTGGCATGCATCTGTAATCCCACTTACTCAGGAAGCTGAAGCCCAGGAGGCAGAGGTTGCAGTGAGCCAAGATCGCACCACTGCACTCCACCCTGGGCAACAGAGCGAGACTCCATCTAAACAACAAAAAATCCATCCTTAAATGTATGACTGTATTTGCAAAGAAAATGTGAAAGGATATACACCAAACTATTTACAGTACGAACCTCATGCCCAGGAGGCAGAGGTTGCAGTGAGCCAAGATCGCACCACTGCACTCCACCCTGGGCAACAGAGCGAGACTCCATCTAAACAACAAAAAAAAAAAAAAGAAAGAAAAAAAACATTTACTGGATTATTTTATTTTATTACATTTTGAGAGTTTTAAAATATATCCTGGATAGAATTCCTTTATCAGATATATATTCTAAAAATATTTTCTCCAAGTCAGTGGCTTGTCTTTCTATTAGCTTAAAAGAGTCTTCTTAAATTTATTTTTATTTGCTTGATTATTCAAGTGAAGCAGTGGGACTGCTAAAGGAACAAAGAAATTTGTTACCAGTTGTGATCAATTAGTTATAAACACCACTGTACTTAGACCAATTTAAGAGTCTTTTCTAAAAGAAGTTTTATATTATGATGTCAGCTGTAAGGTTTTTGCAGTGCTTCATAACGTGAAGAAGTTCCCTTCTACTTCCAGTTTATTCAGTTTTTTTAAATCATAAATGCATGTTGAATTTGGTCACATGGCATTTCTAAATCTGTCGAGTTAATCCTGTGGTTTCTCTTCTATAGTCTGTTGAAATACTGCTGACTGACTTTGAAATGTTGCACCAGCCTTACCTTCCCAGAAGAAACCCTGTTTACTCATAATGTATCTTTTACATATAATCCTGCAATCAGTGTACTAATACCTTGTTCATAATATTTACATGTAGGTTCTTGAGGAATTTTTGTCCGTAGTTCTATTTTCTTGTAACAACTTGGTGTGGTTGATATTTAGACCACTTATATTTAATGTAATTATTGAGATAATTTTATTTAAATCTACTATCTTGCCTTTTCTTGTGTTTATTTCGTTTGGTCTTTGTTCCTCTTTTTCTTCCTTATTTTGGATTAGTTGATCCTTACTTATGATCCACTTTAACTTCTCCATTAGCTTAGTATTTATACCTCTTTAAAAAACAATATACTTCTTCAATTAATCAGAAAACACCTTAAAATCTGTTACAGCATGTGTAATCTTATACCCAAATTCATTATATTCATCCCTTTTTACTATAAATATATAATTCATTGAATTTATTTTTGCTTTAAATAGTCAATTATATTTTGTAGTGGTTAAAACTTAAAAAAACTTTACATTTACCTTCTTTTTGCTATTTTCATATTCTTTCTTTGTGTAGCTTCAATTTTCTAGCAGTTATTGTATTCATTCTACCTGGAGGACTTCCTTTAACAATTCTGACTATTAAAATCTACTGGTAGTGAATTCTTTCTTTTTTTGGTTTGCTTATATAAGGAAAAGAATCTTTATTTCCTTATATTGTTACAAGATATTTTAATTGGATACAGAACTCTGGGTTAAGAGGGTGTTTTTTTTTTTTTTTCCTTAGTCACTTAAATATTGCCAGTCCATTGCCTCTGATTTGCAGTGTTACTGACAATAAATCTGCTGTAATTCCTATCCCTGTTCCTCTGTAGGTAATATGCTTTTTTCCTTCAGCTGACTCCAAGATTTTCTCTCTCTCTTTGGTTTTAGATATGATGTACCAAGCCATATTGGATTTTTTTTCTTTTTGATGTTTACTCTGGTTGGTGTTTTCTGAGCTTTTTGGATATGTGGTTTGATTACTCATCATTTTTAGAAAATTCTTGGTCATTATCTCTGCAAATATATATATTTTTGACCCATTCTCTCTCTACTCTGTTTCTGGAATTTCAAAACCAGAGGTGAGATCTTTGATATTTTCCCTCACAATATTTGCATGCTCTATTCTCCCTATCCCCCACCACACTTTTGTCTCTTAGTGTTTCACTTCAGGCAATTTCTTTTGACCTATCTTCAAGTCTATTGATAAACCTATTGGAAGCATTCTTTTATCTCTGGCACTATGTTTTGGCATTTGTTTTTAGCATTTCCGTCTGCTTTTATAGTTTCTATCTTTCTGTTGAAATCCCCGTCTGTTAATGCATGCTGTCTACCTTTCCACTAGAGCCTTTGAAATGTTTTAAATTCCTTGTTAGGTCTGACATCTAGTTCATATCTCAGTATGATTCTATTGATTTCTTTGTCTCTTCACAATGAGTTTTTGTTTTTTTGTCTTGTGTCCAATAATTTTTTATTAAAATATTTGCATGATATAAAGGAAAATGTTTAGGCCTGGAAATTGACATGTTTCTTTTACTACTTCGCATTTAGTTGTTTTTTTTTTTTTTTTTGGAGGAGGTAGCATTGAGTCAATCTAATTATGAGTTTAGCTTGTCTTGACTTTTGTTGTTCTGTGGTTATTTTCAAAAGATCAGCTTTAGAGTTCAGTTTCAGTGTGGTTACCAAAGTGTTATCCTCGATGTTCCTGTTCCACTTTTGACTTAGTGTTTCTCTGTGAATCTGTGCCTTAAATAGGGTCTCTCTCTAAGCTCCTGTTCCCTAGCAATAGGCTTCTGTTGCTAGTTCCTTGCCACTTGCTGATGTGGCAGGGGGTGGGGACAGTAAATGTCCTTTGCTGCTTTGGTTCAGGCTGTCTTAGGTAGGCTCTGTGTCAGTGGGTCTTGGGGATCTTAGGTGTATTTCACATTGATCCTATCTTTCTCCAGCAATAGGAAAACACTAATGGTCTGATCCCAAGATCTTGGCAAGGAAATGAAACTGCATTTGCTAAGGCCCTGAGGCAAAAGAAGCTTGGCCCGTGGAACCAAAAGAAAACTAGTGTGACCTGAGCAAATTCAGCAAGAAAGATAACCCTTGAGAGACGTGTAGGGGCAGATTATGTGTTACCTGTGTGCTGCATTATAATTTTTGTTTTTTTATAGCAAGTTAAATGGAAAATTTTAAAGAACATCAGTTGTCTTGGATAAATAGAGAATTTGGAATCCTTTAAGAGAGTGGTACTGGATAAACTAACTTTTCTATCATCTCATATGCTATTTAGAATTTCATCTCAAGTTTCACATATTGACTGTAAAATGCACGGACTCTAATTCTGTGCTTCCATTTAGAATATCATTTCTCCATGAAAACTTCCAAAAGTCTTTTTTTTTTTTTTAATTTACTAGTTGAATCGGATGCATTTCACATGAAGTATCTTTCTGGTACTGGTACATCATTTATTTCTGCCCTTTATCAGAGCTTACCTATTTACTCATTAGCCAGTTAAGCATTCTTTCCTCTTCTTCTTCCTATGCATACCTGTGAAATACTAATGGTCAACAGCTGAGCAGTTTCTTGCATACATTAGTGAAATGGGTTTTCTATTGCTAGCAATGTTACTAGCATCTCCCCAAAAAGAAAAATTATCAGACTCATGCAGTGGTTTCATGTTATCTCAAATTAATATTTAAGCAGGTGACACCTGAGTTCATCTGAGTAGCCGAGAGCCAAAGAAATACAAATTATACCCCAAAGGATTAAGAGAGAGGCCAGGCATGCTACTTATCTCTTCTTTCCACAGCTTCTCAGCGCACTTGAATGCAATGAATTATGGCAGAGCTCTTGAATCATTTGGGGGAACATGTACAATATGTGCCTTGATGAGTTGGGCTTCCATTTATGCATTCATTTCATTGTCCATTCAGTAATAATGAATTACTATAACAAAAACTAGCTAACATCTGTTGAGAACTTACTTTGTGTCAACCTCTGAAGTAAATGTGTCACATAAGTTGTCTCATTATGGGGTAAGGGCTATTATTATTCCATTGAATCTGAAACTCAGAGTTAAATGCTTGCCCAGTGACAAACAGCCAGCAAAGGTACCCATTGAGATTCAAAGCCAGGACGCTGTGACTTAAGTTATTTGCCACTATGACACATTAAGCATCTACTTCTAGATCAGCCATGTGCTAATCCTTTGAATCTGGAGCTGACTTAGTCATGTCCCTGCCTTCAGAGAGCTCACCACCCAGTGGGGGAGATGGACATGTATACTATTAATTAAAATAGAGCATGATAAGTGCTGTAAGGGAGAAATGAGCAAAAGTTTAGTGAGAATCTAGGCCATAGATTGATGTATTAGTAATTTGCCAGGAGAGAGGGTAAGATGGGAAACAGGAATAGCAAGGGACTTGATGAAGATCCCATAGTGAAATGTGGTCTGAGTCTCGAAGTATGAATAGGAGTTCATGAGTATGAAAAGCGGGCTAAAGTCATTGATAATTCAAAATATAGTATATCATATTGTTTGAAGCTGGCACAATGGGGGTAACAAGAATAGTGGACAAATATAAGGGTGGCCGGGGCCTGCTTTTAGGAAATTTTTAAACTTTATTCTATAGTAAATAGGAAAGTTGGAATGATTTTGAGCAAGTAGTTTGAACATGTGAATAATAACAACAATAATACTAGATACCATTTATTGAGCACTTACTATGTGCTTAATCAACAGATACAGAGCCATTTTCTCTTCACAATAAGATTATGTAGCAGACATTGTTATTCCTTCTTACAGGTGAGGAAACTGAGGTACATATAAGAGGTTAAGCAGCTTACCCAAGGTCATTGTGCCAGTAAACACGGGAGCTGAGGTTCAATTGCAGGCCTGAGTAATGACCACATTTGTAATCCCTCTGTTTCACTGATTCTACTACTTAGAAGTCTCTCAGGGGCAGGTGGAGTTGGGATTGAAGAGCCCGAGGCTGGAGACAAGCAAGTGGTGAGACCAGACACAGATGGAAAAGGACCAGAGTGGGGGATAGGGAGGAGGGTAGAGAGGAAGTTTCTGGAAGGGAAAAATGGTAAGTCTTGGTGACCAATCTAATTATCAAACACAAAGGCTGAAAGAGTCCTAGAGTCCAAGTTGATGCCCAGGTTTCTGACTGTGCAGCTGAAAAGACCCTTGTGGCTGAGATTGAGAACTCAGAAGGGGCAGTTTGAAAGCTTAGTTCAGACAGGTTGAGTTGTGCCCATGGGACTGTAGGTGGAAGTGTCCAGTGGGTGTTGGCTACCCAGATCTGGCCAACCTGCCAGCCAGGATGTGCAAGCTGGAGGCATGGTCTTGCCTTGAAGAAAGTATCAATGGGTAGGAGACTTGGGTTCTAGTCCTGGCTGGGGCAGAAGTCATTTAACTCCTCCATTCGGCCTTGGCCTCCGTATCCATAACATTTAAGGAAGGAAGGAAATTACCTTGAAGGCCCTGTCTAAGCCAAAATTTAGTAATTCTGTGTTCCCAGTCAAGAAGAGAGCAAACACCTGTGGAAACAGATCCTGGAAGGCTGTCAGCTCACAGGCTAGATGTTGAATAGCATTTCACACTCCATTGCAGATATCAAAACCTTCAGCAGTATTCACAGAGCTCACTGCAGCAGGCTAATAATTATACTTTAGGAGGTGATTGTATGCTTTTCGTATTTTTAGTCTAATGAGGAAGTAAACTGTGTGTGGTTAGTGAGGGGGCAAATTCCACCACACGCGCATCTACATTTCTGAGAGAAAGAAAGGCGATCTCTCATTTCACGCCCCATGTTCCTGCTTTTCTGGAAGGCCCATTATATGATGCCCTAATGCTCCTTGGCATCAAAACTCACTTTTCATTTCAAACTTTCATTGGCAGAATTGCCTCAACCACTGGTAGAGATGGTTAGCAGGAGGTGAGGCTGATCTTTCCAGGCCATTGCAGGGCAGCCAGAGTTCCCTGGTGCCCAGTGTCCACCCAGTGTATTTTGGACTCACAAGAATCCATAGAGCATGCACCATGCACCCCATGCAGTGAAAGCTAGTGGGCAAGAAAGCATCCACTGTCAGGGAATGTGAATCAAGATCCAGTTTCAAGAGGATTTTAAATCACTTTTATTAATAGCAAAACCACATTTATTATCCTTCTTTTATCTGCTAATTCAATTGGAACCAAAACGAATAGATGACTAATTCAGTTGCAACCAAAACTAAGAGTGTTTATGAACATCAGGACATTTTGGAATATAAAGCATAGAGAGTATATGCTATATGTGTGCATGTACATATATAGATATGATTTTTATATTCAGCATGTTTATAAAGGTGGCATAATTGCTGGAAAATGTATGACCTTTGAAGGAGACAGAACTAGGTTGTCATCATTCTGGTTGATCTTGGGGAGTGGAACTGGGTTCAAATAAGCCTCGGTAGCTGTGTCACCTCAGGTGTGGTACCTACTGCCTCCAAGCCTTCGCTTCCCGAAATGGAGGTAGTACCGACCTGACAAGGTCCTTGGGAGATAAAATGAGATAATGCATAGACATTCAGCACAGTCCCTAGCAT
This sequence comes from Colobus angolensis palliatus, assembly GCF_000951035.1. NCBI lineage: Eukaryota > Metazoa > Chordata > Mammalia > Primates > Cercopithecidae > Colobus > Colobus angolensis. The sequence continues at coordinate 4,556,416 of NW_012114522.1, read as the reverse complement.
CTAGAAGTGCTCTCCAACGTTAGCTTTTCCAAGACATGAATAGCATATGTAAAGAATTAAGAAGAGCTTCAGGCACATAGGAGGCTCAATAAATTGCCACATTGATATTGCAACTGTTGGCATTGTCAGTAAAGCCACTATTCATAGTAATAGTGGAACAGCTGTGTTGAGCCCTGGGCTCTAAAGTCATAAGACTGACATTCCGGTGTGGGCTCCTTCACTCATTATCTCCATGACCCTGAACATACCCCCTAATCTCTGTGGGCCTTGGTTTCTTCATCCATGGCCTATACTTCAAGGATGGGAAGACTGACCTGTGAAGGAACCTGTTCCCCCACAAAGCCCTGCACAAATGTTATGGACATGATGGCAGTTACAGTTGGCATTTGCAATGGCTAATAAATAGATTCAGGGTTGGCCATTCTCTTTACCAAAGCATTGGAAGAAGTTTTAGTAGTAGTAGTAGTAGTAGTAGTAGTTGTTGTTGTTGTTGTTGTTGTTGTTTCATGGAAGATCTTGGGGAATTTTATTCATCCATAATCTCAGGGTTGGCCATTCCCCTTACCAAAGCATTGGAAGAAGTTTTAGTTGTCATTGTTGTTGTTGTTGTTGTTGTTTCATGGAAGGCCTTGGGGAATTTTATTCATCCATAATCCAAGCAGGTGTAACTAGGCCTTGGACCCTGGACAACCTTTCTGGGCATAGCCACACCCTCCCCCGATTATCTGCTTGGTTTGTTGTTTGCTGCCCCCTAGAGCTGCCTTGATCACACAGGTGCCCCAGAGTGTCCTCAGTCCCAGCCTTTTCTGTGTTGTCCCAAAGCAACTGGCTCCTTCCTCTGCAAGAACCCTGAGCAGCAGCCCAAAGCCTATGTTGCTGTGAAGATGAATCAGTACTCTTAAAACAAGACTTTGCACAGAGCAGATGCTCCTTAAGCATGAACTCTTAATTAGCAGGATGTAAAGATCTTAGACAGTGCTTGGCACACAACAAGGGCAATAGAAGTGTTTGCTATTTTTATTATGATCGTTTATTTATTTAGTCAGTCAACAAATTTTTCCTTTGTATCTTCTTGGTACCAGGCAAGGGATGAGGCACCAGAGAGAACAAGACAGTCTCTGCCCTCGAGGAGCTTGCAGTCAAGAGAAAAGGGAGACAAATAAGCAAAAATGCATGAGGAGATGAAGAGCATGGGGGAAATGAGGAAGCCCCTATCTGGCCTGGGTGGGAGGGAGACGGCAAGGAAGTGATAATAGAGACTTATTCTGAGGAGTCCACTGTACCTGTGAAGATCCTTGTCTGACACATGGTAGGTTCCTGGAGGATGTAACCCGAGGGCTGCACCTTCTGTGAGCTGGGAAAGAGTGTCAGGAACAGAGACGGAGAGAGGGTGTTCCAGGAACAGCACTCAGCATGGAGGCAGGGTGGCCATAGGCAAGCAAGGCAGCACAAGACAGCTTGGGGCCTCCGTGCTGGGCGGTGGATTTGAACTACCCTCTGGGCCAGACTGGTCCCCAGCCCCTAGTACTTTGTGTTCCGCCAAAAATTAAAACTAGGAAAGATTCCAGGATCAAGTCAAATACATTTCCAAGCCATGCCTGCTATTGAGTTGGTCCCCTGTAAACATCACCAAAGCACATCAGTACACGAAAGGCTCCGAGGACGATGATAGAACACAACAATATTGATGTCATAATCCCTGTGCCACCAAAATGATGTCATTGGCTGCTCAGAATCCCAGCACTTAGATGCAAGAGAACTATACAGGTTTAGAGCTGGAAGGACATGGAGCCAGTGGCATTGCAAGCAACACAGTTTATGAAACAGCCACCGTGATGGGAAGATCTTTTAGCAGGGAATACCATCATCTGTGGCATGTCAGAAAATTGACTCCCTGGTCAGCAGTGAGAAGGACAGATTGGAGGAGTCTCAGGGGCCAGAGGACCAGCTTGGAAGCTATGCTGGTCCTAGGGGACTAGAAGGGAAAGCGAGCATCGGAACATGAGCAGCATGTGAGCAAAGGCGAGGAAGGGAGGGTACACACGCGATTAGGAGGTAGAATCATGCAGATTTGGCGAGCAAGGGAGGGTACATGTGCGATTAGGAGGGAGAATCATGCAGACTTGGCAGCTGAGTATCACTGTGACAGTCATGGAAATTCCCTAAACCTCGGAGTCAGGACCAAGAATTCTAGACTAGACTTCAGAGGCACTACTGGGTGGTTGAGGCAAGCCCCTCTTCCTCCTCGGGCCCAGTGTCCGATTCTAACAAGGACGTGTGTGAACACGATGAGTTTCAAGGGACCCTTTGGCCCTCCGATGCTGACATCTCGAGATGCTGTGAGCTGTTTCCACCTCTGATGCAGACATCAGTGAGCCAGACAAGCCCTATGGCATCAGGGTGAAAGAGCCAGTCCACACATTTATCAAGTGCCTTCTGTATACTGGGCTAAGCACCAGACCCTGGGAGGGAAGGAAGGAGGGTGGAAGGGTGTACCAGGGCACCAATCCCCGGGTAACTCAATTACTCCTGTCAGTTACCCAGAACAGGGGAAAGGACCCTGAAGTCAGAAAACCAAGAGGTGCTAATCCCAGCTCTGCTATGCTAGCTGGATGACCTTGGCAAGTTCCTTACCCCTTGTGTTCATTTCTTGTGGCTGCGAAACAAATTACTACCGATTGAGTGGCCTGAAACAATAGAAGTTCATTTTCCTACAGTTGTGGAGGCTGAAAGTCCAATATCAAGGGGCCAGCAGGGCCATGTGCCCCTCGGAAGACCCCACGGGAGGATTCTTCTGCCTCTTTCAGCTTCCAGCAGCTCCAGGCCTTCCTTGGCTTGTGGCCGCATCGCTCCAATACACTTGGCCGTCTTCTCTGTGTCTCAGATCTTTCCTTTCTCTTATAAAGACATCAGTCGTTGGAGTTAAGGCCCAATCTAAATCCAGGATGATTTTATCTTGAGATACTTGATTACATTTACAAAGACCTTATTTTCAAATATGGCCCTATTCACAGGTGCCAGGAGTTAGGACTTGAACATAGCTTTTAGCGGGCAATGATTCGGCCCACTACACCTCCAAATGCCTCTGCTGCCTCATCAGAAAAATGAAGATCATCGTAGCGTTTATCCTGTTGGGTGGCTGGGGGAGAATTAAAGAGGTAATACACATATAATCCTTAACATGGCACTTGGTAAATCACGGTTGCTGTTGTTCAGATATGTGGCTCACACCTGTCCTTCCAGCTCTAAACCTGTGTAGTTCTCTCGTATCTAAGTGCTGGGATTCTGAGCAGCCAGTGACATCATTCTGGTGGCACAGGGATTATGACATCAATGTTGTTGTGTTCTGTCATCAGCTCCAAGTGTGTGTGTGGGGCAGGGGGAGGGAACGTCACCCCGTCTAGGACTGCAGACATTTGTCACTTGACTGGTCATGACAGCCAGGACAGGATCACTCTGCTGCTGCTTCTGTCCTGAGTTCTGAACGGACTTGGGGCTGCCAGGCATGACAAGGATTGATGGGGAACACTTTGGCACATACAGCCATTCTGCACCGCTGGGTGCACCCTGCGCTATTGGAGCTTGTGGGCTGGGCCAGCAGCAGTCAAGGCCCTGGGAACGCACAGACAAGCATGACGGGACTCCTTCTCTCTCGAGCCCTCAGGACTGAGAAGAGGAACAGGCATACACAGCGGTGCAGGGAGGGAAGTCCCTGTAGGCTCAAGCGCAGCTTCGGGCTCAGTGGTAGGATCCAGGTGGGATTCGGAATAACACAGCACAGTGCCCAGCATGTACTAGGAAAGCATTAAATATTCACTCATCCAATGCTTAATGAACAAGTGTGATCACTGACTTTGGAGACAGGATGATCTATCACCGATAGGAAGAGGCAGACAAAAAGATGCTGAAAAGACGAAACACACAGAATTTGGAGACTGATCGTTCATGAGGCAGAGGAGGATGGCATTTAGGAGGGTTCCCAGATTTCCGGTTTGGGTAACTATGGACGATGGGGAGGCATGGCAGAGGAAGCGGAGGTTGGAGTGATGATTCGACTGTTAGTAATGCCTGATGTTCATGGAGCACTCACTACGGGCCAGGCATCCTGCTCAGCTCTTGGTATAGATTATCTTATTTAATCTATTTAATCCTCACAACAGCCCAATGAATAAACCATTATTATTATCTACATTCTACACAACTGAGGCAAACAGAAGGTACGTAGCTTATTACTAAAAAGTGACTCCAGCAGCGCCAGCAGTCTTCCTGTTTCCCAGGGCACGATATCAGTTCCTTTTTAAGGGGCAAATAATCTAAGGGGCATGTTCTCGAATTCCCAATTGCACCATTCTACCATGTGGCACTGAGTATGTAGTTTGTACTGAACGAAATGTTGAGACGAGTCTTACTTCAAACAGGAATTCAGCAGGCCTGTAACGTGTGCATCTCAGCTTTGCATTTCCTGACTGTGTGACCTCTTCATACTGCTGGCCCTCTCTGAACCTCCCCTTAAAACATGTCCCCAGAGGCTGTTGTGAAGATAAAAGGAGAGCCCATGGGTGAAAGTGCACTTAGAAAACATGAACCAAATGGAGAATATCACCAGGGGGCAGCTAGAAAGTGACTGCTGGTCAGATTCAAGTGTGAAGCTGCCCAGCCAGCGCCCCCAGGTCAACTCATCCTGGATCTTCTTTCCATGGCGAGTGAAAGCCCATCTAGAAACTGAGTTGAGACAGCTTTCATCACAACAGGTTGTGGCTCCCCGGGGCAGATTTCAGCTGCTCTGACAACTGTAAAATGGAATTATGCCTGCAAATTAATTTACTAGAAATTGTCAACATTTCACAAAATGTTCCTGGAAGCCCACATAGACAGTTAGACCCTACAGTGCACTCCTGGCCTAGTGAGGTGGGGGTGAGGCACTGAGATCAACCCACCACTCAGCCCCTTGGAGAGTGATCAGGGACAAGGACCCTGGGACAGATGCAGTCCCCTGAAGAATAAGGGTCCACCACTCTTGGGCCTCCATCGCCTTCACTGTATTTTTTCTATTGAGGTGAAATTCACATAAGATAAAATTAGCTATTTTAAAGTGAAAGCCTCAGTAGCATTTGGTACATTGACAGTGTTATATGACCACCACCTCTTTCTTGTTCCAATCCATGTGTTTTCACCCCCGAAGGAAAAGCGGTACCCATGAAGCAGGTGCTCCCACCTTCCCCTCACCACCCACAGCCCCTAGCAACCTCCAGTCTGCTTTCTGTCTTGCGGATTTACTCGCTGTGGGTATTTCATGTTAGAGGCCACCTATGCTAAAACAGAGTTGTCTCTGAGATAGGCCCCAGGCACAGAGAGCTCTGAGCGTTCATTTATCAAGGTTCTCAGCCCCTTGGGTGCTCTGTTCCTTTTCTTCATTCTGGGTTTACCCCACCAGTTCTTGCAGTGAACATGCTCCACCAGTCCACCCCCCCCAGGACATGTCTTCACTTTTGCCAAGTGGACGGCCCTTCCATGCCCCCTCAGGGCGTCCCATCTGCATCCCACCCGGCAGTGTCACTCCAGAGCCTCTGGTGATGCCTGTAACTTGTTCTCAGGCAGCTCATGGCTTACTGAGGGTGTAAACCATGTGGCATAGTGAAAAAAGTACAGGTTTCGCTGTCCAAAAAAGCTAGATTTCTGGCCGGATGCAGTGGCTCACGTCTGTAATCCCAGCACTTTGGGAGGCTAAGGTGGGCGGATCACCTGAGGTCAAGAGTTCGAGACCAGCCTGGCCAACATGGTAAAACCTCATCCCTACTAAAAATCTCAGAATTAGCCAGGCGTGGTGGCAGGTGCCTGTAATCTCAGCTACTCGGGAGGTTGAGGAAGGAGAATCACTTGAACTCGGGAGGTACAGGTTGCAGTGAGCTGAGATCGCGCCACTGCATTCCAGCCTGGGTGGCAGAGTGAAACTCTGTCTCCAAAGAAGCTCGATTTCTCTCTTTGTCCCCTTTCTAAGGGGTGGTGGCCATAAACTGGGATACACAATGATGTTCTGTTTGTCCTCTCGTTGACAGCCCCAGAAGTATTCCAGGTGTACATGGACGGAGGCCCCGGATACTCGTACCCGGTCGACTGGTGGTCCCTGGGCGTCACAGCCTATGAGCTGCTGCGGGGCTGGGTAAGACAGGCGCTTGTGCGGTGCACACGAGGGGCTGTGCAGTGGGGGCTCAAGTTGTTCCTGGGCAGGCAGAGTCGACAGGGCACGCGGTGCAGGAAGGAGAACTGGTGGAAGAGTCACTGCCCCCAGGTTTCAGTCCTGATGCCTGTGTGCCGCCTATGAACGCCCTGAGCTTCTGGTCCAACCCCGTCATTGTACAGATGGGAAAGAGGCATCCAGATGGGGAGGATCTTACACAAAGGCCCACAGCGGATCAGTGACAGGTCAAACGTCAAAGCGCCTTGGCCTCGTGGTTTCAAACACTGTCCTCTTTGAACCCACAACACAAGGTCTCCATGTCTGATTTTCTAGCTGATTGGAAAATCTTGAAGGGTGAAGACTATGCTTCTTTTTTCTCTTTGTTTTACATCTTCCCTGAATATGTAACTCAGTGTCCTATAAAAATGGGACATTCAATATGTATTTGTACTTTATTGCATTTAAATTTACTAGCTGAAGATGATGAATGGGACTATTTGGCAGCTGTAATAGCACATACTTTTATTTGAGCAGAAAGTATTATGTCTAGGCTGGACGCAGTGGCTCAGCACTGTAATCCCAACACTTTGGGAGGCTGAGGTGGGAGGATTGCTTGAGCCCAGGAATTTGAGACCAGCCTGGCAAATGTAGGGAGATTCCATCTCTACAAATAATAATAATTTAAAAAAAAATAACTGAGCATGGTGGCACTCACCTGTAGTCTCAGCTACTTGGGAGGCTGAGGCAGGAGGATCACCTTGATCACCTGGGAGGTCAAGGTTGCAGTGAGCCATGATGGCACTACTGCACACTAACCTTGGTGACAGAATGAGGCCCTGTCTCAAAAAAAGAAAGCATTTTGACTAAAATTAATTTTGAGGTGTTATTTCTTTGCGCAAGTATCATTTGAAAAGGATGTCACTTCACCATGTCTCAGGACCATGGTTTACTCATTGGTACAATGGGAATAATAATATCCTTTCTGTCTATTTAGCGGAGCTGGAGTTTTAGGATTCTTGGGTTCCTGGACTGTGGGAGACATAGTTTGCCTGAGACTCGTCTCCATAGCGCCAGTGCTCAGCACAGAGCTGACAGAGGCAAAGAGCCAGTCTCCCACCGACTCAGTTTTAATGTTGTTTCAATCATTTGCATACATGCATATTCATGCACATAGAACGTTCCTCCCTTGAGGGCATGGTGGTGTCTTATTCATTGTGGGTGTCCCATTGCATGGTTATAATGGGTGTTGAATGAATGTTTGTTGAATGAATGAATGAATGAGAGATGAGAGCAGTTTGTACACCATGAGCACTGTGAGCGCAAGTAAGGATTATTTATCACCCCGTAGTCCGGCAACAATTTTCTGCTCTTGATCTCAATTATTTCCCCTAAATTCCTCAAAAACGTAATTAGTATACATTGCATTCTTAGAATGCAAAGAAAATGTGAGCTTGTTCACTGAATGAAAAGAATTAATGTCCCACAGGTTTACCTGTGAGCTGCTGCGGGGCTGTGTAAGACAGGTGCGTGTGTGGTTCCTGCTTAGTTCATTTCTTGTCAGCTGTTTCCTTTGATATATATGCTCAGAGGAGGAATATGAGGGTGGAACCAGAGCACACAGGCATCCGCCAGAGGCTGTTAATCTCATGTAATCAATCACAGCAATGACCTTGGCAAGCAGTTGCCCTAAACGTGACTGGCCGCTTGCCAACAGAAAGGATATTTGCAGTCATTCCTCATGGGTCTGTGCAATCAAAGATGATAGCTTGGCAAAAAGCCCCAAGGATGGAGTGGTCCCTGCTGATTCACAAATAAGCTATTTTATTTTATTTTTTAATTCTTCTGAGTTTTCTGCTTAAAGATCCAGATGCTCTTTTCAAAGACGATGCTTCTTGGAAGAGGAAGAAGCAAATGATGGGTGATCCAGGCCTTTGGCATGGTGACAAAGTAATGGGATGAAAGAACACCACCTGTTATGTACTACTGTAAATCTTTCTCCCAGATATTCTTAACTGGCTGCTTCTTTGACCCAAAAGACAACAGGTTTATGCAAATAATTTATTCTCTGTTTTTCATACTGGAAACAGTTGATTTAGTCAAAAAACTGTGCTGAAAAACACTCATATTTATCCATGGACGATGTAAATTTAGGAGTTATCCCCAACTCTTGCAATTCCTCAGTCACGTCAGTGACAATATCCTTGGGTAGGATCCAGGAAGCTCCTTACGTCCAAAAGAGGAAAGAAAGTCACAGTGGCGGCCAGGCGCGGTGGCTCACATCTGTAATCCCAGCACTTTGGGAGGCCGAGGAGGGCAATCACCTGAGGTCGGAGTTCGCGACTAGCCTTGTCAAGATGGTGAAACCCCGCCTCTACTAAAAATACAAAAAAAAAATTAGCCTGGCATGGTGGCGGGTGCCTGTAATTGCAGCTACTTGGGAGGCTGAGGCAGGAGAATCGCTTGAACCCGGGAGGTGGAGGTTGCAGTGAGCCAAGATCGCGCCACTGCACTCCAGCCTGGGTGTGACAGAGCAAGGCTATGTCTCAAATAAAAAGGTCATAGTGGGAATTCCCAATATTGTTCTAGGATCTTAAAGTTCGAACGCATTGAAAATAATGGGTGGAAAACTGGTACTATGGCTTGTTGGCCAAGATCCAGGAAAACAGCTGTTTCTCCTCACAAGAAGCCAAGCACTCTTTATGGACAGCAGAGGGGCCAAGTCCCATTGGCAGGTTTGAGACCACAGTGCAGAGCAGGGTTCTCCAACCCTGGGGGCTGGGTACTGGTCTGTGACCTGTTAGGAACTGGCCACACAGCAAAGCAGGGGGTGAAGGTGAATGGCAGGTGAGCCAGGGAAGCTTCATCTGTATTTAGAGCCACTTCCCATCACTCACATCACCACCTGAGCTCCACCTCCTGTCAGGTCAGCGGTGGCATTAGACGCTCATAGGAGCACAAACCCTCTTGTGAACTGCACATGCGAGAGATCTAGGGTGCGTGCTGCTTATGAGAATCTACTGGCTGACGATCGGTCACTGTCTCCCATCACCCCCAGATGCGACTGCCTAGTTGCAGGAAAACAAACTCAGGGCTCCCACTGATTCTACATTATGGTGAGCTGTATCATTATTTCATTATATATTATAATAAATAGAAATAAAGCGCACAATAAATGTTATACACTGGGATCATCCTGAAACCATCCTAACTGTGGAAAAACCCCAACCCTAGTCCGTGGAAAAACTGTCTTCCACAAAACCAGTCCCTGGTGCCAAAAACGCTGGGAATCACTGATGCAGAGAACCCTGTGCTTTTGGTTGGAGCTTGTAGGCTGGACAGGAGACATAAGTAGGATCTAACTTCTTTCTGAGCCAAACTAGAATCTTAGCTCTTACCCTGGCAGGTCTGCTGAGTGAAAGAAAAAGGCCCAAGTAGGTGCCACTCGTCAGAATTCCTTTTGGTGCCCCAGTCACCCTGGCACTCTGACTACTGCCTCTCCAGAGAACACTATGGAAAGAGATATGAGGAGATCTCCCTTCCCCTGACCACATCCACAGAGAAGAGATGGACAGATCTTTAGCCAGCCATTGTCCCAACAAACCTCAAAGTCTCTCTGACACGTGAGCACCCATCCGTTCATTGATTATCCTCAGGATCCAGGGGGCACCGTACTGCCAGAAAGAATCTTTTTCACTCTTGGACAGCTCTAATGGCTACAGATTTTTTTCCCTTTACTCAGTCAAAAGCTGCTTCCTTATAATAAAAATAATCTGAGGGGAATCTCACAGGTTCAAACCCTGGCTCTAACCAGGTACCCCATCTGGGATCCTAAGCAAGGCTTTTAAACAGACTGAATATTCAGAATCCTTTTGTGTTAACAAGAAGAAATTAGTAATTATATCTACCCAATAGGGTTGCTTTGAGAATTAAAGGATTTGGATTATGTTAATCACCCAGCTCCTTGACTGATGAATGGCTGGCACTCAGGAAGCATCCCCCTAGGACTTCTACCCTGGAAGGACCTGCTGGAAAGCCTGTGTCCTTCCCAATTTAGCACCTTTCAAGCACTAGAGGCAGGCACTGAGAGCAGAGGCTGCATCACACCTGCTTACTGACCATTAGCAAGTAAGGCCAATGGGCTTCAGGAGCAGAGATGGGTTCCCATCCACACTCTGTGCTTCTTGGTGCTGTGATGTGGGCTAAGTCACTTACCTCATCTGATCCCTGACTTCCTCATTTATAAAAGAAGGTTTGTCAGGCCCACCTGCAGGATCAGTGAGAGATTACATGAGAAAATGTAGTCAGGGCATAGGCGGTGTCTGGCACGTAGGAGACATGCCGATTGTTACGCAAGGAAGTAAATACACACACAGCAATGATTCCACAAGACTGGTGGATGCAGGTGAAGTTCTGCTGACCTAGGGTTAGAGGAGCAGGGGAGAATTCCGGAGGGAGAAGACATTGAAGTTTGGTCACATATGAATGGTTGGAAGGAACAGTGTGAGCTCAGGTAGAGAAGTGGAAGCTAGGGCTGATTCGACAAACATTTTGGCCTACCCATCGGTCAGAAGGATAGTGAGGAGACGTCTGTAAAGGACCTGCGGCCAGCTGGAGGCATTTGGCTTTACTGTGTGGGTAGTGTGGTACTATCCATGGTACCTAGGCAGGGAAGTGACAGCACAGTGGTCATATTATACATAGAACCATATATGTCTGGGTTCAAATCCTGACTTTGCCACCTAGACTCTCAGTGATCTTCAGTGAGCCTGCTTCTTATCTATAAAATGGGGAGAATAGTAGTACATGGCACAGGTTTCTCCACCTCGGCACTATGGACATTTGAGGCCAGATCATTCTTTGTGGTGCGGGGCTGTCCTGTGCATTGTTAGGATGTTCAGTAATATCACTGGCCTCCACCCATCAGATGCCTGCAGAACTCCCCACCCAGTTATGACAACCCAAAATGACTCCAAACATTGCCAAACATCCCCTGGGGGACAGTTGTCCCTGATTGAGAACCACAGCCGTAGAACAACCAGGAGTACTAAGTGGGATCCTGCGTGTAGGGCCATTAGCACATTGCACCCCAGTGAAGTGGGCTTTCAAGGACCCCTCGCCCCTTTCACATCTCCCTTAGGACTTCTACCCTGGGAGAACCTGCTGGAAAACCTGCATCCTTCCCACTTTAACACCCTTCAAGCACTAGAGACAGGCATCGAGAGCAGAGGCTGGATCACACCTGCTTGCTGACCATTAGCATGTAAGGCCTGTGGGCTTCATGAGCAGAGATGGGTTCCCATCCACATTCTGTGCTTCTTGGTGCCCACTCCATGGGGACATGAGGACTTTCTCTTTGCTCACTCCCTGACCTGGTGTTACCCTTGCCTTTGACCCCAGTCAGCACTTCTCCTTAGGAATGGGTGGACAGAGAAGGTTGAAGGTACAGAGAGGCCAGCGAGTCGAGGGAGGGTACCCAGAGCTCCCCCTAGAGGTGAGAGTGCAACACTGAGTACCGATGGATGTGCAAGGAAGGGGTGGGTGGGCTGAACCTGGAGAAACAGGACCATGTAACCTCACCAAGGAGGCCAGTAGAGCACTGTGCCAGGAGTCACAAGCCCGGGAGGTAATGGAGTCTGTGATCTCCATTCAAAGGAGGAGGAAGGACCATTTGTGAATTTTTCAGTGTTTTCAAGTTGTGTTTCCCACACTTTAGGACCCTGCAGAGATGATCCGACAGTTCCAGAGGCAGGGAAAGTGTTTCTCCGGGCTTTGGAGATTTAAATTACCTAAGGAACTGTTCTTCACTGTCATCTGTTCCGTGTTTGGGATTTTGAATAAAAAGATTTTGGGGAAAAAAAACATTGGGTTAGATGGTCTCCAAGGCCCAGCTCAACTTTAACAGTTAAAATGACAGACATCCGGCAATTCTTTTCCTCTGTCTTCTATTTTTTTGGTAAATTGGCATTTTGTTTTTTGAAACCGAGTTTCCTGGAATAGAGACACACCCGCACTCCATAATAAGTGTATCCAATGTCCCACTGCTAAAATTGCTTTTACCAGCAGTACATGGAATTACTTTACCTTGTAACTACCAGCTGGTGTTCTGACTCAGCACATCCTAAGGCCAGCGAGTGAGAACTCAGCATCAGTACCAGCAGACAGGATATTGATCTTAATATTTGCGAATCTTCTTGTAAAAGAACCTACGTTTCTCTACAACCACCCAAACAGATGAGGGCTGAACCTGGTGCCTAAAGCTGTGGAACTTGTTTTAGTCATGATGTTCCAAACTCATTTCTAAATGTATGTCCTGCACTGGCTTCCTGGCTCGTCGGAGTTGTTATTATCATCATTGTTTTTGTAATTGGTCTGGTTGCCTCTAGAAGGAGAGAGAATTACAGAGATTAGGGAGAAAGAGACAGAGAGAGAGAGAGAATAGCTCACGTGGAGGTCCAGTGGAACAGCAGAATTGATGAGCACCTTGAAGTGACCAAGAAGAAAATAGGGAATGAAATGTAAATGGTAAGAAAACATTTACATTTGTTTCTGGCTGGTGTTCAGGTGGGGTGCTTGGATCCTCGGTCTCTGGTGGCACTGCAGAAAGACCAGGGGATGAGAATCAGGGACATTCGGAAAGTCTCTTTTCGTCTGCCAGCCTCAGTTTCCTGACGTTTGACATGAGGGACGAAGTGCTGCGTCGTTATCCAGAGTCTTTGCACCTCCAGCAGCTGGGTTTTCAGGGTAGGGGTGGGACTGTGTTGGGCAGAACTGTTTATTGAAAGGCAAAAAAGACAGGAAGGAGCAATTCTAAATAGTCCAAAATGGCCGGGTGCGGTGGTTCACGTCTGTAATCCCAGCACTCTGGGAGGCTGAGGCGGGCAGATCACCTGGGGTGAGGAGTTCGAGACCAGCCTGGCCAACATGGTGAAACCTGGTCTCTTCTAAAAATTAAAAAAATTAGTGGGGCATGGTGGCGCACGCCTGTAATCCCAGCTACTCAGCAGGCTGAGACAAGAGGATCTCTTGAACCCGGGGTGGAGGTTGCAGTGAGCCGAGATCACACCATTGCACTCCAGCCTAGGCAACAAGAGTGAAACTCCATCTCAAAAAAAAAAAAAAAACTCCAAAACTGAACTCAGCCCCAGTTCATCTCCCAGTGGTGGCCCTGAGCTCTGGGTCTCCTGCCCCTGTCCCTGTGGAGATTAGAGAGAACTCCCCTTCCCTAAACGTGCCCAGCAGCCCCGTAGATTCCCTCCCCAGCACTGATTCCACCCCCGACCACTATTGCCCATCTCCCTCCAAGACAGTGAGCTCAGTGCGGGAGGGACCATGTCTGTCCTACTCACGCCAGGCGCCGTGTACAGAGGGCACCGGCTCATCACAGGAGCAGAGTCAAAGTCAGCTACCTCCAGTGAGAGGCTCTGTGTGTGGGCGGTGAGAGCTGCTGTTCATTACCTGTGATGGCCATGACTAAGATCCACACACTGGGTGGCTTAAACAAAAATTATTCTCACAGTTTTGAAGGCCAGGAGTCTGAGATGAAGTGGTTGGCAGGGTTTGTTCCTCCTGAGGCTGAGGGAAGGACCTGTTCCAGGCCTCTCTCCTTGGCTGGTGGATGGCTGTCTTCTTCACATCATCTTTCCTCTGTGCGTCTTTCTGTGCCTTAAAGTCCGCCTTTGACAAGGACTCAGGTCTTGTTGAATTAGGACCGACTCTAATGACTCAATTGGATTACTTCTATAAAGAGCCTATGTCCAAACAAGGTCACATTCTGAGGTCCTGGGAGCTAGGACTTCAGCATATGATTTGGGGGACACAATTTCCCTTGTAACAGCAGTGGTCAGAGGCGAGCCTTGGCCATTCACACTGCCTGGCCTTTCACCTCGGTGCCCAGCTCCAGGATATAGTGCCTCGGTTTTGTCTTCTGTGAAATGGTCATGTTAACAGTCACCAGTTCATAAAGATTCTAAGGGGTGTTTTCAGTTAAGATCGGCTCTCATCGTTCTAACTGTGGTAGTTGTTTCTGGCGAAGTGCGAAGGGGTCTCACACACGCAGTGGTGGGCAGAAAATGCTCATTCATGGAAGTCACCACTCCCATTGGATGTTTTAAAAATTGGAGAAAGATTTTTAAAATGTTAGTGTATCCACTTAATTCGCCTTTCTAGAGAGCCCACGGGTTTTGGTTTTGCTCTGCCTATTATACGGTGAAATGGACAGGCCCTCGTTCAATTAACAGATAAGAGAGAAGGCTAAAAAGTCAGAAAAAAAAGCTCCTTTCTGGGTGTGCACATCTGAGCGGGCACAGGCACACCCCTCAGGGCCAACATCTTCTCCAGGGCCCCCTGTTTGGTAAAGATAAAGGTGTCCCTTCTCTCCAGAGAACTGTAGCCCTCCCAGGGATCCGGACCCCGTGCCCCTTTGGGCTGGTGCCCTCTATCTGCAGCAGCCCTGTGGGAATTGCAGTTCCATGAGGCTGCAGCCAGAGCCTTAAGTGCCACGGTGTTACCCACACAATGTATGAGCTTGATCACGTGGTGGGTGACAATCCAATGACTACAACCTGGGAGGGTGGCCAGTGAGGTCGATGCAAGCAGATCATGCTTCTACATACGCCACATGCATAGGAAATCAGCTCCTCCCTGGGTGGGGTTTGCAGTATGGTGATAAGGGGAGTTAGTTTCCAACTCAGGCATCTCCAGATCCTACCAGTTTGTGGGGCTGGGCTTCTTCTTGGAACTTTTCTGAAGCAAGAACTCAAAGTACAAGTGATTGCTTTTTCACAGTGTGTACCTGGCAACCCCGAACCCAGGGACCAAGGTGGCAGTGGAATCCCAGTATGGTGTCTGACTCAGGGTTAGTGTTCGCTCAGCACCTGCGGAGGGACTGAGACGTTCACCGTCGCCGTGCTCTGGGACTCTGCCCGATGGCAGACACTACTGGGGCCCTGAGAACACAGAAATGAGCGTGGTCAAATTCCCCCTTTGAGCAGCCCACAGCTTCGTGGAGGAGACAGACAACAATAATTGTATTGGCACATATTAATGGCAATCAACTTTATATGGGTTAATCGCGGATTCATCGCTCAGATTTCTCCAGGACCAGTTTGTTGCACCACCACACATGCCAGGGAAATTGTTGCTTTTGTAATCCCAAGACATGTGGCCATGATACTAACCTGAAAACATCTTGGAGCGCAGTTCAGCTGCAGAGGCTCCAGGAGAGACATTCATGGGGGTCAGGGCAGGGGGAGCGGGGGCCGGGAGTGCACTGCTGCTCAGAAGCACTCCAAACCTTGTCCCCAGGGCCACAGTCAAGAAAGTCTGCCCGAGCTTTGAGAGGGGCTTAGAAGCAAGAAACTGCACACAGCAATGTTGAGAAAACATGGTCAGGAGGCTTCATTTTCTACCAAATTCGGAAATTGGGGGAGAGCAGAGCTTACACGTCCTCATTGTGAGGTGGGGAGAGCGGGCAAGAAGGCAGGGGGTGAGGCTGGAGTCCTCCCATCCCTCAGCCCAACCATACCCAGACACTGGCCATCTCAGCCCTGCCCACCCCATGGGCCAGTTCAGCCAGGACAGGGAAAGTGGCGGCCAAGGCCCAGTAGCAGGTGGGGGTTATGACTGGAGGTGTCCCTGGGTGCCCCAAGCCCATGACTGGAGCAGGGACTCTGGTGTTAAGCTGCTAAGAGTGAGTCCTGCCTCTGGTATTTATGGGCTGTGTGACCTCAGCGAGCCACCCCTAACCTCCTGTGGCCACAGGAGCAGCACCCACCTGCCGGGTCCTGCACTGGCCCCTGGGCCTGGTTACTGTTGGCACATGGGTTCAGGCCACCTGCTCTGCCGTGAAAGAGAAGCACCCACTCTTTTTTTTTTTTTTTTTGAGACGGAGTCTCGCTCTGCTGCCCAGGCTGGAGTGCAGTGGCCGGATCTCAGCTCACTGCAAGCTCCACCTCCTGGGTTTACACCATTCTCCTGCCTCAGCCTCCCGAGTAGCTGGGACTGCCCGGCTAGTTTTTTGTATTTTTTAGTAGAGATGGGGTTTCACCTTGTTAGCCAGGATGGTCTCGATCTCCTGACCTCGTGATCTGCCAGTCTCGGCCTCCCAAAGTGCTGGGATTACAGGCTTGAGCCACTGCGCCCGGCCGAGAAGCACCCACTCTTACTTGAAGAGGAAGAATAAACCGTCCCTCATAATCACACAGTCTTAAAGTGTGTGGATGGTGCCTTCTGACAGCCCTCTCTCTGATTCTGCCTGTTGTCCTTTGGTTGCAGAGGCCGTACGAAATCCACTCGGCCACGCCCATCGATGAAATCCTCAACATGTTCAAGGTGGAGCATGTCCACTACTCCTCCACGTGGTGCAAGGGGATGGTGGCCCTGCTGAGGAAGGTAAGGGGGCAGCTGCCAGCCTGCCTCACCAGGGAGCTACAGTGAGTGTAGAAACAGCCATATCAGCACACGAAGGGGTGGGAATACAGATGGCATACCGGGGGTAGAAATGATCGAATCAGCTGTGCTCAAATGCCAAATGCCTTGGAGTAAGCACTGTTATGGGGGTGCTTGCAGATCAGCACACCTCGGAGGACAGTGGCGACTGTGACAGCTCTTGTCACTCTGCTACGAGCTCCTAATAAACAGAAATACTTAATGCATGTGGTTTTTTTTTTGTTTTTTTTTTTTGATGGAGTCTTGCTCTGTCGCCCAGGCTGGAGTGCAGTGGTGCGATCTCAGCTCACCGCAAGCTCCGCCTTCCGGGTTCATGCCATTCTCCTGCCTCAGCCTCCTGAGTAGCTGGGTCTACAGGCGCCCGCCAACACGCCCGGCTAATTTTTTGTATTTTTAGTAGAGATGGGGTTTCACAATGTTAGCCAGGATGGTCTCGATTTTCTGACCTTGTGATCCACCCGCCTCGGCCTCCCAAAGTGCTGGGATTACAGGCGTGAGCCACCACGCCTGGCCTGCTTGTGGGTTTTTTTTTTTTTTTGAGACAGAGTCTCACTCTGTCGCCCGGGCTGGAGTGCAGTGGCCGGATCTCAGCTCACTGCAAGCTCCGCCTCCTGGGTTTACGCCATTCTCCTGCCTCAGCCTCCAGAGTAGCTGGGACTACAGGCGCCTGCCACCTCGCCCGGCTAGTTTTTTGTATTTTTTAGTAGAGACGGGGTTTCACCATGTTAGCCAGGATGGTCTCGATCTCCTGACCTCGTGATCCGCCCGTCTCGGCCTCCCAAAGTGCTGGGATTACAGGCTTGAGCCACCGCTCCCGGCCGCATGTGGGTTTTTAAAATCTGCTGTACGTGGTCTTTTCACTCAATGACCTTTAAGAAATTGGACATCTCGGCCAGGCGTGGTGGCTCAAACCTGTAATCCCAGCACTTTGGGAGGCCAAGGTGGGTGGATCACCTGAGGTCAGGAGTTCGAGATCAGCCTGACCAACATGGAGAAACCCTGTCTCT
>NW_012114522.1:4519307-4538045 GCF_000951035.1 Colobus angolensis palliatus | reverse complement strand
AGGGAATCTCCTTGACTTTCTGCAGGAACTGTTGCTATTAGAATAAAGCAGTGGTTCTCAAGGTATGGGCCTAGGACCAGCCAGCATCAGCGTCATGTGGGGAGCCTGTTAGAAATGCACATCCTCAGGCTCCACCCAGACCTGAATCAGACGCCCGAGGTGGGCCCCACTGTCTGTGTCTCCATGAGCTCTCCAGATGGTTCTGGTATGCACTCCAGTCCAGCATGGGCAGGAGATCTTGGTGCCCTGCCTTCAAAGCTCCCTTCACATCCTCCATGATGCATGGAGCTGAGTCTTGCATGAGGCTGTTTTCAAAGCAATGATGACAACAGCAGCCAGCACTGTTGAGGGTCCTGTATTCTAGGCCATGTGACAGCTCTTCTCCCTTACCCCTCTCAAGCCCTGTGAGCAGGGGGAATGGCATTATCCCAGTACCAGAGATGAGAAAGCCAAGGCATAAGAAAGCAAAACCATTCAATCAATGCCACAGAGCTATTAAAAGGCAGAAGTAGGATTTTAATCCAAACCCTCCTAACTCCAGGTCCCAGCTTTTAATCCCTACATGGCTGTAATGGCTTGTTGAATTACGAATCAGTTAAATAACTTTAAAGGAAATCTGCCGCCTGCTTCTTGAGAGCTTGTTTGGAGGCTGTAGCAGGGGAGCACAGCTGCTCATATACCCTTGACCGAAGACCGTTCCTCCTCTGTTGGGGATGGCCGTCCTCTTTGACCAAGTGCACAGCTTTCGGAGGGACACACATGGAGCCATGAGAGAGCAAGGGCACACCTGCGTAGCCAGCCAGATCAGCCAAATCAACCCTGGAAATCAGTGGCGTGGCAGGTGTCACAGCCAGGTCGCCCTCACATCCCATCACCTGTTTCGTATAAGTCAGTGTCTCTTAACCCTGACTGCTCTTTAGAACCATGTGGAAGCCTTACGTACCACCAATGCCTGCACCTTCCAGCCCACCCAAGTGGCTCAGAATCTGGCCCTCGGGTCTGGGCATCAGCATGTTTTCAGAACAGCCACTCTGAACAGTGAACTTCCAGATGGCATTGAAGTGGAACCTGCTTAAGTTGGCACCCATTGTTTTGGGACAGTCCCTAAAGAGTGGCAGCCATGATCAGCAGATGCAACCCCTGCTAGCTATCCCTTTGGACTGTGACTCCAGCCACTCAATGGGCATAGCTGGGAGATTTCTGCAGTGACAGGTGTGTGTGAACTGGCAGGGGGCTCTGACTTCCAGCTCCACCTGTGGACACTGCTGTGCCCGCCCCTTTCTAAGTATGTGCCAGGTCCTTACCAGTCCCATTTGGTCTCATCCTACCATGAGCTGGAAGTAGAGGAGTCTCCATTATTTCCCCTGCTTTCAGGGGAGGCAGTGAGGCAAGTAACAGCAGCTCGCCCAAGGTCACAGCTGTTAAATGGCAGTCCCAGGACCAGGCCTCTGTCTTTTCATTCTTGGCCCCTGTGCTTTTTCAATAGATAAGCTGCAGGGTTTTGGCAAGTTGGGAGCCCCGCTGGGATGCCAGGTCATAGTGTTTGGCTGTTCTTATCCTGCGTCACTCTTTATTAGCTGAAACTCAATTAGAAGAGAAGCTAAAAAGTGTCCCCTTGGCTACAAATGAGGTCACTTCATTAGGTCACAGAGGTCACCTCGTAGCTGTCCAAGGATAAATTTTATTACAACTTGGTGCCTCCCATTACCAAGTTGGAAATCCTAGTATGAGGCAACTAATTCTCTCTATTTGTAATTGGATGTTTCTGCAGACATCAGAGAGGCAGCCTGTTACAGGCTCCAGTCCCAGAAAGGAACACGGGGCTGAAAGTCTGGTCCCTGCCCCAACAGCCCCTCACTGGGTGACCTCGCAGAAGCAGCCTGACCTCTCAGTTTCTCCCTGGCTATAAAGAGATGAGTGCAGATGGCACTTCCAACAACAGTGACCCAGACAGGGCACAACATCAATAGGGCATGAAGAGCAGAGGCACATTAATTGCCATGAGACCCCATCCTTCTGAGTCCCCGCTACCCTTGAGGGATGCCCAGTTCACGGAAGCTCATTTGTCCTCTGACTGCAGCTCCTGACCAAGGATCCTGAGAGCCGCCTGTCCAGCCTTCGTGATATTCAGAGCGTGCCCTACTTGGCTGACATGAACTGGGACGCAGTGTTCGAGAAGGCACTGATGCCCGGCTTTGTGCCCAATGTGAGTGGAAGTCCCATCTGATGTCTTGCCACCCCTCTGCAGGGTCCCCGCCTTGGTGCAAAGCAAGACTTTGGCAGCTGGCCAGTGAGCCCTCTGCTGGCCACGGCGACCTGAGCACCAAGGGCTTATGTCTTGCTGGAATTCGGGGTGAACTTGGGCCTGATTTCCAGGGTCCCAGCCATGCAGGTTCCCTCCTTGTGGTAGGTCCTTTGGGGGTACCAAGCCTTCTCTCTGTCACTGAATCCCACCCCCATGTGCTCAGGTCCAGGTGTGGGGGTAGCAGGCTGATCTACTCTTCTGCCTCCACAGAGCTGACTGCCAAGTACAGGAAGACAGGCGATGACCTACCCCGACAGGGCAGTCTGCACTTGTTGCACAAGCTCGGAAGAGGGAAAGCTGGGATGGGAGGGGTGCAGGCAGGGACTTCTTTTAGGGAGAGTCGGCAGAGACCTAGAGGTGAAGTGAGGGAACCAGGACTGCAGGGATGGGCATTGAGCCCTCCAGGCAAAGGGATTGCCAAGGTCACACTCTGGAAGGCAGCAGAAAGCCTGGGTTTCAAAAAACAATTTTATAGCATTTAAGGGAATAAACCAGAGGGAAAATAATAGGAAGTGGGACCAGGAGGGAACACATGCCACACCAAAAAGGCTTCCAGAGGCCACGGTTAAGGTTTAAGGTTTTAGGTTTTGTCCCCTGGAAACTGGAGTGTTTAAGGCCAGGAGGTGAAAGCAGTGGATTTACATTTTAAAGGAGGATTCTGGCAGGAGCTGCAGGCTCCTGGGTCCTCCAGGAGAGATGCTGAAAGTTTGAACCTGCCTGGAAGCCTCCTGTGGTCCCTTCCTGCTGGGCAGTTGCATTTCTCCTGGAGGGAATTGCAGAGAACACCTGAGGAATAGTGACAATTGGGGCAGAAATCCTGGGTGACATTCTAGTTCAGCCACCTCTGCCCTCTGTGACCGAGGAGAGCACACCCCCCTCCCCCCCGCTCACCTGTCCTTGCCCTGCCTTGTGGCAGTGGTGTGAGCAGGAAAGAGATCACAACATGTGCTCTTTGTCGATGTCTGTTCCAGCCCCGTATGATGTGAATGGAGGTGAAGACTCCAGCCTGGAAGGCAAGAGATTTCTGGGCCCACTAGGCTGGTTCCTGGGGAGCCTCAGACGTTCCCGGCTGGTGTTTCATGTCATATTATTTTAAAGACTTCTGCCACTCCTTTTGGTGCAAAAATAATGTTTCCCCACATCAGTTTCTCCAAGAGTTCCAGGCTTCTAGACCCTTTTCACAAACCGTGGTAGCAGCGCACACACACATTTCTGAACACAGACTCTCCCCACAGCCTGCCCAGTGTTCACCACTGAATCCAACCCAAGCCAAGCCTGGCTGATGCTAGTCTGTTCCTGTCCTCTACCTGTAAGCAGTGTTGCATCCCCACCCGCTTAGCCAGTACACCTGGTCCAGGGCTGGCCCTGCTCTCCCCTGAGCCCACCTTTCTCCCCACTTCCCTCCCAGGCAGGGCTCCAGACAGGCTGTGTAATGGCAGGTTGCACGGTGCTGCGTCCCTGTCTCCTAGGCCTGGCCATGTGCCATTCCCACTGCCTGGACCTCCTTCTACCCACCCAAGCCTGCCTGACCTTGGGGGCTCTGCCCGGCTGGAAGGCTTCCTTGACCCTGCGGTGGACATGGTGCTGCCTCTGAGTCCAGAAAGCTCCCTGGCTCTTCAGACACCCCTCAGACTGCTGTGGGAAACAGGCCATGGGGACAAAGTGTCCAGGGCAGGCTTAGCATAGAGTGGCTGTTTAGGTAGAGCTCTCCGCTGTTCTCCCAATATAATTGTTGTAGGGTTTCACTTGGCCAACTGGGAGCTCTGTGTGAGCTGTGTGTGCCTGTGTGGGTATGTGTGGAAGTGTCTGTGTGTGTGCCTGTGCATCTGTGTGTGTCTGTGTGTGCATGCCAGTGCATTTGTGTGTACCCATGTATCTGTGTGTCTGTATGTCTGTATGTATGTGTCTGTGTGCATGCCTATGTGTGTCTATATGTCTGTGTGTGTCTGTGCATCTGTGTGTGCCTGTGTATCTGTGTGTGTGTGCCTGTGTTTTTGTATCTGTATGTGTGTGTATCTATGTGTGTGTGTGTCTGTGTGTACCTATTATGTCTGTATATACCTGCTTGTGTGTCTATGTGTCTGTATGTGTCCGTGTACCTGTGTGTGTGTGTGCCTATAGGTCTGTGTGTGCCTGTGCATCTGTGTGTGTGTGTGTGCCTGTGTTTTTGTGTCTGTGTGCCTGTGTGTCTGTGTGTGTCTGTGGGTCGGCAGGTATGCCTTGGGGCCAGGAGGGGCAGCGGCGGGGACAATGGCAATGGCTCCATGCTGGGGACAGGCAGTCTCCATCCCATTTCCCACCCTATTCTGCTGGCCAATGAGAAAGGCAGCTATGGGTGAAAGCGCAGACCTCACTGTCACCATTCTGGTCCGCCGAGCACCTACACCCACCAACGCTGTCCTGCACAGGAGCTGAACCCCTGGGAAGAAAACAGCCGCAGGGCCAGCTGCCAGGGAGTTCACAGATAACAGTGGGCAGCCCCCACAGTGGATGACGTTTGGGGAGGGATCATTCTTTGGGATGGGGGACTGTCCTGTGCCCTGCAGGGTGTTTAGCTGCACCCCAGGACTGTACTCATGAGATGCCAGTAGCATCCCCTCTGTTGTGACCACCAAAAATGTCTCCCGACATTGCCAAGCATCCCCTGCGGAGAAAGTTGTCCCCAGTTGACAACCCCAGCACTAGGGTTTGTGGAGCCATAAGCCAAGACGCCTGCAAAGACAGAAAATAAACCAGGGGGCAGAGCCCTCGGAAGGAGACCAGCACATCCCGCTGAGCCGGGAGTAAAAGTTTGGGTCTCTTCTGCCATCTCTGTGACCTCAGGCGGCTGCACCCCAATTCTTCACAGATCCGATGAGAAACCAGGACCCTCGCAGAGCCTGGGGAGTAGTGCCCGGAGGCTTCCAAAGCCTCAGCTCTGAGCGTGTTCCATTGACTGACTTCCTCCTGAACGCAGGGTTTGGACAGCCCAGAGAAATACGCCCGCCTTCTCCATGGGCTCTGATCTGCCAAACTCAGGGCGAGATTGACGAAGGCTAGGAATCTCGATGCAGTCCTGCACATCAGGCATAAATTGCCTGATTAACGCTTCCTTGCGTGGTGTCTGAGCCTTCCCCGAGGCTGTGTGCTGGGATGCCCTGGAGGGCACCCAGGGCCAGCCTGTGGCTTTGCCATATTGTGTGCCTGCACCTGTTGGCAGGTGCCTGCCTTTGCAGCCCCCTGGCCTGCCGCTCCTCCTCAGCCCCTCTCCTGCACACACCCACAGACCATTGCACACTCACAGTCACACTCACAAACACACACGCACACTCATTTCCCACACACACATGCACACTTGCCCCCACACACAGTCTCACACACATACATACTCGCCCTACACAAACACATGCATTCACATATACACTCACCCACACATACCCTCACACACATGCACACTCCCATACAAACACAAACACACACACACGCAAGCCCCTCACCACATGCTCACCTACAGGGCCATGAGCCTCAGCCCCACCCACAAGCCCATAGCCTCCCTCTGGCTGTGCTGTCTCCTAGCTGGAACCTTGCACAGGCCACTTCCTCTTCTGGCAATCCCTTCCTCTCCTTGTCCACAAGGCAGTCTCCTACCCCTCCTTCAAGACAGCACAAAGCAAGGACTGGCCCATTTGCCAGTCTCAGCAGAAGCCTTCTGTCTGTATTAGGCCATTCGTGCATTGCTATAAAGGAATAACTGAGGTTTGGTAATTTATAAAGAAGAGAGGCTTAATTGGCTTACAGTCCTGCAGGCCGTACAGGAAGCATGGTGCCTGCATCTGCTTTGCTTCTGGGGAGGCATCAGGGAGCTTCCAGTCAGGGTGGAAGGTGAAGCAAGAGCAGGTGTGTCACGTGGCAGGAGCAGGAACAGCAGTGGGAGTGGGGGGTGCCACACATTCTTAAACTGCCAGATCTCTCACCAGAGCTCCCTCACTATCGTGAGGACAGCACCAAGTCATGAGGGATCCATCCCCATGAACCAAACACCTCCCACCAGGCCCCACCTCCCAAACTGGGAATTACATCTCAGCATAAGATTTTGCAGGGGACATGCAAATTATGTCACCTTCTGAGTGAAAGACAAGCCCAAGCTTGGCCTCCTCTGCAGCATTCCCAGCCAGCGCCACCACCTGCCTGCACGGAGCAGGCCTCAGCCTCTCCTGAAACCCTCTGCGCGGGTGTCTAGGGATACATCAGTGGTCAGAACACTCTGTCACAGTGCGCCTGCCATCCTGCTGGGAGCTTCGGAGGGTGGGGGCCCCGGAGTGCTGGCTGGCCTCTGCCTGAGCCAGCCCTCAGGACAATGGGTGACGATCGAAGGCACTAGAAGGCCTAAGTGTGTGCTTGTCATGTGAGTGAACGAATGATGATGGCCAGCAGGACTGAGCATGTTCTGTGTACCTGGCATTGTCCTGATAACTCTGTGTGCCTTATCTCATGTCAGCTTCACACCAGTCCTGGGAGGTGGATCCTGTTAATAGCAATCTCAGCAAGGTTAGGCAACTTGCCCCAGATTTCCCAGTGAGAAACTGACAGAGCTTGAATTCAGATGGTCTACATCCAGAGTCTGCATTTTTATGAATGAATGGATGCGTGGCAGGCAAAACAGGGCAGAGCCTGCATTTTTATGAATGAATGAATGAATGAATGAATGGCAGGTAAAACAGGTCTGGAGAGACCTGGGCCTGAAATTCAACTTGCTCTTTAGGGGAGGGCAACTTCTGGAGAACAGATGTGTGAAATCAGGGAAGGGGATTATAGTTGAATTCCAGGAGTTGGTGATGATGGACAAAGCCCAGTGCCAGGCAGAGGAAGGGAGAGGCCACTGGCACCGCGAACCCACGGAGGGCCCACAGCAGGTCACAACAGAAAGGATGAGGCCCAGCCTCTAGAACTGGGAAAGCAAGGGGCAAAGGACATAGGACTCCACTGCATCAGCCCACGAATGACACAGTGACAACAACGGTAACATTTATTGGGCACCTACTGTGTGGCAGGGACTGGGCTAGGAGCTTTTCTTGCATTTTCTCATGTCAGCCTCACAAACTTGCACTAGTGCCCTGATCTTACAATGTGGAAACTGAGGCCCATAGAGGTTTAGGGAGTTCCTGGGAGTTAGGGAAGCCAGGACTTTCCTCAGTTGTGTCTGCTAAGTCCCTGTCTTCCTCCTGCCCCCAGGTCATGGCAAAGGCCCTGACTGCCTAATCAAGTGGATTAGGCAGCATGGCCAAGGCAAGTTCAGCCTTAGGTAGTGAGATTCTTTCTTGTAAATTGGGTTCAAGGCCAGGAATCCTAGGGAGGTGAGGGGACAGCAGAGAAGCAGAGGGAATGGGCAGTTGTGGAAGGGCCACCGTGGTCAAGCAGCCACTGTTCTGGAAGCTTGGCAAACTCTTCTCATCTGATCCCTCAACAACCTCTGAGCCTGCCATATTTCACAATGATGAGGAAACTGAGGCAGAGAGAAGTTACAAATCTCCCTCAGCGTCACACAGGTAAAAGGAGAGGACACAGGGCCCAGTGGCAAGGCGGGCTGACCCCAAGGCTGTGCCTCGCCTCTCTCCTTCTTGGCCAAGTCACAGCAAACCCAGGTCCTAACTGGCCCAGGGACCACCACTGTAGGGAGGACTTGCTTCATGCCTGGCCCTACTTGAAGTACTTTATAGATATTATATTATTAATTCTGTATATGGGAATTATTGTCACCCAAACTTTACAGATAATGAACGGAGTCCCAAGGAAGTCATGAAACTTACAAGGTCAGGAAGTAGCAGAACTGGGATTTTTCCCTGTGTAGCTCCAGAGCTGCTGTCATAGCCACCAGGCTGCATTGCCTTTGGGGACCGGCACCTGCGGCCGTCATCTGGGCTACAGCTCAGGAATGAAAGTGGCTACCAGGAATCTGGGTCCAAGGCCCAGAAGTCAGGGAGACCTAAATTCCTCCTGCCCACAGCGGGAGGAGCCCCTGGCCAGGAGCAGGGCCGGGCCTGAGGGTCAGCTGACTCTAGCTCCCCGGGGAGAGCAGGGAACCAGGGCAGGAAGTTGGGCAGATTTTGAGCTGAAATTGTATTCTTAAGTTATTTAGAATGATTTTTCTAAAAAAGATAGTCATGACAGGACAATGTGCATAGGATAAAATAATAAGTGAAAAAATCAGATTCGAAAACTGAACTCAACCTAGCATGAAAAACAGGCATAGAAAGGGGCCTAAGGAAATACCTAGATGTTAACAGGAGTGGGGTTGCCCCAGGGGGACCATATGTGTAAATAAATGATGTATACAGTGAGAACGTGTTGCTTCTTATCATCAGAAAACAGAAACAAAGGTCACCCGTGTATCCCACAGGGGTAGTTCATCATTACTTGTTGAATGAACGAATGAAAAGAAAATTCAGTGATGGGTGGCATGCAGACAGACCATGTTTTCTTTTCTACTCCCCTTTAGAAAGGGAGGTTGAATTGTGATCCCACATTTGAGCTTGAAGAAATGATTCTAGAATCCAAGCCACTTCACAAAAAGAAGAAGCGGTTGGCAAAGAACAGATCCAGGGATAGCACGAAGGACAGCTGCCCGCTGGTGAGTGCTTCGCGGGAGAGAAATCCTGTGCTCATGGGGAAATGACTGAGCCAGGCCACTGTTTAGCACAAAGCGGATGTTTCACTCCTCCCTTCCAATTACCTTATTTTGCCATAAATAAAATGCTACCATCAAACAAGTAGGGGGAAAGAGTGAAGGAAGGCATTCACGCTCCTGGCATTCCTTGAGTGCTATTCCTACAGCAGGAAGCTTGTGTAGCTCTAAGGCACAGGGAGGGACCCAGTGGTCCCGCTGCACCCTTGAGAAAAATGTTGGCTGGGCACGGTGGCTCATGCCTGTAATCCCAGCACTTTGGGAGGTCGAGGCGGGCGGATCACAAGGTCAGGAGAGCGAGACCACGGTGAAACCCCGTGTCTACTAAAAATACAAAAACTTAACCGGATGCAGTGGCGGGCACCTGTAGTCCCAGCTACTTGGGAGGCTGAGGTAGGAGAATGGTGTGAACCCAGGAGGCGGAGCTTGCAGTGAGCCGAGATCGCGCCACTGCACTCCAGCCTGGGGGACAGAGCGAGACTCCGTCTTAAAAAAAAAAGAAAGAAAAATGTTGTACTGCAGAGGCCCCCAGGGCTGCACGATAACTTTTGTGGGTCCTGGGCACTTTGCCTCTGTGGGCCTCTGTATTTGTTTCCTGGGGCTGCCATAAGCTGGGTGGCTTATGACAACCCACATGTATTCTCTCACAGTTCTGGAGGCCAGAAGTCCAAACTCAGGGTCTCCACAGAGCCCGGCTCTCTCCAAAGGCTAAAGGGGAGGGGTCGTCCTTGGCTCCCCAGGCTTCCAGTGGCGGCCAGCCTCCTTGTCCTTCGCTAGCTCGCAGCTGCATGACTCCAGTCTCCCCCTCCATCACCGCATGGCCTTATTCTCTGTCTTCACGTGTCTTCATCTGGCCTTCATATAAGGACCCCAGTCACTGGGCTTAGGACCTACCTAATTCACTGTGACTTCATCTTAACTGGATTACATCTGTAACGGTTCTATTTCCAAATAAGGTCACATTTATAAGTACTTGGGGGTTGGGACTCAGGATACATTTCAGAGCACACAATTCAACACACAACAAGCTCTCCTCTATAAAAGTCTATTAAAAGTTCAGCCCCTGGCGTGATGGTTGTGAATTTCTGATTTTCCATGCCTCTCACGTGGTCCTTAAGCGGTCAGGGAAGTAAGCTCATGAATTTCAGCCCATATTCCATTCTAACGTGACTTTTACGTTGGATTTAATGGCTTAACGTGGAGAAAAGCATCTTTGTCCACCAGGCTACCCTTGGACACAGCCGCCCATGCAGTCAGGGCCAGCCCTAGACACTTAGCTTGTCTTGTGCCGGTCCCAAGCATCTGAGGTTTCCATCTAGATCTGCCGTCCTCTGATGCTCCGTTACTGTGTCTCCCTGGAACATGCTTTGTCATTTAGTCACCTCTCTGCTCTTTGACAGAATGGACACCTGCAGCAGTGTTTGGAGACTGTCCGGAAGGAATTCATCATATTCAACAGAGAGAAGTAAGTCCTTCACGCTGTACCCCTTGGGCAAAGCCCATCCTAAGTGACCCAGGGTCCCCCTGGCAGAATCACAGTCCCTGTCCCCCAAACCAGCCTTGACGATGAAAGGGAAGGTATTACTGGAGTGAGTCACAGGGTGCTGGTGGGGATGAAGCTCCTGGATTTTGAATTAGACAGGGCTGTGTTCTAATCCTGCCTCGCTGTGTGGCCTGAGCCCGTCTCTGGGAGCTCCCATGAGAGTGGGGAGGCTGCAGCCGCCCTGAGCGGGCACACGGGAACACAGGCGGCAAGGCAGGCTCACTGTGATGAAGAGTAAGAGCCTGGTGTCAAGTTGCCTGGGGCCAAGTCCTGGCTCTGCCACTGCAGAGTGACCTGACCCTGCCTGAGCCTCCTCGTCAGCATCAGCACAGTGTCTCCACTCCTTAACACGCGGGGCTGTGAGAATTAAATGAGGCTGTTGTCCCACAGCACCTGGTATGGAAGGGGTTGTCAACACGGGAAGGTAATGACTTGTTATTAATATTTACTTGGGTAAGGTGGGTGGGGGATGCTGGAACCTTAACAGCCTGGGATGGGAAAAGACAGGGAGTCTGGGAGGGGCTAGATGGGGTGTGCCCTGGCCGTGGGACTGCCCTCTAAGGGGCTGGTCGCAAAGCAGGCAGACACCTCAGGTTCGCTTCCAGCCAATGATAATATCTAGGGGATGTGTGGCTGTGGCTGACTTGTCAGGGCTGGGGCTCCAGCAGAGGCAGCCGATGAGCCCCATTTGACCCACACTAAGCCAGGCTTTGGGTTGGTAGAGGCAGATCAGAGATGCTTCCTGCCCTCTGGGAGATTCAAATATTCATTGACTCAAAAATTCATTGATTGCTGGCCCTTATGCAATCCCCAGTATTCAACCGTTTTGGCT
Source organism: Colobus angolensis palliatus (assembly GCF_000951035.1). Classification (NCBI taxonomy): domain Eukaryota; kingdom Metazoa; phylum Chordata; class Mammalia; order Primates; family Cercopithecidae; genus Colobus; species Colobus angolensis. Next base: position 4,526,704 of record NW_012114522.1, on the reverse strand, counting down.
TTCAGCAGATGCGAGCAGCACAGGGGATACATTGTAAGGCCAAGGGCAGCCCAGGGCAGTGCATATCACAGCAGACACCTGGCTTAGCCTGGATGGTTGGGGAAGTTCTCTAGCTGCCGTGCTGAGCTGAGTCCTAAGGGACATGTAGGGGAAGACGTGGCATTCCAGGAGTGGGAACAGTACGCAGAGTAGGAAGATGGCATGGCCGACACAGAGCCCTGCAGTTGGTTAGGAGGCTTGGATTACCAGAGCCTGGAGAGTTGGGAGAGGTGAGGGATGGGGCAGGGATGGGTGTTTGGATTCCAGCCACGGGCCAGTGGGCAGGACAGGGCCCCAGTCCCAGTCGACACTGGGGAGACAAAGGAGGCAGCAGCCTTTCACTGGGTGGCTACAGCTCTGAAGGCCAGTAGGTGCCCAGATCAGCACAGACACAGACACCAGGCTTGGGCAGCAAGCCTCACCTGCTAGGGGACCACATGCTGGGGTCTCCTAGCTCCAGCCAACAGCACAGGAAGGGCCTCTGCAGCCACAGCCCATCAGATTTGGGGAAGGTGGGGGCTGACGTCGTGAGTGGTTTTGGAACTTATCCCAATTTCCCTGCAGTCCTGCCCGCTCTGAGACTCGTGGCCCTTCCCCCTGACTTACAAACCCGGACCCAGGAACTTCTGCTCAAAGAGCATCAGCGATCTTGGGCTCAGGCAGCCTTCATTCTCTGTGTATGGGCCATGGAGTCCAATGAGAGCAGCTGCTGGCAAATGTGAGCCTGCAAAAAGCTAAGCTGTGCGGAACCCAAGCAGACAGCAATCGCATTTCACCTTTTGCTGTGTGCCAGAACATGCTTCAGTTTAGATTCTTCCTTTTAAAAGGAAATGAGACATCCTTCCCTGTGTCATTTAGGAGTTGCGTCTGGCTGCTTTTAGCAGAAACCCCACTGTATAGGAGCTTCAACCAAGTAGATGTTTTCTTTCTCACATGGAAATGTGAATTGATGAGGGAAATGCAGTTGGCCTATGGACATCATTGAGATGTGTCATCGGGAATTGGAAGTGAGAGTGAGGCTGGCATAGTTTACAGGAGTTGGCAAAAAAGAAAGAGGGGGGAAGTCATGTGTTCCTGACAATGGGGAGCCAGGGAGAGCATGGCCGTGGGGGAAGCTGTTGGCTGGGGTCTGAGCTGCAATTTCTGCTGCTTCATCCTGTCTTTGCTCACCTAAGTGCTTCCTCCATGGCCCTGATGGCTGATAGGCTTCCTGTCATAGCAGGCATACAGGCTTACTGCCATGTAAAGATATCCAGGTGAGAGGGCTTGGTTGTGTCCCCCAAGATGCTATATGGGCATCAGCTGACTCCATCTCCACCTCATCTCGTGGGAAGAGAGCCATGCTCCATCTACCCACAGCCCTCCCTGCTGCAGTTTCTCAGCAGTAAAAAATGCCTATGAGAAGCTGATTCATGATGCATGATTGCCCCAAACCAAGCATTTTTCCTTTAAACAAACAAACAACAAAAAAGTGAGACCTGTTTATCCTCCACTTCTGTGTGGAATCCCATGTTAGAGACACTTGCTGTGCTGGCACTTGAGTAGCTGGAAAATTAAATCGAGCACCTTCTTCCCCACTTGAGCAGTGTGGTGGGTCGAGGGCTGGTGGGAGCCAAGCACCAAGCTGGGCTTGTCATCATGCTCCGCCTGGCCCACGTCCCTGGTGCCCAGGAGTTCTGCCTCCTTTCAATCTCCACAGACCTGGCCCTCAGCCTGACGCTGACTGCTCCTGCAGGATGTGCAGGCTCCCTGCATAGTGGGGGCTATGATAAATCACACCCCCCACTATGTGAGATAAATCACACATCATGCAGGAGTGCCACAGTACAGGGGGGCAATCAGAATTGCCTGGGTGCCTGATAGCGTCTAGAGATGCTGCACCCAGCCATCAGTCTGATACCGACTGCTCCTGCAGAATGTGTAGGGGGTTGCCGGCTCCTTGCATGGTGGGGGCTGCAAAGATAAATCACACATCATACAGGAAGGCCACTGTCCCAGGGAGGCAACTGGAATGGCCTGAGGGCCTGTTAGCTTCTAGAGATGCTGCACCTGCTGCAGGTTACATGGTGTCCCTCAAAAGATGTATCAAAGCCCTAAGCCCCACTACTTCAGAATGTGACCTTATTTGGAAATAGGGTGGGTGCAAATGTAAGGAGATGAGGTCAGACTGGAGTAGGGTGGGCACCTAATCTAACATGACTGGTGTCTGTCCTGACAAGAGAAGAGATGCAGGCATGGGGAGAAGGCCATAGGGAGATTGCAGTGATGCAGCTACGAGCCAATGAGCACCCAGCTTTGGCGGCCATCCAGAGCTGGGAGGAAGGCCTGGAGCGGATTCTCCCTCAGAGCCCTCAGAAGGAGCCAGCCCTGCCCACACCTTGATTTCAGCCTCTAGCCTCTAGAACTCTGGGGAATACATTGCTGTCATTTAAAACCACCCAGTTGGTAGTACTTAGTTATGGCCACCCTGAGACACTAATACAGCCAATACAGCTCCCTAATCCATTCCTTCCCAACCAGAAGCTGAGAGAATAAGCGTGGGGATCTGCATTTGAATATATCCTGCAAGCCATTCTGATGCTTAACAGTTTGGAATCTTCTGTAGGAGACAAGGGTGTCTAAGTGGTGCATCCTCTAGGGGGTTCTGAGTTGAGTCACAAGGACCCTGTCTAAAGCTGCGAACCCTCCCAGCTCCGGCTCCTTTGCCCTCAGGTATTCATCTGCAACTCTTACATTGAATTTATCTTAAAGATACATTCCTGCTATTCATGGTTTTAGCAAAAGTCTACTGGCTGCAGGATGCTCCTGGGGCCTTCACTTCCCCGCACAGCTGACTTCCTCTTGCATAGGCCAAGTATGCTTCCTCAGCTAGAGAAAGCTCTCGGGCAGAGGGACGGTTCCTGCAACTCCCACTGTGGTAAAGACACCATCATCTGCATGAAGCAGCAAGTGGGAGCTGAGAGGACATGGGCAGGGCATCCACTGTGTCAGCCCTGCAGGACAAATTCATTCAGTCATTTGACAGCTAAGTCATAATCCTGGAGTGGGCCTCACACAGAAATGAGTCTTCAGGACCCGTGTGCTCAGAATGCCCATAGCCTGCAGGGGGGAGGATTACCAAACAGTGTGGTGTATGTGCCATGAAGCAGACACACAGGGGTCACCGTGGGGACAGGAGGAGGTGCCATGGGGCTGACCTCTCTGGACCCTTGTTTTTAAACAGAGAACAAAATTAACATTAGCACTGCCGAATTTTCTGGAAATGCAGGTTATTATTGGCTAATGGTCTTAGCTGGCAAAAGGCCACTGAGCCAGGTGGAGCATCTGCTTCCAGGGCTGGTCGGGGCTTTGAAGGCCTTGGTAGCTGAGACTTCCAGTGGGTTGAAAAATGCACCGGGGGGCCCGTCCTCCTATTCTTGGCCAAAGATCTGAGCAGGGCTGATTTTTCCAAGAGGTCTTTTCAATAGCATTTGACAACATTTTGCAGAATAAGAAGCTCCTGGTGAGGAAGGAATTTAAGGGGCATTTTCTATCTTTGCTATCTCTTGAAGAAACAAAAACAGATTTAAAATCATATAAAAGCTACCCTTGGAGTCCTTGAAAATATCACATTTAAAAACTCTAATATTGAATTTGTTACACCAAAGAATACTATTAATACCAATAACAATCATCATTTGTATGTGACTTTATGGTTTTCGATCATGTTCCTTTAATCTAGGGTTTCTTAACCTTGGCATTGACTGTTGACATCAGTTATTGGTTGTGAGGGCCACCCTGTGCATTGCAGGATATCTGCAGAATCGCTGCCCTCTACCCACTAGATACCAGTAGCACCTTCACAGAGTGACAACCAAAAATGTCTCCAGATATTGCCAAATGTTCTCTGGCAGGCACAATCACCCCCAGAATTACTATTTTTTCTTCTCCCCATTTTGTGCATGAAGTGTTAGGTTCAGAGACATTGATAGTCATTTGACTAAGGTCTCACAGCATTCCAGTGGCAGAACCAGAACTGAATGTAGGTGGCTGGTGGAACTCTCTTTCTAGCTCTTCTCGGCCAATCTCAAGAATCAACAGCTTTGCAAACATTATTTTCATGAATACCTATTATTTGTACGTATATGCTGTCCTTTGAGGCAGAAAGTATAGATTTCTTCACATGGGATCTTTTCAGATCAAAATTCTAATATCTTTTCCCCAAATGCTTAATAAAGTTTTTCTGATCTCAAATTCAAGTATCCCAGGGAATGGCTCTGATTGGCCCAGCTTGGACCAGGTGCCATTCCCTGGGCAAATCAAATCTGGCCATTGGAGGAGGGTTATGATTGGTGCTGCCTGGACCAGGTGCCCTCCCTTAGACCAGTGGCTATGACCTAGAAGGGAAGGTCTATGAAAAGGTGGCAGCTCCTGTTTAAACCCAATGTTAGAAAGACAAAATAATGGCAGTCCACTCCACTCGGAAAATAAAGATGCTAGTGTAGGGTTCATGGTGTCCAGGAGATGAAGAATAGAGAACAACAGATGCTGAGGCCTGGACAAGGTAATAGAGAGAAGGCAGGCAGTCTCCTCACCTGGCCCCTCTGCTCCCAGCTCTGGGCAGGTGGAACACAGTAACTAGAGATGGATGGGGGTGTCGGGAAGGAGAACTTGCCGGGAGGGCCAGCTGCCCAGGCATGGAGGTAGCAGCCCCACAGTGGACGGCTAACTCGTGTAAGATACAGAATACAAGCAGTGAGGTGTTCTGAAATAAGCACACAGGGGCAACTAGTAACTTCTCTTATGGGTCCTTAAAGTTGATTTTCACTGCTTAATCTAGCTGTTATCATACACCCTGGCTTCTTATGAAAAAGCCTTAGACTCTGCCTGAGACCCCTGTGTTGTGAATTGAATTGTGTCCTCTCAAATGGCTTAAAACCCTCAAATGGTTCATTTTCTGTGTAGAGACACAGTCCAGAGGTCCCGATGGGAGGTCTGGCTCAGAATGGCACAGAGTCCATTATTCACCACCCAGTAGCATCTAGATCCCCAGATCCCCTCTCTGAGCCCATAACCAGGTACAAACGCACAGTTTCAGTGACGTACAACAACCAAGTGTGTTCCTTGTTCATGCTGTATGTCCATGGCAGGTCACCTGGGAGTGCAGCTCCCACATCTTCCTGCTGCTTCTCACTCCAGTCCGTATGGCAGTGATCGTGACAGAGGGAAGAGCCCTCTGGAGAGTTTTGTCATTGGGAATTACACGCTCCGGCCGGATGGTAGCACACGGTACTTCCATTCATGCTCACTGGCCGGGACTAGTCACATGGCCTCACTTAACAACAAGTAAGCCCAGAGATGCAATCCTGCCTTGTGCTGGGAGCAGGGGCCAGAGTGTGTGGTGAAGACCCCTGGTGACTGCCCATCCTTCAGGCCCCCAGTGCAGGTCCTTCCAGTGCCCCCACTCACACCAAGGAGGACCCAGCAAACCTCACCCTTAAGCCAGCTGAGGCAGAAAAGCTCAGCCTCACCTCTGAGTCTAGGGAGAAATCAACTGGTATTAGTGCCCAGAATGGGGCAGTGGAAAGAATGCTTAGCTGGGAAGAGGGGAAAAGCAGAGTTCTGCATTTGAACTCTTGACTCCCCTCTGAAAAGCCATGTTGCCCATCCATTCTCACCCTGAAAATGGGCCTGGTTCACTTTTCTCCCAAAGGATGGATGTAGGTATTAAATGAGAAGGTGTGGAATGAAGAGACACTCAACAAATATCAATCCCCCATGATTCAAACCAGAGACTGCTGCCCTTCTGTTCTGCCAGAGCCGTCTCATTTGCAAAGGGGAGGAGAGAGGGAGAGGAGAAGATAGTAAGAGAATCCTTGGCGTTTTGCATTGTCTTCATTTAGCACCCAGGGTTTGGCTGATTCCAACCAAAGACTCCCTCAAATGCATTTTGCTTCAGGCAACAGCAGATAAGACTGGCAGAACCTTAATGATTCTGGCCAAAGGCTGTTATTGAATTCCTGAGATCAGAATTGCATACAAGATTATCTCCCAATAACTGTTGAGGTTTAAAAGTGGAGCCGCCAGTTACACTGAGTTTTTACTTAGGAAAGAGAAATCTCCGGGAGACTGGAAAGATGTTGTATTAGAGTCCCAGAGAAAACACTCAAAGGATAATTTACTTAGAAAGAATCGTTTACATGGGGTGGGTACAGGGACACCACAGAGGCTCTGCAGTACCCTGGGGCTCCATAGAAGCCAAGTGTTACTACCTGGAGGCTGGAGGAGATGAGGGGATGGAGAGTCTCCATCAAGGGGCTGTTTGACTGGAGCAGTAACTTCCAATGTTCCCAGCAACTCCAGGCGGCAGTGCAGGGAGGAAGCTAGGGAACCAGTGCCCACACTTGGCACCCATTGCTCTCTATGATTTCTGCTGGGGCTTCCCATTGGCCACGCCCAGCTGGAAGCCCACAGGCATGGGCACCTAGGCTATGGCTCCTCCAAGTCAGAATTCCAGGCTGACAAGAGGTGAAGGTGGTGCAAAGTGGATCCAGGGGGAGGCAGGAGATAGTTAGTCCAGGGGAGTTCTTTTTTCTTTTTTCTTCTTTTTTTTTAGACGGAGTCTTGTTCTGTCACCCAGGCTGGAGTGAAGTGGCATGATCTCGGCTTACTGCAACCTCCACCTCCCGGGCTCAAGCAGTTCTCCTGCCTTAGCCTCCCAAGTAGATGGGATTACAGGGGTCCACCACCACACCCAGCTAATTTTGTATTTTTAATAGAGGCAGGGTTTCACCAGCCAGGCTGGTCTCAAACTTCTAACCTGAGGTGATCCACCTAACCTCTAACCTGATCCATCTAACCTGAGGAGGCCTCAGCCCCCCCAAAGTGCTGGGATTACAGGCGTGAGCCACCATGCCCGGCCTAGTCTAGGGGAGTTCATTAGAGGAATATCCCATGAGAAAGAAACTGGAATCATCCAAATATTTAATAGTTCCAGAAAGCAGATGTAAGGCCAGTGGAGGTGGGCTGGAGATGGAGCTCTTGGGCAGCAGATTTTGCCATTTCAATTCCATGTGAAGGAAAAGTTTCTCAGAACTTGAGCTCTTCCCAGATGGGATGGGTTGCCTTGGGAGGTGGAAGCAGGGCTTGGGTAAGACTGGCTGGATCTCTGCCAGGGATTCTGGAGAAGGGATTCTTGTAGTGTATGCACAATGGAACTGAATGACTTTAGCTTTTTTCTCTTTCAATATCCACCCTCCATTTCCAACTCGATTACCATTATTCAATTTGGTATGTGTCCTCCCACAGCTTTCCAGTAATTTCAACTCTGTGTTTGGGATTTTTTTGGGGGGTTTTGTTTTGGGGGTTTTGTTTTGGGG
>NW_012114522.1:4505742-4519120 GCF_000951035.1 Colobus angolensis palliatus | reverse complement strand
CTCAGCCTCCCGAGTAGCTGGGACTACAGGCGCCCGCCACCTCGCCCAGCTAGTTTTTTGTATTTTTTTAGTAGAGACGGGATTTCACCATGTTCGCCAGGATGGTCTCGATCTCCTGACCTCATGATCCGCCCGTCTGGGCCTCCCAAAGTGCTGGGATTACAGGCTTGAGCCATCGCGCCCGGCCGGGGCTTTTCTTTTTTAACGACAGAGAGGCAGGATATGTAAATGGCTAAAAGCACACACTCTGGAGCCAGATTGCCTGGGTACAAATCCTGATTTTAGCTTTGTGGCCTTAGACCTCAAACTAGTGCCTCAGCTTTCTAATTGTAAAATGGGATATTACTATGTACTTTATAGGATTATTGTAAGAAAAAATGGTACTCATGCTAAGCATTTAACAGCCTCGGTGACAGGACTACCCAATGTTTCCTAGTAATATTAATTATGTACAAAATTATCAGACCAATATAGTGCCATTCAATTAAGTATTGTGTCACACATTATCTTCTTTCCATTTTTTAAATCAACACACACACACAGAGACACACTGTTGACAAAAAGAGTCAAACTCTGTAAAATATTTGAAGAGGTTTATTCTGAGCCAAATATGAGTGACCATGGCCCATGACACAGCCCTCAGGAGGTCCTGAGAACATGTATGTGCCCAAGGTGGTCGGGATACAGCTTGGTTTTAAACATTTTAGGGAGGAATGAGACATCAATCAAATACGTTTAAGAAATACATTGGCTTGGTTCAGAAAGGCGGGACAACTCAAAGCAGGGTTGGTGGGAGAGCTTTCAGGCTATAGGTAAATTTAAACATTTTCTGGTTGATGCTTGGTTGAGTTTATCTGAAGACCTGGGATCAATGGAAAGGAATGTTTAGGTTAAGATAAAGGATTTGGAGACCAAGTTTTATTGTGCAGAGGAATCTCTCAGATAGCAGACTTCAGAGAGATAGCAGGCTGTAAAATGTTTCTTATGGGACCTGAAAGGGTGCCTGGCTCTTAGTTGACTATCTCCTGGATCTGGAAAGAAAGGAAGGAAAACAAAGGGGAAAGGGAATTCTCTATAGAATGTGATTTTTCCCACAAGAGACTTTGCAGGGCAATTTCAAGGTATGACAAGGAAATCTATTTTGGGGTTAAATATTTTTTCCTTGTCTCTTAATGTTATGCCAGGGTCAGATTGAAAGTAAATCATGATACATGGGGTCAAATAAAATCCATCTGATGAGAATTTATGATTTATAGAGCATGACTCCCCAGACTCCTTAGATAGGAATCTGGGCAAGATAAAAAGTCAGAGCTTAGTCCTCCACACACACACCACACACACACACACACACACACGCAAATAATAAACCTCCTATCCCAACTCTTTGAGCCACAAGAGCAAAAGCTTCATGTATGTTGACTTGCCAGTGTCCACACAGCTTCCCAGATTGCCAGTGCTGCAAATGGAAATCCAATTTTTGTCCTGCTAGGACACCTCGCAGGACATTTCATTACAACGAGCCTCCTTCCCTCTCACAGTGTTGAGACAGAGTTTGCCAACCTGTATACACACCCCCTGCTAAAGAGAAGTAAAACCACGCTGGACCATTTATTCCCTTACTCACTTTCCCATCTACTCAGCACACATGGATGGTGCACCAGCCCCAGGTGCTAGGGGCTATGAAACCACAGGTGGGACAGTAGAAAGAAACTGTGGTCCTTGCCCAGTAGAAGAGAGACCCATCTCAGACCAGAGGCCAGGTTACCATTGCCAGTTCCATGCCCTGGTCTTCCCTGGCTTTGGGACCTCTCTGGAGACCCCTGTGACTCCTGGGGCTGGATTCCATCCCCTCCGCCTGTTTGTCTGCTCACCCACTTCAGGTCCTGACCCTCAGACACTCTTGTATGTACTCCCTCCTAACACTTCCCATTCATTTGGGCCTTCTGCCCTGAGCCCCCAGGATAAGGCCTGCAGAACCAGCTGGGGTGGAGGGGCATCATGAGACATTCATTACCGTGGTGGCAGGAAATTAGCTTTACTGATCTTCATTTTCTCCATCTGAAAAATGGGAGGATGTCCACGCTGCAATTATCACAAAAATAGCTGCCCTTCATAAAGTACGCCCTACAGTGCAGGCCGATGACACACATTCATTCATCTTACCCTTTAAGGAGGTATCATTGTCCCCGTGTTAGAGATAAGGCAACAAGGCAAAAAGAAGTCAAGTGAGCTCCCCCAGGCCACTCAACTAGTAAATGGCAGAACTGGGATTCTGATCTAATGCTGCCAGACTCCAAAGCCTGCATTCTTCCCACTATATCTCACTGCCACTCAGAATTCTACAGAGCCAGGAAATGTATAGGGAAAGAACAAGAGAAATGACATGAATGGGTATGGAAGCCTTTTAAAATGTTTTTGTTTTTTAAACCACACTGCACAAAGCAAGCTGGTCTCTCTCCTCTAGAGACCAGGCCTCACCTGTGGGTAGTCTCCTGTGGATTGATGTTGATGTTAACTGACTCCATCCTAGATGTGTGTAAAAGCTCGATTTGAGGTTTATTTGCTGGACATTTTATTCTACTCCTACATAGTGCCTTGCCTTCGAAAAATGCCTCTAGTCTGATTTGTCACAAATTTTACTATGTGTCCCACTCTCACTGATTGAAATTCTCTGTCACAGAGGACTTCCTTCTGGCATCTCATGGTTGAATCAGGAGGATAAGGGCACACACATTCATCACTCAGGATTGTGGTCACAAAGCTGGCAATTAATTTGATAAGTTGTCTGAAAAACTAAATGTGCCTGCCATTGAGGAGATAACTAGCCAATGTGTATCAGTAGACTTGAGCTACCCCTAGTAATATATGCAAAATCCCTTTCCATTTCCTCCCAAGTTATAGATAACTGGACTGTGGGCTCGTCCTATAACTGAGCTCTCAGGGCCAACTGTAAGTGCTTCATACCTATGTCTTGGTTCATGGATTCCTATTTGAGCAATGCAAGCATTTCTAATTCCTTTGGAGCATGGAAAGGTCATCCCATGCTAATCTTCTTTCCAGGTCCAGACTGAATGACCCAGGATTCAGTGGGAAGAGGCAGACTGCCCTGGGTTTGAATTCAGCCTCCCAAAGTCACAGGATTACTAAGTGGCAGACCCAGGGTTAGGACCAGACAGTCTGACTTCAAGCCCAGGCCCTTAACACTGTGCCGTGCTACTTCGTCCTGCAGAGACTTTGTCACCATGAATGCTCAGTTTGCTCTCTGCCCTGCTCCCAATCCTTTCAACAGTGAGCCTGGAACACAGATAATGCTGGTGGAAAGGAGGAGGGGAAAGATGGGGGAGGGAGGGTGGCATCAGCAAATGGGTAGATAGTAAATGATAACAGAGATGGATGGATGGTGAGTGGGTGGATGAGTAGATGGATGGGGGTTGTGGACAGATGGATGTATTGATGGGTGAGTGGATGATGAATGGGTGAGGTGTATAGATGAATGGATGGGTGAATATGCAGATGGGTAGGTGTATGGGAATTGGACAGGTGGGTGGGTGAATGTGTAGCTAGATTAAGGGGTGTTCAGGTAGTTGGGTGAGGGTGGACAGGAGGGATAGATGGATGGACAAATGAGAATGGATACATGGAAGGATGGGATAGATGAATGGGCAGATTAATAAGTAAGTGGATGGGTGGGTGGATGAATGGAAAGATGGGGTAGATGAATGGGTAAATGGATAAGTAGATAGATGCATAAATAAGTGGGTAACAAATGGATGAATGGGCAGATGTATTCATGGTGGTGGATGAATGGTGGTTAGGTGGACAGTTGAGAGTACAGATATAATAAGAAAAACACAGGCTTTGAAGCCCCCTCAGAATTAGATTAGAATCTAAGCTTTATAAGCCACAGGTAGATGGGTGGATGCCTCTAGAAGAGTATGTCCTTCTTGATTCTGCCTCCTGGCTCAGAAATAGAACCTGCTGGTGAGACATTGCCCACACCTCATTTAGTTACTGTTATAGGCCTCCAATACTCAGGGTGACAGTGTGCCATGTGTCAGAGTCTAATAAAATATATAGATAAATCTCTAAAATTAAAATATTTTAGGGTATCTGTGTTAGTCTGTTTTGCATTGCTATAAAGGAATACCTGAGACTGGTTAATTTATATAGAAAAGAGGTTTATTTGGCTTATGGTTCTGCACTCCATACAAGGATTGTACCAGCATCTGCTTCTGGTGAGGCCTCAGGAAGCTTCCAATCATGGCAGAAGGCACAGAGTGAGCTGGCAAGAAAGACAGTGAGAGAGAGAGAGGAGGCGCTCCCAGGCTCCTTTAAACAACCAGCTGTCACATGAACTAACAGAGTGAGAACTCACTTATAACTGCAAGGACAGCACCAAGCCATTCATAGAAGGATCCACCCCCATGACCCAAATACCTCTTACTTGACTCCAACGTTGGAAGTCACATTTCAACATGAGATTTGAAAGGGACACACCTCCAAACAGTATCAGTAGCCATCACTCAAATAGCATACATTGTACCCATTAAGTAATTTCCCAGCATCCATTCTAAAACCCTGACTTCACCACTGTGCAATCTATCCATGTAACAAAATTACGCTTGTACCCCATGAATTTATACAAATGAAATTTTAAAATCAAATTAAAATATTTTATTTGGGAGGAAAGAATTGCAATTCAGGGCATACATGCAGATCAGGTGGTCTTTAGTATGTCCAAAGAACAAAGAGAAGGTTAGAGGTTTCATAAGGAGAAATGTTACATATTGCTCTTTGAGAAATTTCATTGGCACTAGTAGGATGTTGAGGAGTTGGCAAGTTCTGATTGTTAAATAATAGCAGTGGGCAAAACTAGTCTTAGAATTGCAGCAGGTCATTTACTCTATTTCAGCTGGGAATGACAAGAATGACCCAGTTCATACGATTAGTTTTTGCACGTTCCCTTTTTGGTCTGAAGCTCTGTCTCTGAAAGTGTCATTGATCGACCATGCTGTAGTTAGGCTTAATTATCCCTCAGCTCCAGGATGGATCTGTCCCACTTGTCTCTGTCCCATGTTGCGGGGAAGATATGTGGGTCTTTGTCAGGGATCCAGACCACAGTAAAGTAAAAAAAAAGGCCAGAAGGAAAAATCTTCTCAGAGTGAGTTTGTCTGTGGTCTAGTATTGATTTCCATCTTATTAGTCCACGGGCATGAGCAGTCATCTTGAAGTGTTGAGTTAACATGATCCTGTTAGGAGAGTTGGCATCACAAAGATTGGAGAGGCAATAAAAGTTTAAAAATTATAATACAATTATAATAAGATAAATAATTAACAACAATACAATACAATTAGTTCGTACAATGATTTTGAACTCAGAGCCCAAGCCTAAGGGCAAAAAACTAAAATCTAAAGACCGTGGGGGAAACTGGGTGAGACGTGTTGGAGCCACTGAGTCACATTTTATGACTGGGTTGAATTAAAGAATAAAATGTCAACTTGACAAAAGAAATCACCAATATAACTTGACCGGAAAGCTGTGCGAGGGTTATTGTCAAAGCTGCCTAGAGCAATTACTTATTGTGAAATGTGAATTATAGCATTATCCTGCCAAATGAAAAAGGTAGCACTGGGGAGGGGAAGAGTCTCATTCTGATATGGAGTCTTGTGCTGACACCTTAGGATAAGCTGTTTACAGTGTGGAAAACACCCCCTTCTTATTTTGGTTTGCAGTTTAAATGTCTCTGGTTATGGCATCAGGAAGCTTGGTGAACCTTCTTTTTTTTTTTTTTTTTTTTTTTTTTTTTGTTTTGAGACGGAGTCTTGCTCTGTTGCCCGGCCTGGAGTGCAGTGGCCGGATCTCAGCTCACTGCAGGCTCCGCCTCCCGGGTTTACGCCATTCCCCTGCCTCAGCCTCCCAAGTAGCTGGGACTACAGGCGCCCGCCACCTCGCCCGGCTAGTTTTTTGTATTTTTTAGTAGAGACGGGGTTTCACCGTGTTAGCCAGGATGGTCTCGATCTCCTGACCTCGTGATCCGCCTGTCTCGGCCTCCCAAAGTGCTGGGATTACAGGCTTGAGCCACCGCGCCCGGCCAGTGAACCTTCTTTGTGGCCCACACATGAGGCATGAAACCTGCTTCTTAAAATGTATCTAGTTTCAGTGTATCAGGCTTTAGGAACAAAGCAAGTCTCATTTTAGTAATTTTATTTAAAAAAGAAAGGAAGTTGAATTGGAAGAATTCCAGTTTAGGACCTAGGCTAGTCTATAGGTAGATAACAAGAATTCAAAAACAATGTACAGAGTTACAACCCAATAACAGGTGTATTATGGTTTTTCCTTGGAAACTTTTTCTCTATAGTGATCATATAGGGATCTCAGATTTAAAGTCTCTTGAGGCTAGGAAGCCACACCAAAGCAAACTTTAGATTTTACTCAGAGTCTTGTATTAGTCAGGGCTGCCTAGAAGGACAGAACTAATAGGATTTATGAAGGGGAGTTTATTAGGAGAATTAACTCACATGATCACAAGGCCAAGTCTCACAACAGGCCGTCTGCAAGTTGAGGAGCCAGGAAGCCAGTCCCAGTCCCAAAGCCTCAAAAGTAGGGAATCCGATAGTGCAGGCTTCAGTCTGTGCCTGAAGGCTCCAAAGCCCCTGGCAAATCTAAAACTGCAAGTCCAAGAATCTAAAAGCTGAAGAATTTGAAGTCTGATGTTCAAGGGAAGGAAACATCCAGCATGGGAGAAAGATGGAAGCCAGGAGACTTAGCTAGTCTGGTCTTCCCATGTTCTTCTGCCTGCTTTTATGGTGCCCACCCAGATTGAGGGTGGGTCTGAGTCTTCCAGTCCACGGACTCAAATGTGAATCTCCTTCGGCGACACCCTTACAGACACATCCAGGAACATCCTTCAACCCAGTCAAGTCAACACTCAATATTAACCATCACAAGACTTAAGGTTCCTGGGCCCACCAGGAAGTGACAATTGTTATTTACTCATTATAAGATGGGGATGCTTAAAATCAGGTACTTTGTGCATATTTTTAATATGACATGTCAGTCAAAACCTTGATAATATACCCCATGTTTGAAATTGTATTCAACTATAAAGAGAGGGCAGAATTTTATTGGATTTATGCAAATAACCATATTACCATATGAATACTCACAGCTATTTCTATTACATGTAGAATTTCAAGAAAATAACCAGAATCATGCCTGATAACCAATCGGATTTCTATGAATTTACATAATTATTGAAACATTCATATCGACATGTCCATAAATGTAAGTGAAATAAGATCATTTATCATTTGACAGTGTTTCTTATATGATTTATCAAATAAACCTAATCATTTACTGCCTCTGCAAGATGAGAGATGTATCCTTTGGTACCTTGCAGGCATCCAACTAGAAAACCCCAATGTCAATTCTAAGTAAACAAACAAACAAACAAACAAAAAAAACCCTTAATGTAGGATGTGATTATGGGGAAGTTTGTTAAAGATCTTAAAAGGCTCAAAACATTTGATCAAAACAGAATCACATGTCACTGTAAAATAATAATCATTCACTTAACCAAAGTGACAATCAAAAGACTCCAAAAGCAATAGAGAAAACTACAAACCCTTTCAAAGCTCAGTTTTCTTATGCAATAAAAACCTAATAAAGGCCACACAGAAAATTATCTTGTTAAAACATAAAATCTTTCTTTCTTAGGACAAATACCAAAAAGATAAAGAAAAACCTTCTGCAGTATGATTGTTTCTCCTTATAGGAAGCTCATTTAGCTAACCTGGAAGTATAGGACACAGAAATAATGTATCCAATGATATGAGTATACACTAAAGTATAAAGGAATGCAAACAAGAAAACTAGTACCTTAAGCAGAGGAATACATGGCTCTGAGTAACAACATTTGAGGTTTCTGGTTATGACGAAAAACCCAGACATATCAAGAAAAACCAAGAGTACAGAATTAAGTTATACTGAAGAAAAACATTGCCTTTTTTGGACCTTCAGATAAATGTTCCAGCATCAGGCCATAACAGCAGAGTTAGAACCGGAGAAAGATTTCATGGGAGCTGAAAAAAACATTGAAGGAAAAAATTCTCATCCCAGGTCTTCTGAACGGGAGAAGAAACTGAGGTCAAAGACGTATGACTCTGAAGGCACATACAGGGAGGTATAGCAAAAGTTGAAACTCTGAGAAATTTCAAAAGTAAAACATTACCTCAAGAATGAAATGACCATTTTGAATGAAGAGAACAGCACTTTTAACCTGAAACTAGGGAAATTAAATAGATCTCAGGAATAAGATTACTGTAAAGAAACAGATCTTAGGCCAGGTGTAGTGGCTTACACCTGTAATCCCATTTGGGATGCCTGAGCTCATGAGTTCGAGACCAGCCTGGGCAACATGGCAGGGAGGCTAAGGTGGGAGGATCACTGGAGCCCAGGAGGTTGAGGCTGCAATGAGCCAAGATCACTCCATTGTGCTCCACCCTGGGTGACAGAGGAAGACCCTGTCTCAAAAAAAAAAATAAATAAATAAGAAAAATACCTTAGAATTGAAAATCAATGTAAGATGCGTGGGGTGCAGTGGCTAATGCCTGTAATCCCAGCACTTTGGGAGGCTGAGGTGGGCAGATCACGAGGTCAGAAGATTGAGACCAGCCTGACCAACATGGTGAAATCCTGTCTCTACTAAAAATACAAAAATCAGCTGGGCTTGGGGGGCACATGCCTGTAATCCCAGCTACTCAGGAGGCTGAGGCAAGAGAATCATTTGAACCCGGGAGGTGGAAGTTGCAGTGAGCCGAGATCATGCCACTGCACTCCAGCCTGGGCGACAGAGCAAGACTCCATCTGGAAAAAAAAAAAAAAAAAAAGTAATGTAAAATTTTATGGTGTAATGGTGAACACTCTGGACTTGGAATCCAGAATTAAAAATAAAAACATCTTGCAATTTTATTAAGAGTAGATCAATACTTCAAAAACATCTTTTTTAATTTAAATATAGGGAACCTTTTTTGTAGTTTTTTGCTGATGTATTTTGAATATCAAAGCTCAATTGTTAGAAAGGTTATATAATTCCTTTTAATTGTAGCCAACTTGATCACATACAACATTACTTTCATGTTGCCTTTCACAAGCCTTTCTGTGACTCACATAGACCATGCATGACATGCCTTAAATATTCTGCTTTGTCTTCTGCCTCCTCCTTCTTAAACAACTCAGTCATTTTATTTTAGGATAAAAATTTACCACACAAGATTCTTTCTTATTCAAAATTAGTCTCTTTTCTGTGCAACCTTCCTTACCAAAAATTTACCTTCATATCTATAACTTTCTTCACATCTTTCTCTCCTACTTACTGATTCTTTTATATCTTGTTTGTTTTCTTGCTAGAGCTATATTTTAAAACCACCTTTAAATAGCCTCTGAATTAGACAAAACATTTTTTCTCAATAAAGAACATATTTTGTCTTTCTTATAATAATTGTTATTAAAAACTCCATTTTTGTATATTTTATATATTAATTAAAATTTTTAACTCTCAGTAACCTTGAATTTTAGTAAAACTCTAGGAAGCAAGATCTTTGTCTGTCATGTATCAACATTGTGAATGAGAACCAGTTTATAATTTGAAGTCTTAGTTGAAAATGACCCAGAAATTTAATGAGTACCTATTAATTAAACATAACCTTAAGATTTTAAATCACATGAAAAGTTTATTCATAGACATTTGTCCAGCTTACATTTTTCTGCTTTATAGCTTACCTACATTACTTATGAGAATTGAGATATCAAAGGTAATCATCATCTCAAGTTATTTCTCTATTAATAATTTTTTAGCCTGTAAATATCAATTGTTTACCAAAGCAAAAACCCTAAAGTTAAATGCATGGTGTCCTGTCAATAACTCAGAAAATATGTCTGCTTTTATTAAATTAGCAATACTAAATTAATTCTATTCATCAAGTAATTGCAGGAAGATCATTTTGTTTTAGGCTGGGTTCATAGCCTTATGATCTTAAAACTTACAGAAAAAGCAAAATATAAAACTGTCTGACAAGTAAATCCAGGCAAAAAAAAAAATGTAGGTAGACAATTACAGAGATATTTTAATTTTATTTCATTAACAATTTTTTTTATTTACTTTTTTTTTTTTTTTTTTTTGAAATGCAGTCTTGCTCTGTTGCCAGGCTGGAGTGCTGTGGCACAATCTTGGCTGACTGCAACCTCCACCTCCCAGTTTCAAGCGATTCCCCTGCCTCAACCAACTAGTTTACCAAAGATTTACTTAAGTGACATGAACTTTATAAAATTGATTAATTACTGTATATTTTATATGAGTGCTCATTTATTTAAATCAGTCAAAGTAAAATTTCTTAAGAGATTTCTGGCTGGCTACATCAGATTTTATTATGTAGACAGAAGATACAATGAATATGTATATATATACATAAACACATCTAGACATATATACATACAAATGAAGATCTTGTGTTTTTTATTTTAGAATTTTGTCATGGGATGGTAATACAAACTCACGGGTTTACAAATGATGGTTGGATCCAAATTATTTTTTGAAAAAAATGAGATAAGACTAAATTTTAAGATTTTTTTTTTTAATTAGGTAATCTTTTTTTTTCTTTCTTTCTTTTCTTTTTTTTTCAGACAGTCTCACTCTGCCACCCAGGCTGGAGTGCAGTGGCATGATCTTGGCTCATTGCAACCTCCACCCCCCAGGTTCAAGCAATTCTCCTGCCTCAGCTTCCCAAGTAGCTGGGATTACAGGTGTGTGCCACCACGCCCGGTGAATTTTTGTATTTTTAGTAGAGATGGGGTTTCACCTTGTGGGCAAGGCTGGCCTTGAACTCCTGACCTCAGGTGATCCACCCACCTCAACCTCCCAAAGTGCTGGGATTACAGGTTTGACCCACCACACCTGGCCTATTAGACAGTCTTATGAAGGCTGTGAACCAAATTTGGGGTAAGGCAGTTTAAGTTGCCAATATACTGAATTGGACAAAGAATAATGTGACTAAATTATGTCAGGAGGCCCAAAAGATAAGTTATTTTATTATAGCAGAGCTTGTACCATATTTTCCTGGTCTTAAGTCTTTGTCCTTGAAGATCAAAATGTTGCAGTTCCTTTTTAGTATGAAGAGAATGTCTTTTACATGGAAATTTTTTCTTTGCTTTAAAAAAAAACAGCATGAAGATCAAAGTGATTTTATTTCATTTCTGCTGGTTTGCAAGTGTTCTTCATAGATATTATGTCAGACTAGCTAAGGAGTTTTGGACAAAGAGAGTTTAGCTTACAGAAGGATAAAGAAAAGAAATTGTGAGAAGGATGGGAAGAGCTCTGGAGAGAAAAGAATTTCAACTAGTTTTAAGACAGTATATTGTAGTGAGGCAATCTTTGAGTACTGAACAATTCTTTTTTTTTAGCCTCAAGATATCAGTGAGCTATCATATCTTATTTGAAATCCATTATTTTATAGTCATGGTATTTTAATTCAGTTTTAAGAAAGCAGACTCTTTAAATGATCCTTGCAGTGTTTGAACATGTTACCAGCTGGAGTCCCAGAAAATAGGTTGGCCTGCCTTCGAACTTTGAGAGCCCCATTTTGTGAATGTTCTGGTCTAATGCCAAATACACAAAAGCCAATTAAACACAAGTGCTGAAGGCAAAAAGTCCAAATAAATGCCAACACAGACAGAAAATAAAGTCTATATTTACTAAGAAGGATGATAAGCCACCTCTTCAACTGAGGGTAAGAGGAAATATCCCATCACCAAGGCCTCAACCCGAATGGAGCCTCTCAGCTCTGTCCTCTGGTTTCTGCCCACTTCACTAGGATAATGTATTTTAACCATGACCACCTTTCCCAGTTGCCCTATCTGGAGAGCTGCAAGCCACGGGGGCAGAGGAACTGCCCACCTTGGTCCTGGGCCTTTGCATGAAGGGTTGGGGGAAGGAACCACCAAGTCACTGTCTTATGAAACACTGTTGCTGCTAGTATTTCAGTGTTATCGGAAGGACTTACTCAAGTACCAGCATTGTTGCAAACACTAGGCATTCCCACTGTGCACATACTCACATTCACACACACAACTGTGATCTGTCAAGGGCATAGACTGTTGTAGTCATCTTACGATAACCTGCAGGACCCTGCATATAACAAGCATATAGAGAGGCTTGCTGGGTGAAACAGCTCTTTCATGTAAATCAAGACAACAGGTGTTGACAACCTGCTCTGCAATCTGTTGGAAAGAAACATATTAGTTTTAAATTTCAGGCTAAAACCTCTTTTTCAGAACAAGGTAGAACTAAGAGTAATTATTATTCCCAGTCCTATACTAGATATTTTACATGTATTCTCTATGATCCCCTTAGCCTTCTGCAAAGTGAACGATATAATTCCTAGTTTTACATAAGAAAGCTGAGGCTAAGAAGAAGATAAAGTGACTTGACTAACATAACCCAAGTAGAAAGTGTTGCGAGCCAGGATTTGAGTTGAGTTCTTCCCTGCTCTAAAAATTCTCATTGCCTCCTTAAATGTCTCCCTTCCGTACTTGCTGCCGCCATCCACAGGCAGTGACAGCTGTGGTATAGTGAGTGAACTTTAACTTGAAGATCAGAAACAGAGGGACACTGACATCTTCCAACACGTGAAAGGTGACCAAGTGGCCAACTGCTAGGAAATGCAGTGTTTGGAATCACACCCCCTCAACATAGTTTGTAATAGGATATTTTGTAAGTCTGTGTTTAACTGTTTGGATATTTACTTGTGGGATTATTTCATTAGTGCCTGTCTCCCCTTTAAACATTGAGCTCCTCGAGGACAAAGAATATGACTATTTGGCTTGCCAGAGGATCCCCTGCTCCTAGACATGGTGGCTGGTACACTAGTGGGCAGTTAATACATGTATACTGAATGAATGACAGCTGGGACTCACCACCTTTACTAACTGTGAGCCTGGGTAATATAAATATATGATGTAAACAAAAAAAAAATGATTTGCTCCAGACGACCACCAGAGTACGTGCCAGAGAATAGGCAAGTAAGCAGGGTAAAAGAAAACTTTATTAACTGCCAATGTGAAGGGGGGGGTGGCGAGGTTCACCGGTCTTCGGCGGTGGAGGCCGACGAAGTCGCTCCGGCGTTCTCGGACGAGGTTCCTAGGTCCGCACAGGAGCAGGGGCCAAGGAAGTTGGCACCGCGTGCCCGCCGGGAGTGGCTTTTATGTCCTGGGCCCGGGAGTGGGAGGGCAGTGGGCAGGATATAGGCGGGTCGGGGGCGGGACATAGGCGGGTCGGGGCGTAGGCGTGGCTAGGTAGGTTTCGATTTTCTTTTTTTTTTTTTT
>NW_012114522.1:4472742-4498327 GCF_000951035.1 Colobus angolensis palliatus | reverse complement strand
TATTGATTATAGTGATGGGGGCGTCATTGTCTGTCTAGCTGCTTCCTGCTGTTAGGGGGCGTTGTTATGAGGGTCTATGGTTGGCACCTGGACATAGGGATGTAGGAGCATCTGGTTAAAGGCGACACGGGTGATCTCTTGAACTTTGGCTCGGAGAAATTTGATTAAAACAGGAGCGAAACATAAGACAAGATAGAGGATTAGTATTGGAATTAGGAATGGGAGCATCTGCTGTATTACGGGCAGCAGCCATACCGGTGGTCCGGGGGTGAAGGGGGTATTGTAGGTTTTTAATTCTGCTTTAATCCTGTTTAGGGTTTGGATGTTAGTGTCTACTAGGCCTGACTCGTTTACGTAATAGCAGCATTCTTCTCCTAAGAAGAGACATGTTCCTCCTTTTTTGGCAGTAAGTAAATCTAATGCTCACCTATTTTGTGCTGCTACCTGGGCCACTGAGGTAATTTGATGCTGCAGAGAGGCCAGGCTTTCAGCTGAAGCCTCTATGGCCTCTTGGATTTGAGCTGTTAGAGATCGGGTAGACTGTACCGCATGGGCAAGTGCCCCAGTTCCAAGCCCTGACGCCACTAAGGAGGAGGCCAGGGAGACTCCAATGACTAGGGGAAGGAAGACAGCCCATTTTTGGAGATCATTAGGAGGAGGGTTAAATTGTATGATGAGTTCAGCTACTTTTGCTTTGCTATATAAGGTTAAACTAGGTACTAGGGACACTGGGACACAGAGGGATTGACCGATGGATGTGTGATTAAGGACCTTGAAGAGGGTTTTGTTGCACCAGAAATAACCTCCGATGGGAGCCGTCTGGGTCTTAGTGGGTGGCTGGGTATAATTACACCAGGAGGTGTTTGGGGTAGAGTAGCAGAAAGGAAGGATTGGACTTTCTGGGCTTTGGTATAGTGGGACTTGGAGTAAGAACGGTTTTTGGGAGGTGCCTGTCGAGTTAGTTGTAGCCTTGAAAGCAGTAGGTAAGGGGACTGCCACTAAGGGGTCTCTTTCAAGGGCCGCACAGAGGAAACAGTGGGAGAGATTTGTTAGGTTGGCTGCCCGTGTTAGGTTTAACCCTTGACGGACTAGTTTTAACCATGAGAAGGGGTCCTTATTGGAGGAGTGTAATTGATCTTGTAAGGCCTGTTCTTGTGCTTGTATGGCTAAGGTTAAATTCTGTAGGACTTGTATGTTTTGAGGAAGGGATTTTTGCTGGACAAGTGTTCTTTTTATCAGGAGAGTAGCCATGGGATATGAACTAAGGATTGTGGAGCCTGTGTAGAGTCCACCTTTGACTCTGTCTGCCCATCGGGGGTCCCATGGGTCTTTGATATTTAATTGGTATTGAAGGGGGGTTCGTTGATTCGCAACGGTGAAGAGAGCAGTGGGTTTCTCCTGTCTCAAGGTTGCATAATGTATCTTACAATAAATATAAGGGCATCCTAGGTTCTTTTGTTTCCAGTAAGTCTTACAATTGTAATGTGTCTGATCGTGCAGGAAGCAGAGAGCCTTAGCTCCGGCCGCACTGCAACACGATAGGGTGAAATTTATAGTAAGATGGGGTTGACAGCCTGAAGGGGGGCAGTCAGCAGTGCCTTGTAGCTGTGAGTGCTGTTTATTTTTGCGTGACCAAGTTTCAACTATAGAGAATCTCCATATGAAAGTTGGGTTAGTAATAGAGATTGAAATACAAGAGAAAGATAGTGATATAAGACTTCATCTTCAGTGTAATCATAGAGTACATCTTGCCACTGAAGATGTTCTATAAAGGTAAGCGGGAAAACCACTGTGATGGGCTATTATCCGGAGGCAAGCAGGGATCTGGGGTAATATATTGGAATTCTGTTATGTTTATATAGAGTATGGTGAGAAATCGGGATAAGCGCAAGAGGTCAGGGAACATGTGGTGGTTGAGGGAGTTTGGTGAATTTGAGGCAGGTAGGGGTAAGTCTAGTAGATGTCCACTGATTGTCTTCAGTAGGGGCCTTTTTAAATTGTGATATATGGACCCAGTGCGTTTGTCCTAGAAGTTTGGCTGCTGTGTATGTGGATAGGAGGACAGTATAGGGGCCTTTCCACCTGGGCTGAAGATGTTTGGCTTGGATATCTTTTAAGTATACTTGGTCTCCTGGGCTGAGATAGAGATGTGGGCTATAGGTATCTGTTGGAGGGGGGTGTGCTAGTTCTGCATGTTGTCTCAGGAGTTGTCTCAAGAGGGTGAGGTATGGAAGATAAGTTGCCAGCGGGGAAGAAAGGGTGGGTAACTGCTGGAGGGTGAGGGGCCGGCCGTAAACTAACTCAAACGGACTGAGGCCTGCTGGACTCCGTGGGGCTGCTCGCAGCCAGGTTAGGGCCAGGGGAAGGAGAGTTACCCACGATTGTCGAGTCTCGAGGGAGAGTTTGGTGAGTTGCTGCTTAATGAGCCCGTTGGCCTTCTCTACTTTACCAGAGGACTGAGGTCTATAAGGGATGTGGAGTTTCCAGGTAATGTGTAGAAGGGTCGCCACTTGCTGAACTGCTTTGGAGATGAATGCTGGGCTGTTGTCAGACTGAAGAGTGAGCGGGAGGCCAAACCTAGGAATAATGTGTTCAATGAGTATGGAGGCAACTATATTGGCGGTTTCTCCTGTAGTAGGATAGGCTTCTATCCATCCTGAAAAAGTATCAACGAGGGTTAAGAGATATTTGAATTTTTTATGCCTTGGCATGTGGGTAAAGTCAATTTGCCAGTCTTCGCCTGGTTGGTGCCCTCTGAGTTGATGGCTCGGATGGGAATTGCGCAATGCGCTTTGAGGGTTTGACTTGAGGCATGTGGAGCACTGTCGGTTGATTATAATTAGGTGTTTCATGAGTGTGGGGCAGTGAATGAGGGGGCTTAGGAGGTTATATAAAGCTTTGGGTCCTATGTGTAGGTAATTATGTATGTCTTTTAGAATGGTGTGGAGCTGAGTTTCAGGAATAACTAATTTATTATTGAGGTAAATCCAGTTGTCTGTGGCTAGTTTGGCTGTTGAATCTTGTAATAGTTTGGTCTTTTCCTCTTGGGTATAAGTAGGGGTATATTGAGGAGAAAGAAAACAAACAGAAGGAAGTGTGGGAGTGGAGAATCCGGCTGCCAACTTGGCAGTGGTGTCGGCAAAGTTATTGCCAGCCGCCACCGAGTTAGATGGAGTCTGATGCCCTTTACAGCGTATGATGGCTGCTGTGGAAGGCGCTGATAAAGTGTCCAGCAGTTTGAGTATCTGTTTTTTGTTGACTATAGGGGTACCACTGGTGGTTAGGAACCCTCTCTCTTTCCAGATGACAGAGTGCGTGTGTGCAATCAAGAAGGCATACTTGGAGTCTGTGTATATGTTTACCGTTTTTCCTCTGGATAGGAGGAGAGCCCTAGTTAGTGCGATAAGTTCTGCCTGCTGTGATGTTGTTGCTTGTGGTAAAGGCTTAGCCTCTAGGACAGCAGAAGATGTAACTACCGCGTATCCTGCCTGTCTGTTTCCTAGAGAATTGATAAAAGAACTGCCATCTACAAATAGGGTTAACTGAGCCTTCCAATGGCTGGTCATGTAAATGTAAGTGACTAGGTGGTTGGGCCTCTAAAAGTGCTGGACAGGAGTGTTCAGTACGAGGTTGCTTGAGAGGGTCAGGAAGCAGGGTTGCTGGATTCAGAGAGGAACAGACTCCTAGGGCAATGGTGGAGTCTTCTATGAATAAGAGGTGAAAAAGTTGGAGTCTGGACGGGGTTAGATGGCTAATACTTCTGTGGGCAATAAGATCTTGAAGGTGGTGAGTAGAGAAGACTGTTAGGTTACCACCCCTAATGAGTTTCTTTGCTTCTTGGGTTAGGCAGGCTGCTGCTGCTAGGGCCCGAAGACAGGGCTGCCACCCTTGTATGGTGGGGTCTAATTGTTTAGATAGATATGCCACGGGGCAGTAGGTGGCGCCTATAGATTGGGCTGAAGGACCCACTGCAACTTTTTGTCTTTCATCTGTGAAAAGCTGGAAGGGGCGTTGGAAGTCTGGGAGTGAGAGAGTAGGATGTGAGAGAAGGCAGTTTTTCAGGTGAGTGAAATGTTTATACATTAACTTTGGGTTAG
This sequence comes from Colobus angolensis palliatus, assembly GCF_000951035.1. NCBI lineage: Eukaryota > Metazoa > Chordata > Mammalia > Primates > Cercopithecidae > Colobus > Colobus angolensis. The sequence continues at coordinate 4,494,230 of NW_012114522.1, read as the reverse complement.
ACAAAGGTCCTTGGGGAGTCTCCTTGACAGCTACATATAGAGGCTTAGCCAAGATTCCGAAATTAGGAATCCAGTGTCTGAAAAATCCTACTAGGCCTAGGAAGGATTGAATTTCCTTAGCGTCTTGAGGAGGAGAAAGATTTTGTATTAGAGTTAAGCGGTCCGTGGTAAGTGAGCGTGTCGTAGGAGTGATCTCAATACCTAAATATATGACACATCGTTGTGAGAGTTGAGCTTTGTGTTTGGATATTCAGTAACCTTTGGATCCTAAATGATTAAGGAGGATTGCAGTGTCTAAAAGAGAGTCCTGTCCCGTGGGACTACAGAGTAAAAGGTCATCTACATATTGGAGAATTTTACTATTGGTAAGAGGACAGGAGGCTAAGTCTTTTGCTAGGTCCTGCCCAAAGAAATGGGGGCTGTCTCAGAACCCTTGGGGAAGCACTGTCCATGTCAGTTGGGTGGAGGTATGGGTGTCTGGGTCTTCCCATGTAAAAGCAAAGAGAAACTGACAATATGGGTGTAGGGGAATAGAGAAAAATGCATCTTTTAGATCTAGTACAGTAAAGTGTGTTGTATCAGGTGGAATGAGAGAAAGAAGGGTATAGGGGTTGGGAACTACTGGATGGGTGGGACAAACAGCTTCGTTGATAAGACGAAGATCCTGCACTAACCGAAAAGTTCCATCTGCTTTCTTTACAGGTAGGATTGGGGTGTTACAGGGAGAATGAATGGGGATGAGGATGTGTTGGCTGAGTAACCTAGTAATGATTGGTTTTAGTCCTCGTAAGTGTTGTGGAGAGAGAGAGAGAACTGTGGGCGGGTTGGAAACTGAGATGGGTTTTTAAGTTTTATAAGTATTGGTGGATGATGGTCCGCCAGGACAGGAGTGGAGGTGTCCCACACTTGGAGGTCGATAGGATTGGGGAAATCAGGGAAAGGGTTAGTAGGATTGTTGGAGTCATTTGAGTTAGTCAATACTAGAAGCAGATGGCGGGTGGGGTGGGGGACACTAGTAGGGATGGAGATACAGGCTTTCAGTTGACTTAAAACATCTCGGCCCAGTAGGGGAGTGGAGCATGAGGGGATAATGAGGAACAAGTGTGCAAAATAGTTGTTGGCCAGGCAGCAATTAAGGGGTGGGGTTTTCCGAGGGTTGGACGGGGAGCCATTGACTCCTACAACAGAAATATTGGAGGAAAGGCTAGGCCCTTCGAAAGATGGCAAAACAGACTAGGTAGCCCCGCTGTCGATTAAAAAATTAATTGTCTTACCCGCTACCAGGAGAGTTACCCGCGGCTTGGCGAGGGTGATGGGGGTCCCTGAGTCCCGGCACCTTCAGTCATCATCCAGATGTAAGAGCTGGAAGGAGCTCCTAGGGTCCTGAGAAGGGACATCCCATTAAGGCGCCATGCCCGTTTTCAGGGTGGGGCAGTCAGACTTCCAGTGCCCTTCTTCATGGCATGCTGGACAAGGAGTTGTTGGCAGACGAGGGTTAGGACACTTTTTAGCCCAGTGTCCAGTTACTCCGCACTTATAGCATGGCCGCATTGGCTCAGGTGGTTGGGGACTCTGGGGACATCTATTAGCCCAGTGCCCTGGGTCACCGCATTTATAGCAAGCCCTTTTTATTGTCTTTGAGCCTCCAGGGGTTTTGCTCTCCAGTTTTGGGTTATGGCTAGGCTGCAAAGCAGCAACTAAGGCTTGAGTCTGGAGCTGTACCTTCTGCTTTAGGCGGGCCTGTTGTTGGGCCTCAGCCGTTTCTTCCCTTGAATTATAGACCTTGAAGGCCAACTTGACTAGGTCTTGAATAGGAGTTTGAGGTCCATCCTCTGCCTTTTGGAGTTTTTTCCGAATATCTGAGGCCGATTTTGAAATAAAATATGATGCTAGAATAGTGGCCCCGGCTGGGGAAGCTGGATCTAACCAAGTGTATTGAATTAAAGCCTCAGTTAGCCTGTTTAAAAATGTGGCCGGAATCTCATCTGGACCTTGAATAATTTCTTTTAGTTTATTAAAATTTGCTACCTTATTTGAGGCCGCCTGCATACCAGCCAGAAGACATTGAGTCATCATATCTCGTCTTTGGCGGCCTGGCCGGCCTACTTGATAATCCCAGTCTGGGTCTATAGAGGGGACTGCTTGTTCCCCTAGTGGGAAGGCAGGGTCTGTTAAGTGTAGTTGGTTGGCATGCTGCCTGGCGGCCACTAGGATGCGCTCTTGCTCCTCAGGGTTTAGAGTAGAGGTAAGAATAACCTGGAGATCATGCCAGGTTAAATCGTAGGCCTGGCAAAGGTATCTAAACTCTTTGGTGTAAATTGTAGGGTTGGCAGAAAAATCTCCTAAGCGTTTTTCAATCTTTGAAAGATCTGCTAGTGAGAAGGGAACGTGAACTCTAACTACGCCCTCTGCTCCGGCCACCTCACACAAGGGTGCTAAGACCGCAGGGGGGTTGGATAGGGTGGGAGTAGGAGCGGGGGCAGTTAGGCAATCTTTAGAGCAGGTATGGGCAGAGATAGGCAAACTAAGATGACCAGGCGGAAGTGCCGAGGGGTCGGACGGAAGTGTAGCCTCAACAATGGTGGGAGGGGCTGAGGAGGGAGGCAGAACAACTGCAAGAGCGGGAGGGGGAGGTGGAGCCTAAAGAGGTTGGGGCTGAAGCAGGAGGGGGGGTGGAGTATACGGTGGGAGTGGAAGGGAGGGATGGGAAGTAAGGTCTTCAGGCAACTCATACAGGAAAGATGACTCCTCTTTTCGGACTTTGTTAGGCCTGCATCCTTAACCAACATAACGTGAGCCAAGGAACACTGGCTACGCAGGTCCGGACGAGAATGCAAGACCCAAAATCCTTGTATATAATTAATTTCAGACCACTTGCCTAAGCATTGGCAGAAACTACTGAGGTCGATTAAAATGTTACGGTCTAGAGTGCCCTCAGGCGGCCATTGAGACTGATTGTCTAATTTATATTGTGGCCACACCACAGTGGAGAGGAACACCAGTCGCTTTCGTCTGAGATCTTGTTCTAATTGCAAAGTTTTGAGATTTTTTAGAAGACACCCTAAAGGGGAGTCTCTAGGTATTTTGGATTGGGGGTTTCCCATTGCCTTCCTCTCGCCTATAGGCGGAAATGGAAACCAAACTCTACCTGGCTACAAAGCGTCCTTTGGAGCCACTAGAGACCAGCGGGAGGCTCCTGGAGCCGGAATGGAGACTACCTCCAGGCTGACATCTCCGTCCTGGACGGGTCTCCCACGGAACGAAATGGAGTTCCTTTGGGCAGACGTCTCTGCCTTTGGGAACTTCCCTGGGTCACCTAGTGACCGGAAAAAAAGCCTTGGGCCTGCGCAGGACTTCTGGCCAAGCAATATGAGAGGGAGGCAAAAGGTACTCACCCCTAGGAGACTTGGAGGTGGGGAAAGCGATGTCCAGGTCCTGGTCCGTCTGGGGCGTGGAAGGAGGAGGCTCCTCGGACCTTGGCAGGGGGGCCCTGAGGAGGGGTCTCCTCCCGGGTTTCGGCACCACCTGATTTGCTCCAGACGACCACCAGAGTACGTGCCAGAGAATAGGCAAGTAAGCAGGGTAAAAGAAAACTTTATTAACTTGCCAATGTGAAGGGGGGGGGGCGAGGTTCACCGGTCTCTGGCGGTGGAGGCCGATGAAGTCGCTCCGGCGTTCTCGGGCAAGGTTCCTACGTCTGCACACGAGCAGGGGCCAAGGAAGTTCGTGCGGCGCGCCCGCCAGGATCAGCTTTTATGTCCTGGGCCCGGGAGTGGGAGGGCAGTGGGCGGGACATAGGCGGGTCGGGGGCGGGGTGGTAGGCGCGGCTAGGTAGGTTTCGATTTTCTTCGTCAAACGTCAGACTGCACCTGCGCAGTCGACCTGTGTCTTTCCCGGGCACGGGAAAGTTGACAATGAAGAACCCGGAAATGCGCCATTTTAGTCCCTTTGTTCTTTTGTTCCCTCCCTCCGTCCAGACAATAAATATATGATCTCAAGCAAGCATCACAAGGAGCCACAAGATGGGAATTATTATCTCCATTCTATAGACAGATAAATTGAGGCTGTATGCATTAAGTAACCCACCCAAGTACGCCTCAGCTGTGCTTTGATCCCAGGCCTATCTGGCTCCAGTGCACAGCACCCTGGATGCCTTAATGATCAATCCTTCCAGGCAGGGGAGAGTTTGAGCTGACTGACTGCCCAGTGTGTCTCCTGGACATGCCTCCACAACCCCATGCTGCATCACTAACTCAGATCTGTGCTTGTTTGCAGGCTCAGGAGGCAGCAGGGACAGGGCAGCCAGCTCTTGGACACCGACAGCCGAGCTGGAGGCCAGGCCCAAAGCAAGCTCCAGGATGGGTGCAACAACAACCTCCTCACCACCACCTGCACCCGTGGCTGCAGCAGCTAAGCCCACACTTGTTGCTGCTCAACAGGACTACACTTGTCTCTGCCCTGCCCACCCAGAGCCCCTCTTTATGCCCAGAAGGTCCCTGTCTTGCCCCTGAAAACATCAGATGCAGAAAGAGCCCTGGACTTGGAGCTGGGAAGCCTGGGTTCTGGTCCCATCTCCATGACTGATTCACTGTGTGACCTCAGACAAGTCACGCCCTCTCTGTGCCTCAGTTTTCTGCATCTGCCAAAGGGGTGAAACACTTCTGCCCCACTTCAAATTACAAGATTATGGGGAGAGTCCAATTAGATAGGAAACATGAAAAACCTCTGATAGTTATAAAATCATTTTTACGTGCAAAATATAACCTTAATATGTGAAGTGAACCCCCATTCCCCAAAGCAATTAAACCGTCATGACTTTGCAATTTGGCACACCCTAGCTTGTTAGAGAGCACTTTCGGAAAACACAGCCCCAACAGCAAAATAAATATCTGATGTTTTGGCCCCTTCTGTGAAAACAACACTCCCAAATCCTGAAGCAAAACCTGAAGTGTCTCCATGTGCATTCTCTGGCAAGCCACAGTCCTTCTGACCTTGTAAGATGGTGCAGCATGCAGACCAGCCTTGTCCCCAAGGTCTCAGTGCTGCGGTCTCGCTCCTTCCCTCATTTAACACCACCCTTTTAATTTCAGCAGTACTCACCACCACCATGTCCTTGTGCTGGGATGGCACACAGGTGTCCATTCAGCTGAGAGTCAGGTTACTCCTACAGAGTGTAATCAGCACCCCATCCAACCGGCCCGAAAGCCCAGACCTGCAGCAGAACTCTCCAACTCTATCAGCTTTCAGGGTTTTCTCTCCTGGGAAAGGTGTAAAATCAGCTTGTCAGCATCTTCTTACAGAGAGTACCCCATCTGTATTGGTGGGGTGGCTCCCTCTTTATACATTAGGAAGCATGGGTGCTTAGAAAGTTTATTTCAGGAAGAAAATGGGTTCACACAAAAAGCAAACTACGTTCTGATCTGCTCAGGGAGAAGCTTGCCTTTAACTGGAACATGTTGGGATAAGCAGGGAAAGCTTAGACTTTGGAGTCAGGTTTGTGTTCAGAATCCAGCCCTGCTGGCTACTAAGTGGGAGACCTTAGGCAAAGCATGCAATTGCCCTGAATGGCAGTTTCCTCATTTTTAAATGAGGATAATAAAACTAACGTTGCAGGGGAGTTATAAGGTTAAAGAAGATCCTGTGTGTAACCCCAAGCATTGGATGACTCATTGAATGGCCTTTTTTGTCAGCATAATAATCATCATTATTTAGATACTTTCTTCGTTCACTCACCTGGCAGGTCAGTTTTCTCTGCACACAAGCCTCCTGTTTAGGATTCTTCCAAATGTTCTTCCTGGAGTCTTTGATATTTGTTACATCCTGCTGAAGTTCGATTGTGTTTTTATTTTTTCATCCACCTTCCATTGTTCACTTTTTACATGATTACTCAATCCTTGGGGCTGTCCATGTCATTCTTAGATTTACTAAAAGACATTTTAATGTATGGTGAGGTTTTACATTTTTGTTTTAAAAAAAGAAATAGTCATTGTTTTCCTCCTTTGAACTGAGGCTATTTCTGGATTGTGTGGTCCTCGTCAGTTGACTTGTTTTGCACATTTTTCTTTACTTCATGTCCCCATCAACAACCAACCTGCTCCCCACCTCCCCCAGGAAATAATGGGCCTGCTCCTCTCCTCACTGTGACCCTGGAGGCTCTTAAGATTTTTTTTTTTTTTACTGGGCTGAGTTCACAAATTAGGGGCAGGAGCTGCAAGTTGCCCTAGGAACACCAGATTTTCTGGTTCTGTTCACGTTGGCATTTCTTGTTTGGAATAAACTATTTCTTGGCCATTCCTTCTCACCACTTTGTTCTTAATTCAGGGTTGGGTGGGATGGGCCACGTTCCTCTTAGAGTGAAGAGACTCAAGTTTAATTAGGAACACAGAAATTGGCATGGTTGGTGGTGTGGACACCAAGCCAATGATGAAATCACTTTGCCCACAGATGGAATCAAACTTAGCTTGGCAATTCAGGACTCTACCTAACTTGATCACAATCTACGTGATTATTGTTACTATTTTGTATTTCCTAAGGCACCATCTATTCACTAAGGAAAAAGTACAGAAAATTCTTCATCAAGAGAAAGACACTCTTTAACATTCCCTCACATTACCAGGCAAACCTTTATACAGCACACACACGCAGGTGCCAATGAACCAGTATTTTCCTTTTCATACCGACTTCTTGATTTTCCACTTTCCTGCTTTCATTCATCCTGTCCTCTCTATTGAGGATGCCTTTCAGTGCTCATCTGTACATGTTAAAATTCCCATTTCTCAAAGGCCAATTCCATTTCTCCCATGATGTCTTCTGGGGCTCATGGCACCACCCACCCAAGCTAGACGCCACCTCCACGAACTCTCGCGCACACTTGCTGTCACTCACGGCTCTGCTTGCTTTACCTCATGCCTCTGCTTGCTGACAACTGCACCATCACATTACTCTCGCCCATGCCTCACCCTCCTTACCTTCAGGCTCCCTCAAAGAAGCCGGGTCAGATTCATGTCCATCTCCTCATCCCACCCTCCTGTCCTGACAGTGCCTGGCTCCTAAAGGAGCAATCAGCAAACTCTCTGCTTAGGGATGACTTACTTCTGGCACCCTCCTATCTTCTACCTGGCTCCACTGTCACTTCCCAGAGCTTTTTCCTCCGCGGGTCCCAGTGTTTTCCCAGGGGCTACCCTCCAGTGGCATGCCCAGTCCCCATTCACCCCCTTCAGAGCCACCTTTCCGTGATCTCCAAGTTCCAAATGAGTTTCGCCCTTCCCTCATCTGAACCCCCACTCCCAGTAGAGCACTGCCAAGAAAGCAATCTGATTAAAGAAACCCATTCCCAGGCAAGATTTTGTGTTAGGATTTACCTTATGAATGGAAATTCAGGTGCACCAGGACCAGCTGCAGACCAGTGGTGCATCAGGACATGCTGACAATACCGAGTCAGGGTCCATGCTGTGAGTAGCAAGGATCTAGAACTTCTGTCTGTGGCCAGACCACCATGCCTCTTGATTTCTGTATATCTATGGTTGTTCTCTTGCTACAACTGCAGTGCTGAGCAGCTGCAACAGAGACCCTGTGGCCCATTCTCAAAGGCCCATTCCATTTCTCCCATGATGTCTTCTGGGGCTCATGGCACCACAATGCTGAAAATATTTACCGCCTGGCCCTTTAGAGAACAAGTTGCAGAGCCTTGATCTAGAAGACACATCTGGGACACTAAATGGGCGGATGGCAAATGCACATTTGCTTCGCTCACCTGCAAAAGCCAGTGGGTCTCAGAGCTTGGCAATTCAGCCCTGTGGGTTCCCAGGGGAAGAATTTGCAGGGGAATGTATGGTCGATTCGCCCTCACCAGTTGACCCTTGAGCTTTTTCCAAACTGGAGCCTTAACCAATAACACTTCCCAGGTCAGTATTATTGAAAGTCTCTGTATTAGTCCATTCTCACACTGCTATAAGGAACTATCTAAGACTGGGTAATTTATAAAGAAAAGAGATTTAATTGACTCACAGTTCCATAGGCTGTACAGGAAGCCTGGCTGGGGAGGCCTCAGAAAACCTGGAATCATGGCAGAAGGTAAAAGGGAAGCAGGCATGTCTTACATGGCTGGAGAAAAAGAAAGAAAGAGTAAAGCAGGAGATGCTACACACTTTTAAACAACCAGATCTTGTGAGAGAACTCAATATCAGGAGAATAGCTGGAGGGAAATCCACCCCCAGGATCCAGTCACCTCCTGCCAGGCCCCTCCCCCAATATCGGGAATTACAATTTCAAATGAGATTCAGGGCCGGGTCCCGTGGCTCATGCCTATAATCCCAGCAATTTGGGAGGCCTGAGGATCACCTGAGGTCAGGAGTTCAAGACCAACCTAGCCAACATGGTAAAACCTTATCTGTACTAAAAATACAAAAAAATTAGCCGGGAGTGGTGGTGCATCCTGTAATCCCAGCTACGCAGGAGGCTGAGGCAGGAGAATTGCTTGAACTCAGAAGATAGACGTGGCAGTGAGCCGAGATCACACCACTGCACTCCAGCCTGGGTGACAGAGTGACATTCTGTCTCAAAATAAATAAATACATAAATAAATAAGATTTGGGTGGGACATAAATCCAAATCGTATCAGTTACCCTCTTCTTGTGACCCTCCTCCCATGTAACCAGGCCCTCCCAGAAGTCCGCTACACAGGCTCTGCTTCATGTAGTTTTGTTTCCATGGCACTTGTCACACTGCCCAGTTGATGGTTTTGTGCCCCACTTCTCCCCCCTGGAGGCTGTGGGCTCCATAGGGTGGGCTGTGCACAGGCAGCCCCCAGCACAGAGCTGCCTCAAGGTGGGTCCTCAGTGGATATAGAAGTTGCACAGACATGCCCACCCCAGCCCCTAACTTGAGCCACATTTAGCAAACACATCCCACTTTGACGATTCAGCCCACGCACTGTGCCTCTCCTGTGGCATCATTTGCTATCTGTCCCCTTTCCTCTTCCAATCTCAAACATGAAATCACAGCACAGTCTCTTCCATTAGCGACTGCCACAAAGAACAGATATCTCTTTCTTCCTCGGTGATCACAGACAAACATGATTAATGGATTTCCCTGTCAGTGTTTCTGTGTTTCACGTTTATCCCCTGCCACTCTCAACACACGTTTTCTAATTCTTTCCACCTAGCAGGGAGAGTGGCGAGTCACACATGAGCCTCTCCCAGGCAACATAGCTGCCATCCTTGCATCATCCTATTTCTAAAAATCCATTTGTGCAACCACCTTCTGTGCTTAATTCAATAGCATTTTCTAAATAGAAATTAATTTCACACATTGCTTTAGTCTGAATATTTGTGTCCTTTTAAATTTCATATGTTGACATGTCAACCTCCAGGGTGATGATGTTGAGAAGTAGGGTCTTTGGGAGGTGACTGGGCTATGAGGGTGGAGCCCTCATAAACAGAATTAATGTCCTAAGAGGTCCCAGAGAACTCTCTCACCCCTTCTACCATGTGAGGACACAGGGAAAAGGTATCAAAAAGCAGATCCTGCCAAGAAACCAAATCAGCCATAATCCTGGACTTCCCAGCCCCCAGTACTGTGAGAAGCAAATTTCTGCTGTTTATAAACTACTCAGTTTATGATATTTTGTTATAGCAGCCTAAACAGACTAAGACACGCATCATATTTTTAATCCTTAACAATTAAGAGTGAGGTTGGGAAGTTCTCTAACAGAGTTTTGGCCAAGACCAAGAGAAACCTGAGTCCTGCCTGACCAATCAGCTTTCTCCATCTGTCTCAAAGCTCTCTTCTGTTCCCCACCACCACACTATGTTCCCCAGAGAGTTAGGGAAACCTCAAAATAGGAATCAAAATGACTATATCATATTGAAGGTCAAGTCAAAGCAAGAAGCACAGTACCAAAGCCTTAGCAAGGCCCTGGAATCTTCCCGAAATTTCACCTTGGTACCAGCAGACTCAAGGGTACCAAGCACAGCAGCCCAATCCATTAGTAATAGTGGCCCCATCAATGGCTCAGGTTCAGACCTATCAGAAGGGACATTTCTCTTTCATTGTGGGAGAAATGAGTAAGGTGCAGACACGCCTGGCAGAGGAAAATGTGCAGAGATTCCCTTCTAAGCTGTCAGAGAGTCCTGTTCTCTCACAGAAACAAAAATCAAATAACCCAGAATGTATTCACTTGCCTTCTAGACATCTTCTTCCATACAGTTTCCCCGCTCACTCTTTGTGGTCATGACAAGAATGTATTGGTGGATATGCTTTTCTATATGACATTTTATGTCTATACCTCTGAAGTATTAGCCCCAGAGCCCTCCAAGCCTCCATCTTGGATGTTACTAAGGTCTTGACACTGGCCCACCTGCCCGCACAATAACAAGACGACCCAGAGAGGGGAGCTAGCTTGGTGTGCTCAATGAATGCCTCCTTTGCCAAGACCAGCAAGTTGGAAAAGAGATGATGGAGGATGCATTCCAGGCAAAGAAGACCAACAGGCAAAGGGCCCTGAGTTCAGAGTTGCCCTCAGTTCTTCTAAGAACAGTAAGGAGGCCAAGGTGCTGGAACTTAGTGAGTTGACTGAAAATTGGTACAGATGTGGCTGCTGAGCCAAGCAGGACCAGATTATGGAAGTCCTAGGGAACCCCAGGGAAAAGTTTGGATTTGTGTGATGAGATGCCCTTGAACTGTTTAAGGAGGGGAGTGGCTACTGTGTAGACAAAAGACAATGGGGTAGGGTAGGGCAAGGGTAGAAACTGGGAGGATATCAGTTGGATAGATGAAACAGCAATCCAGGAGAGACACCATGGCGGGGTGGCTCAGTGGGGGAAACCTGAAGATGTAGATGGATCAGTGATGTAGAGCACATCATTGTGATCTACCACTACATCACAGTGGCTCTCAAACAGATGGATTTGAGACATTTCTGGAGAACTTGAAGGTTGGATTCAGGTGATAAAGGAAAGGAGCAGGACTTTAGCATCAGAATGATCTGGCTGTGTTACCTTGGACCAGTAACTTGAGATTTCTGAGCCCCAGTAATAATATGTTAGAAAACCAGCATACAGATTAAATAAAATCATGTATTTAGAGCTCCTATTGCCTGACATGCAATATACACTCTGTGAGACATGTCCTTCATCTCTCTTGCAAGAGCAATAAAAGCTTTAGAAGCTTTGGGTTGAGCTCTTTTCTCCCATCTGCTTCTCTTCTTAAGGAGTTGGCTTTCCCTCTGCCCAATGCCCATACCCTGCCTCTTCTTCCCCTTCACTCCCTGATTCCCATACTTTACCTCTCAGATAAAAACATCAGCCTTGCTGAAAGGAGATCTTAGTAAGAGTCTCCACTGAGGTCTTCTGAAAAGATTGCTTGTTTGCAAGAGGATTTTTCTAAAGGTATACTGTATCTATTTGCTTTCTGCTACAAGCAACGCAAAACCCAACTCCAACTGCCTTAGAGGAGAATAAGTGTTATCCCACTTAATAAGGAGTTCAGCCAGGCACAATGGCTCAACCCTTATAACCTCAGCATGTTGGGAGGCCTAAGCAAGAGGATCCCTTGAGGCCAGGAGTTCAAGATCACCCTGGGCAACAAATTAAGACCTCATCTCTACAAAAAGAAAATTTAAAAATTAGCCGGACACAGTGGCATGCATCTGTAGTTTCAGTTGCTTGGGAGGCCGAGGCAGGAAGCTCACTTGAGCATAGGAAATTGAGGCTGCACTGAGCTATGATCACGCCACTGCACTGCAGGCTTGGCAACACAGCAAGACCTGATCTCTAAACAAACAAACAAACAACAGCAACAAAACAATGAGTCCAAGGGAGGGAAAATCCATGGCACAGAATGGGGTTTAGATCAACACCATCGGAGCCCAGGTTGGTCCATCTCACTGCGGTGATGTCCTTAATGTGCTGGCATTGTCTTCAAGCTGGCAGCCTTCATGGTTTTAGGTGGTGCCACAGACATGCACATACTATCCAGACACAAGAGCACTCAGGGCACATAGAAGGGGCTCTGCCTTTCTACGGATCTCTCTCAAAGAAGAGAAGTTTGTCCCAGAGTGCCCCAGACTTTCCCTTATAACTCATTGGTCAGATGTGGGTCACATGCCCGTCCTGAACCAGTCATAGGTACGGGGATTGGGATTGCTATGATTGGTTTATGCCAATTACAATCCACTCTCTGAACCAGGAGATCGGCCCCCCTTGCCCTGTATGATGTGGAAATGAGAGATGCACGTGGCCAACATTGAAGTTCTGTAAGGAAAGAGGAGAAGACATGTTGGCTAAACACATAGCTCTTAACAGAGGGAAACAGAGCTTCATTAGATTTGAGAGAAATCATTACAGTTCTGTTAGCAATGGTGCCCACATAGACCTCTCTAGCTTTGATTTACCAAAGAGAGACAAAAGGCACAGAAATGATAACTTTGTGTTCTCTTATTGCTTCATCACATAAAATCCCCTTCTGTGAACAGTTAGCTTATAGTCGTTTATGCTGTATGGTGGCTATAACTTGCCAGGTTTCAGCGCATCAGAGGTGGAGGACCCATGAAGAGCCTGGACAAAGGGAAACTGATGTTTATTGAGAACCAACCACATGCTGGGCCCTGGGCCACGTGCTCTGCCTGGATCATCTCATTTGATCTTCAGGTTTCTGCAAGGCCAATATTGTTATCCCCTTTTCACAACGGTGGAAACTCAGACCCATTCTCTCATACCAGAGAGTAGCTTTCTGTACATGATGAACTGAAAAAGTGCCCTCAGTGGGTATCTAATTCCAAAAATTAGGCACCTGGAGAGAGAGAGAGAGAGAGACAGTCTACTGTGTCTTCCATGTCCAAGGTCTCAGAAAATGCACTCATTACCCAACTTGGCTGGGGAACCAATCCATCTACCACTCAGGAGCTTCCAGGGGAATGTACAGGGAAAAAGCATGGTAGTCATCCTGGAACCCTATGGGCTGAACTCAGAGACTCACCTCTAATGAATAGAGCATGGAAAAAGAAAACAAATAATGTTACTGTAGAGAAACCCAGAAGACCCCACCTAACCAAGTGATCAAAGATACCATTGACAGACCAAGTCACGTTGATATCATCTATTCCCTGAAAAGATATGATGAGAAGGGCACTTCCGTTCTGTCATACACTTCCAAACATCCACAACTTCATTTCTTAATGAAAACACATCAGATAAACCTCAATTGAAGAACATTTTACAAAATACCTGACCATCACTCACCAAAAGTATCAAAATCGTGAGAGATAAGACAACAAAACAAGAAATTACACAGATGACAAGAGATGAAGGACACCTGACAGTTAAATGCGATGAGGTGTCCTGCATTGGATCATGCCACAGAGCAAGTGCATTAGTGGAAAAACTGGTGAAATACATATGAGTCTATAATTTAGTTCATAGTAACGTCTCAATGCTAATTTCTTAGTTTTGACAAATGTGCCATGGTTATGTAAGATACTGGAATTAGAGGGAGGTGAGTGAAGGGTATATAAGAACTCTTTTGTGCAATCTCTGGAGCTCTTTGATACAACTAAAATGATTTTAAAATAAAAAGTTTTTGAAAAATGTCTGCAGAACTGCCTGGCATCAGTGCCCCTGACATCATTCCCTCTACCCTCACCCAAGCAGTAGCATCATTTTTTTCTAAGACTGACCTTGGAATTCTGCTTTCTAAAGAAACAGAAAGATACTCCTGAGAAAGGCAAACTTCCTAATTGTAGGTATTGGTGGAGTTTACATGTGCAAGAATCTTCACCTCCTCTGTCTGTCTTGGTGTGTACAGACTGACATCAAGCCTGCTGGTTGAGAGGCCCCATTCCCAAGTGGAAAACTCAGTCAATCTTCCACTTGTTGGGGAAGCTGAGAGACCACACACAGCCACACAAGCATGGCAGAACCCATAGGGCCACCTCTGTTCATCAGGTTGGTCCTTTATGGATCAATTGAAAGCACAGGCCAAGATCACCCAGGCACTGGGGGGAATCAATAGCACAAAAGAAAGGGAGCAGGCAGGATACACACAGAGGAGCTCTCCACAAAGGACATATTTGATTTGGGGAAGAGAGGAGAACTTTAAAAGATTGAATTCATCTCCTCAAAAAGATGTGAGAAGACATTGCAGCCATAAAACAATAGAACAAACTACTCTGAAAAAGAATGAAAGAATATGAAGGAATTTTTGAAAGGTGATGGGTATCCCAAGTACACGGAGAAATCAGAGACCACACAAATTATACGGATGTATTAAATGATCACTTCTACCCAAAGACTATATACTTCTATTATGCATCAGTAAAAGTTTTTCCAATTATTGCCAAAATAGAAAATTCAATAAAATAGCTGAAGGAATAAGTAGAAAAAATTCCACAGAACTTCAATCATCTTGATAAACACAGAAAAACTTTCGATAAAATCCAGCATCTCTTCATGATACAAACTCTCAACATCCTGGGGATTAAAGGAACATACCTCAAATAATCAGAGGCCATCTATGACAAATCCACAGCCAACATCATACCGAAGGGGCAAAAGCTCAAACCATTCCCTTTGAGAACTGGAACAAGACAAGGATGCCCACTCTCACTACTCATGTTCAGTATAGTACTGGAAGTCCTAGCTAGAGCAATCAGGCAAGAGAAAGAAACAAAAAGCATCCAAATAGAAAAGCTATCTCCCTTTGCTGATGACATGATTCTATACCTAGAAAATCCTGAAGACTCTGCCAAAAAGCTCCTGGAATTGATAAGTCAATTTAGTAAAGTTTCAGGATACAAAATCAATGTAAAAAATCAGTAGCATTTCTACACATCAACAATGTCCAGCCTGAGTGCCAAATCAAGAACACAGTCTCACTTACAATACCCACAAAGAAAATGAAATGCCTAGACATAGAGCTAACAAAGGAGGTGATAGATCTCAAGGAGAACTACAAAACACTTCTGAAAGAAAACAGAGACTACACAAATAAATGGAAAAACATTCCATGTGCACAGATTGGAAGAATCAGTATAAAAATGTCTATACTGCTGAAAGCAATTTACAGATTCAATGCTATTCCTATCAAACTACCAATATTATTATTCACAGATTTAGGAAAAAAAACTATTCTAAAATGTATATGGAACCAAAAAAGAGCCCAAAAAGCCAAAGCAATCCTAAGCAAAAAGAACAAAGCTGGAGACATTACACTATTTGACCTCAAGCTATACTATAAAGCCACAGTAAACAAAACAGGTTGGTGCTGGTACAAAAACAGACACATTGGCCAATGGAGCAAAATGTAAAATTCAGAAATAAAACTGCACAAGTACAAGTAAAACCATCTCATCTTCAAGAATGCTGACAAAAAGAAACAATGACAAAAGGACTCCCTATTCAATAAATGGTGCTGGGATAACTGTCTATCCATATGCAGAGATTAAAACCCCCTTCCTTTTACTATATAAAAAAAATTAACTCAAAAGGCATTAAAGATTTAAACGTAAAACCTCAAACTAAAAATCCTGGAAGACAACCTAAAAAATACTCTCCTCGACACCGGCCTTGGCAAATAATTTTTGGCTAAGTCCCCAAAAGCAATTGCAATGAAAACAAAAATAGACAAGTGGCAACTAGTTAACCTAAAGAGCTTCCACACAGTAAGAGAAACTATCAATTGAGCAAACAGACAACCTACAGAATGGGAGAAAACATTCACAAACTACACATCGAACAAAAGTTTAATATTCAGAGTTCATAGGGAAATTAAACAAATCAACAAGTAAAAAACATATAGCCCCAATAAAAAATGGGCAAAGAACATGAACGGACACTTCTTAAAAGAAGACATACAGCCAGAAAACATACGGAAAAATGCTCAGCATCACTAATCATCAGAGAAAAGTAAATTAAAACCACAACGAGATACCATCTCACATCAGTCAGAATGGCTATTATTAAAAGGCCAGGCAACAACAGTTGCTGGTGAGGCTGCAGTAGAAAGGGAACACTTATTCACTGTTGGTGGAAATGTAAATTAGTACACCCACTGTGGGAAGCAGTCTGGAGATTTCTAAAAAAAAAAAACAAAAAACAAAAAAAACCTGAAAACAGAGCTACATTCAACCCAGCAATCCCATTACTGTGTGTATACCCAAAATAAAACAAATCATTCTACCAAAAAGACACGTGCACTCATATATTCACTGCTGTGCTATTCACAATAGCAAGGTGACATGGAATCAACCCAGATGCTCATCAATGGTACACTGGATAAAGAAAATGTGGTACAGGCTGGGCACGGTGGCTCGTGCCTGTAATCTCAACACTTTGGGAAACAGGTGGATCACTTGAGGTCAGAAGTTCAAGACCAGCCTGGCCAACATGGAGAAACCTCATATCTACTAAAAATACAAAAATTAGCTGGGCATGGTGGTTCACACCTGTAATCCCAGCTTACAGGTGTGAACTGTAAGCTCACATCCCTCAGGAGGCTGTGAGCAAGCCTCGGGAGGCTAAGGAGCAAGAATGACTTGAATCTGGGAAGTGGATGTTGCACTGAGCCAAGATTGTGTCACTGCACTCCAAACTATGAGACAGAGCAAAACTCCGTCTCAAAAAAAAAAGAAAAAGAAAGAAAGAAAAAAGAAAATGTGCTACATGTACACCACAGAATACCATACCATGCAGACATAAAAAAAGAATGAAATCATGTTCTTTGTAGCAACATGGATGGAGCTGGAGGCCCTAATCCTAAACAAATTAATGCAAGAACAGAAAACCAAATACTGCATGTTCTCAGTTATATGTGGTAGCTAAGCATTGAGCACACATGGACATAAATATGGGAACAATAGACACTCAGACTACTAGAGGGTGGAGGAGGGGATGACTTAAAAAAAACAAAACTACCTAATGGGTACCATGCTCACTACCAGAGTGAAGGGATCCATACTCCAAACCCCAGGATCACAAAATATTCCCATGTAACAAATTGGCACATATGCTCCCTGTATCTAAAATAAAAGTTAAAATAAAAAAGGGACTATGAGAAAAATCTGATTGGGAAATGGAGACACAGAAGATCAATAATATTAACAACAACAGTGAGGTGTATTGAGTGTTCACTATATGCTAAGCAGTGTACTAAGCACTTTGCACACACATACAGGATTTCTATTTTATAGAAAAGGAAACTGAGGCACAGAGATAAGGAATGACTTTCCTTCACACAGCTAGTGAAGGAAAACACCAGATCTCAAACCTAGGCCTAAGTCACTTTCCTACTCTGATATTTTCACCAGTGACTTCGTCTCCTTGGGTCTAACCAAACTACTTGGCTCAGTACATGTATTAGTCATTTCCATATTGCTATGAAGAAATACCAGAGACTGGGTCATTTATAAAGAAAAGAGGTTTAATGGGCTCACAGTTTAGTATGGCTGGGGAGGCCTCACAATCATGGTGGAAGGTGAAGGAGGAGCAAAGGCACATCTTACATGGCGGCAGGCAAAGAGCATGTGCAGGAGAACTGCCCTTTACAAAACCATCAGATCTCATGAGACTTATTCACTATCATGAGAACACCATGGGAAAGGCCTGCCCCCATGATTCAATGATCTCCCACCAGATCCCTCCCACAACACATGGCGATTATAGGAGCTACAATTCAAGATGAGATTTGGGTGAGGACACAGTCAAACCATATCATTCCACTTCCGGCCCTTCCCAAATCTCATGTCCTCACATTTCAAAACCAATCATGCCTTCCCAACAGTCCCCCAAAATATTGACTTGTTTCAGCATTAACTCAAAAGTCCACAGTCTAAACTCTCATCTAAGATGAGTCAAGTCCCTTCTGCCTACGAGCTTGCAAAATCAAAAGGAAGTTAGTTACTTCCTAGATACAATAGGGGTACAGGCATTGGTTAAATACACCCACTCCAAATGGGAGAAATTGGACAAAATGAAGGGCCTACAGGCCTCATGCAAGTCCAAAATCCAGTGGTACAGTCAAATCTTAAAGCTCCAAGTGATCTACTTTGACTCCATGTCTCACATCCAGGTCACACTGATGCAAGAGGTGGGTTCCCACAGTCTTGGGCAGCTCTGGTCCTGTGGCTTTGCAGGGTATAGCTCTCCTCCTGGCTGCTTTCACAGGCTGACATTAAGTGTCTATGGCTTTTCCAGGTGCACAGTGCAAGCTGTTGGTGGATCTACCATTCTTGGGTCTGGAGGACACTGGCCCTCTTCTCAGAGCTCCACAAGGGAGTGTCCCAGCGGGGACTCTGTGCAGGGGCTCCCACCCTCCATTTCCCTTCTGCAACTGCCCTAGCAGAGGTTCTCCCCGGACATCCAGGTGTTTCCATACATCCTCTGAAATCTAGGTGGAGGTTCCCAAACCTAAATTCCTGACTTCTGTGCAGCCAAAGGCTCAGCACCACATGGAAGCCACCAAGACTTGGGGCTTGCATTCTCTGAAGCAATGGTCTGAGCTATATGTTGGCTCCTTTTGGCCATGGCTGGGATGCAGGGAACCAAGTCCTGAGACCGCACAAAGCAGCAATGCCCTAGACCTGGCCCAGGAAACCATTTTTCCCTCCTAGTCCTCTGGGTCTGTGGTGGGAGGCATGAAGGTCTCTGACATGCCCTGGAGACATTTTCCCCATTGTCTTGCTGATTAACATTTGGCTCCACATTACTTATGCAAATTTCTGCAGTGGGCTTGAATTTCTCCCCAGAAAATGGGTTTTTCTTTTCTTCCACATCATCAGGCTGCAAATATTTCAAACTTTTATGCTTTGCTTCCTCCTGAATACTTTGCCACTTAGAAATGTCTTCTTCCAGATATCCTAAATAATCTCTCTCAAATTCTAAGTTCCACAGATCTCTAGGGCAGGGGCAAAATGCCACCAGTCTCTTTGTATAGCACAGGTGACCTCTACCCAGTTCCCAACAAGTTTCTCATCTCCATCTGAGACCACCTCAGCCTGGACTTTTTGGTCAAAACCATTCACAAGTCACTAGGAAGCTCCAAACTTTCCCACATCTTCATGTCTTCATCTGAGCCCTCCAAACTGTTCTAGGATCTGCCTGTTACCCAGTTCCAAAGTTGCTTCCACATTTTTGGGTATCTTAATAGCAGTGCCCCACTCTACCAGTACCAATTTACTGTATTAGTCCATGTTTATACTGCTATGAAGAAATTCCTGAGACTGGGTAAATTATAAAGAAAAAGAGGTTTCATGAACTCACAGATCCACATGACTGGAGAGGCCTCACAATTATGGCAGAAGGTGAAGGAGGAGCAAAGACATGTCTTACATGATGGCAGACAAGGGAGCTTGTGCAGGGGAATTGCCCTTCATAAAACCATCAGTTCTCATGAGAACTAACTCACTGTCATGAGAATTAACTCAGTGCCATGAGAACAGCATGGGAAAACCCGCCCCCATGATTTAATTGCCTCCCATTGGGTCCCTCCCACAACATGTGGGGATTATGGGTGCTACAATTCAAGCTGAGATTTGGGTAGGGACACAGCCAAACCATATCAGTAAAAAATTATATTCATATAAACATAACATTGCAAAAGCTTTTAATGGCTTAAAAATTTTAGAATCAAATCATGTACAAAGCACAGATGCTTTCCTTGTATTCAGTAAAGAGGATGTGCTTGTGAGGTAGCTGATAGAAGTCAGGAGTGGTGGTATGGAGTAAAGAGAAAGAATTGACAATGTGCTAACCAACTTATTTTTCACAATGGGAGTCCACAGGCACACTTTCAAGGTGATGAAATAAGAAGTAGAGTTTATTACCATGCCCATTATATTATGGTGATTATGTCTTTTTTTTTTTACACTTTATGTTCTAGGGTACGTGTGCACAACGTGCAGGTTTGTTACATATGTATACATGTGCCATGTTGGTGTGCTGCCCCATTAACTCGTCATTTACATTAGGTATATCTCCTAATGCTATCCCTACCCCCTACCCCTACCTCACAACAGGCCCTGGTGTGTGATGTTCCCCTTCCTGTGTCCAAGTGATCTCATTGTTCAATTCCCACCTATGAGTGAGAATATGCAGTATTTGGTTTTCTGTTATTGCGATAGTTTGCTGAGAATGATGGATTCTAGCTGCATCCATGTCCCCACAAAGGACATTAACTCATCCCTTTTATGGCTGCACAGTATTCCATGGTGTATATGTGCCACATTTTCTTAATCCAGTCTGTCACTGATGGACATTTGGTTTGGTTCCAAGTCTTTCCTATTGTGAATAGTGCCACAATAAACATATGTGTGCATGTGTCTTTATAGCAGCATGATTTATGATCCTTTGGGTATATACCCAGTAATGGGATGGCTGGGTCATATGGTATTTCTAGTTCTAGATCCCTGAGGAATCACCACACTGTCTTCCACAATGGTTGAACTAGTTTACAGTTTCACTAACAGTGTAAAAGTGTTCCTATTTCTCCACATCCTCTCCAGCACCTGTTGTTTCCTGACTTTTTAATGATTGCCATTCTAACTGGTGTGAGATGGTATCTCATTGTGGTTTTGATTTGCATTTCTCTGATGGCTAGTGATGATGAGCATGTTTTCATGTGTCTGTTGGCTGCATAAATGTCTTCTTTTGAGAAGTGTCTGTTTGTTTCCTTTGCCCACTTTTTGATGGGGTTGGGTTTTTTTTTTTTGTAAATTTGTTTGAGTTCTTTGTAGGTTCTGGATATTAGCCCTTTGTCAGATGAGTAGATTGCAAAAATTTTCTCCCATTCTGTAGGTTGTCTGTTCACTCTGCTGGTAGTTTCTTTTGCTGTGCAGAAGCTCTTTAGTTTAATTAGATCCCATTTGTCAATTTTGGCTTTTGTTGCCATTGTTTTTGGTGTTTTAGACATGAAGTCCTTGCCCATGCCTATATCCTGAATGGTATTGCCTAGGTATTCTTCTAGGATTTTTATGGTTTTAGGTCTAACATTTAAGTCTCTAATCCATCTTGAATTAATTTTTCTGTAAGAAGTAAGGAAGGGATCCAGTTTCAACTTTCTACTTATGGCTAGCCAGTTTTCCCAGCACCATTTATTAAATAGGGAATCCTTTCCTCATTTCTTGTTTTCGTCAGGTTTGTCAAAGATCAGATGGTTGTAGATGTGTGGTATTATTTCTGAGGGTTCTGTTCTGTTCCACTGGTCTATATCTCTGTTTTGCCACCAGTACCATGGTTACTATAGCCTTGTAGTATAGTTTGAAGTCAGGCAGCATAGCGTGATGCCTCCAGCTTTGTTCTTTTGACTTAGGATTGTCTTGACGATGCGGGCTCTTTTTTGGTTCCATGTGAACTTTAAAATAGTTTTTTCCCAATTCTGTGAAGAAAGTAATTGGTAGCTTAATGTGGATGGCATTGAATCTATAAATTACCTTGGGCAGTATGGCCATTTTCATGATATTGATTCTTCCTGTCCATGAGCATGGAATGTTCTTCCATTTG
>NW_012114522.1:4471669-4472420 GCF_000951035.1 Colobus angolensis palliatus | reverse complement strand
TTTGGTATTAGGATGATGTTGGCCTCATAAAATGAGTTAGGGAGGACTCCCTCTTTAGCTATTGATTGGAATAGTTTCAGAAGGAATGGTAGCAGCTCCTCCTTGTACCTCTGGTAGAATTTGGCTGTGAATCCATCTGGTCCTGGACTTTTTTTGGTTGGTAGACTATTAATTATTGCCTCAATTTCAGAGCCTGCTATTAGTCTATTCAGGGACTCAACTTCTTCCTGGTTTAGTCTTGGGAGAGTGTATATGTCTAGGAATTTACCCATTTCTTCTAGGTTTTCTACTTTATTTGTGTAGAAGTGTTTATAGTATTCTCTGATGGTAGTTTGTATTTCTGTGGGGTCAGTGGTGATATCCCCTTTATCATTTTTTATTGCGTCTATTTGATTCTTCTCTCTTTTCTTCTTTATTAGTCTTGCTAGCAGTCTATCAATTTTGTTGATCTTTTCAAAAAACCAGCTCCTGGATTCATTGATTTTTTGAAGGATTTTTTGTGTCTCTATCTCCCTCAGTTCTGCTCTGATCTTAGTTATTTCTTGCCTTCTCTTAGCTTTTGAATGTGTTTGCTCTTGCTTCCCTAGTTCTTTTAATTGTGATGCTAGGGTGTCAATTTTAGATCTTTCCTGCTTTCTTGTGGGCATTTAGTGCTGTAAATTTCCCTCTACACACTGCTTTAAATGTGTACCAGAGATTCTGGTATGTTGTATCTTTGTTCTCATTGGTTTCAAAGAACATCTTTATTTCT
>NW_012114522.1:4464355-4471119 GCF_000951035.1 Colobus angolensis palliatus | reverse complement strand
AACATCTTTATTTCTGCCTTCATTTTGTTATGTACCCAGTAGTCATTCAGGAGCAGGTTGTTCAGTTTCCATGTACTTGAGTGGTTTTGACTGAGTTTCTTAGTCCTGAGTTCTACTTTGATTTCACTGTGGTCTGAGAGACAGTTTGTTATAATTTCTGTTCTTTTACATTTGCTGAGGAGGGCTTTACTTCCAACTACGTGGTCAATTTTAGAATAAGTGTGATGTGGTACTGAGAAGAATGTATATTCTGTTGATTTGGGGTGGAGAGTTCTGTAGATGTCTATTAGTTCCCCTTGGTGCAGAGTTGAGTTCAATTCCTGGATATCCTTGTTAACTTTCTGTTTCATTGATCTGCCTAATGTTGACAGTGGGGTGTTAAAGTCTCCCATTATTATTGTATGGGAGTCTAAGTCTCTAAGGACTTGCTCTATGAATCTGGGTGCTCCTGTATTGGGTGCATATATATATTTAGGATAGTTAGCTCTTCTTGTTGAATTGATCCCTTTACCATTATGTAATGGTCTTCTTTGTCTCTTTTGATCTTTGTTGGTTTAAAGTCTGTTTTATCAGAGACTAGGATTGCAACCCTTGCCTTTTTTTGTTTTCCATTTGCTTGGTAGAGCTTCCTCTATCCCTTTATTTTGAGATGGGTCTCCTGAATACAGCAAACGGATGGGTCTTGAATCTATCCAATTTGCCAGTCTGTGTCTTTTAATTGGACCATTTAGTCCATTTACATTTAAGGTTAATATTGTTATATGTTAACTTGATCCTGTCATGATGTTAGTGGGTCATTTTGCTCGTTAATTGATGCAGTTTTTTCCTAGCATCGACAGTCTTTACATTTTGGCGTGTTTTTGCAATGGCTGGTACCAGTTGTTCCTTTCCATGTTTAGTGCTTCCTTCAGGAGTTCTTGTAGGTCAGGCCTGGTGGTGACAAAATCTCTCAGCATTTGCTTGTCTGCAAAGGATTTTATTTCTCCTTCACTTATTAAACTTAGTTTGGTTAGATATGAAATTCTGGGTTGAAAATTCTTTTCTTTAGGAATGTTGAACATTGGCCCCCACTCTCTTCTGGCTTGTAGAGTTTCTGCCGAGAGATCTGCTGTTAGTCTAATGGGCTTCCCTTTTGGGTAACCCAACCTTTCTCTCTGGCTGCCCTTAACATTTTTTCCTTCATTTCAACTTTGGTGAATCTGACAATTATGTGTCTTGGAGTTGTTCTTCTCAAGGAGTATCTTTGTGGCATTCTCTGTATTTCCTGAATTTGAATGTTGGCCTGCTTTGCTAGATTAGGGAAGTTCTCCAGGATAATATCCTGCAGAGTGTTTTCCAACTTGGTTCCATTCTGCCCGTCACTTTCAGGTACACCAATCAGATGTAGATTTGGTCTTTTCACATAATCCCGTATTTCCTGGAGGCTTTGTTCATTTCTTTTTACTCTTTTTTCTCTAAACTTCTCTTCTCGCTTCATTTCATTCATTTGATCTTCAATCACTGATACTATTTCTTCCAGTTGATTGAGATAGTTACTGAAGCTTGTGCATTTGTCATGTAGTTCTCGTGTCATGGTTTTCATCTCTATCAGGTCATTTATGGACTTCTCTGCATTGGTTATTCCAGTTATCCATTCGTCAAATTTTTTTTCAAAGTTTTTAGTTTCTTTGTGCTGGGTTTGTAGTTCCTCCTTTAACTCTGAGAAGTTTGATCGACTGAAGCCTTCTTCTCTCAACTCGTCAAAGTCATTCTCCATCCAGCTTTGTCCTATTGCTGGAGAGGAGCTGCATTCCTTTGGATGGGGAGAGGCACTCTAATTTTTTGAATTTTCAGCTTTTCTGCACTGCTTTTTCCCCATCTTTGTGGTTTTATCTACCTTTGGTCTTTGACGATGGTGAAGTACAGATGGGGTTTTGGTGTGGATGTCCTTTCTCTTTGTTAGTTTTCCTTCTAACAGGAGGTTAGAAGGTTAGAAGGTTCCCTCTAACTGAGGTCAGGACCCTCAGCTGCAGGTCTGTTGGAGTTTGCTTGAGGTACACTCCAGACGCTGTTTGCCTGGGTATCAGCAGCAGAGGCTGCAGAAGAGAGAATATTGCTGAATAGCAAGTGTTGCTGTCTGATTGCTCCTCTGGAAGCTTTGTCTCAGAGGTGTACCTGGCTGTGGGAGGTGTAAGGTGTCAGTCTGCCCCCAGTGGGGGATGTCTCCCAGTTAGGCTACTCAGGGGTCTGGGACCCACTTGAGCAGGCAGTCTGTCCTTTCTCAGATCTCAACCTCCATGCTGGGAGAGTCACTCCTCTCTTCAAAGGTGTCAGACAGGGACATTTACATCTGCAGAGGTTTCTGCTGCTTTTTGTTTAGCTGTGCTCTGTCCCCAGAGGTGGAATCTGTAGAGACAGGCAGGCCTCCTTGAGCTGCAGTGGGCTCCACCCAGTTCAAGCTTCCCAGCGGCTTTGTTTACCTACTTAAGCCTCAGGAATGGCAGGCGCCCCTCCCCCAGCCTCGCTGTCACCTTGCAGTTAGATCTCAGACTGCTGTGCTAGCAATGAGGTAGGCTCTGTGGGCATGGGACCCTCTGAGGCAGGTGCGGGATATACTCTCCTGGCGTGCCATTTGCTAAGACCCTTGGTAAAGCTCAGCATTAGGGTGGGCGTGACCCAATTTTCCAGGTGTTGTGTGTCACAGTTTCCCCTGGCTGGGAAAAGGAATTCCCTTCCCCCTTGTGCTTCCTGAGTGAGGCGATGCCTCGCCCTGCGTCGGCTCTTCCTCGTTGGGCTGTACCCACTGTCCTGCACCGACTGTCCGAAATGCCCCAGTGAGAAGAATCTAGTACCTCAGTTGGAAATGCAGAAATCACCTGCCTTCTGTGTTGCTCACACTGGGAACTGGAGGCTGGAGCTGTTCCTATTCAGCCATCTTAGTGCCCAATCGAGTAGGCCGTTTTCCAGTGATTATATCTTGTTAATGTTGTTATACTGACTTTATAAAGTTAATGGGGCAGATCTAGATTTTGAATGGCTGGAGCTTATCTAACTTGGAGGCTGTCTTTAAAGAACATGAGTACATATTGCAAATTCAAAATTAGGTCCAGAACATTGAAAGGAGTCTGAGACCTAACAAAATTAGGTCCAGAACATTGGAAGGAGCCTGAGAGATTAAAGGTCCTGAAGCTTAAACTACTTTTTATTTATAGTCAGTCTACTTCTAGTTTCAATAAGAAACCAAATCAAGAAAACAAAAAAATGTAGGAGGGAAGGGGATGTAGATTATAGAGCAAGTAGAGTAGATCTCTTTTTTTTCAGTGTAATGAATAAGTAGATAATAACCAAAAGTATGTATATATAATTATCAAAGCACACAGATATGAACATATAAAACTGAACGATAAGGATGATAATCAGAAAAAATAAAAGCAGAAACAATTAAACAGTATTTCTGCTGCAGGACTCACCTGGAGGTGGTGTAGTGGCAATGGGGAGATTTTATTTTTCACTTCATCCCATTCAGAACTGCTGTGGGAAAAACTCGCCTCCATCCTCTTAAGGGCCTGGTTGAGTTCCAGAATTAAACTGACAGAAGAGAGAGTAACATAAGTTTTGTCGGGCCTGGGCAACTTCATAAAGGAACAGAGACCCAAAGAAGCAGTTACAGTCAGTTACAAGATTGAACAAAGTATAGCAAACTGTGAACATGGGATAAAGCAAAGCATCCTGGGCTAGGGTGGTTAATTGGGTAAAGTAGCCAGGATGGCAAGGGTTAGTTTAACAAAGCTTGTTTGTACAGAATTCCTTCAGCCTCATCTATCTTGTCCTTGAGGATAAGAATGTTGCCTCTTCTCTAGTGTAGGGAGGACATTTTTCACATGGGAATCTCATCTTCTGCTTTTAAGTCTTGGAGTCCAGAGGGCAGCAGTTGAGATGTCTAGATGTTGGGTTCAAAGAATCTCCAACTGGAGTGGGACAGGCAGTGACAATCTGGCATGTTACCCTGGTTTGCCATT
The DNA here is from genome assembly GCF_000951035.1 of Colobus angolensis palliatus. NCBI lineage: Eukaryota > Metazoa > Chordata > Mammalia > Primates > Cercopithecidae > Colobus > Colobus angolensis. Next base: position 4,467,121 of record NW_012114522.1, on the reverse strand, counting down.
TGCATGTTGAAAAGGTTGTTCATATATGAGCTGTTACAGTGACTCCGCTGAAGTCTGTATTAAAGTGTCCAGTTTCAACTTACAGGAATTCCAGAAAAGGACATTTTTAATTTTTGGTGATTCCAAGTCAGAAGAGTGGGAGAAAATTGGAAATATTAGGTTGGATACTAATAGCCAGATGCTGGAGGAAACTAGAAGAATTTACAATCTAGTCACTAATATATAGGTAAAGAAAAACCTCAAAAACAATGAGTAGGTCTAATGTATCCATCTAATAATGGATACAGTATAGTTTCCTCCTGAAATATAATTTTTTCTCTTTAAAATTGAGACAGCCAGGTGGGAGGGGGGGTCCCTGGCAAAATTCCAACTGGCCTGTGCACTGGGAATGTGCACTGGGGTGGAGCCACAGAAGTTCACATAGTTTGCAGCCCGGAGGAGCCTGGCCCCTCCTCCTCCTGTGTGGGACCTGGGATTCAAGGTGCAAGGTGGGAAGTACACTAGAGGAACTCTGGCCTTACAGAGAGTCCCTGTTCCCTCCTTTATTTCCTTTTCACCCAATAAAACCCTGCACTGCGCACCCTTCACTTTGTCTGCAAGCTTAAGTTTTCGCAGTCATGTGATGAGAACCCCTGTCTTTAGCTGAACTAAGGAAAAGGCCTGCAACATGGTCACTGCATTTTTACCAAAGGTAATCAACATAAAACTGATTTGTTAGTCAAATAATGTAGTCTCATTAAACTTGGCCTGATTATTTACATAAGTGCAGCAAGAATAGTGATGGATCATTTAGACGTTTTTAAAAGTCTACTTTGCTGGAATGTCCGATTGTACATTTAAAAGCCTCTAAAGGCCAGGAAGCCAAGCCAAGGACTTAGCATTAGACTTCGTCTGGGATACCTATAGATTTGGTGAATTCCTCTCTTCTTGAAGTTCCCAAAATATCCTGAGGGTTTGGGGCCTGTCGGAAAGTGACATTCCTTACTCAGCTACAAAGCCAAGAGCCTTTTTTTTTTTTTCTATAAAGAGGAATATGTTTGAATATATTTTGCTACATCAAAATAATAGCAAAAAATATAATATTGTGCAAAAGAAGTAGGAACACTTATTTTCATTGACTTGGAAAGCTGTATATTATTGTATTAGCTTTTTATTCTTGTGTAACAAATTACCACAAATTTAGAAACATAAAATAACACCTAATCATTAGCCCACGTCTCTGTAGCTCAGACATCTGGCATGGCCTTTTTAAGCCAGGTACCAGACCAGCTTTTCCAAGAAAGTTTTATAAGCATTGGCTCCATAAAGTCAACCTTAGCTCCTTAACGTTATCTAGTCATATCTGGAAATGTGATATTCCAGTCAAAGCCTTAATAATATAACCAGTGTTTCCAATTATGTCCTGTTATAAAGAGAACAGATTCTTATTGAACTCATGTAGGCAGTCATATTGCCATGAAAATAAGAATACTCACTGACAGTTTCTAAATTTGGGGGGGATCTGGTAGGAAAAAAAGATAAATATCTCCTTTATGTTTACTAAGGTATGCCTTACTAACTTGCCAAGCTATACATTGTTAAGAGAAAAAACCAGAAAACTTTTGTTAAATCTGCAAAGCATAATGTTAAAGAATAATCAGTGTTTCAGACAAAAGCCATAAAAAATTATCTTCATCAGTTTGTTTAGTCCCGTATCATTAACTCTTATTCTGCTTGATTTTGTGATAGTACTTTCAAGAACCCATCAGTTTCTTCATTGGAGTTCTGGAAATTCTTACCCAGTCTGGCTATAGGGTCTTAAAGTTACTAGAGAATCTGCGTTTTAGAGTACTTGCAGAGGCTTTTTCTATGACTCTGTTTGAAAAAGTAGCAACTTTAGACAGTAACTGATTGTAAATTCCTTCAGAAAGAATCAGAATAAACAACAGCTGTCTGCGAATAACGACAGCTCAAAATGGCCATAGTTAAGGATCTGATAAGAGTTCACTAAAATAGTGATTAAATTGACAAGGAATTTGGTTATATCTATGACATACAACATTTTAACATGCTAACTAGAATCATTACTGATAATGTATTAGAACATATCACATTTTTAGGAATTTTATATAATTTTTAGAACACTTATATTAATGATATACATTCATATAAATATAACATGAAGGTTAAATATCGTTTTTGACTATGTTTTCTGTGTACTTTATCAAATAAGCTTAATTGGTTTAATATCTCTCTTTCTATAAGAAGAGAAAACAAATCTTTTGTAATCCTCCAGATACCCATCTGGAAAATTCTAAAGTTAGCTCAAGGTCAAATAGATTTAATTAAAAATTTGATTTTGGGAAGTTTTTGAAAATATCAAAAAGTTAAAATTATTAATTAAAACATGATCATACATCATGAAATAACACCAAAGCAACAACAGATTTCAATGGCAAATACAGAAAGTTACATCATGATTAAAAAAAAAAAAAACTTTAGCTTTGTTAATATTGAGAACACTTAGTTTACTTAAGTAATCAAAGATAATGAAGACAATACGAAGGGCAGGAAATTATTTTAATTAAACACAAAATCTCTATTTTCTAGGCAAATTACTTCAAGCATAAAGAAAAACACTTTGGCCAGGGGCGGTGGCTCACATCTGTAATCCCAGCACTTTGGGAGGCCAAGGTAGGTAGATTACGTGAGGTTAGGAGTTCAAGATCACCCTGGCCAACATGGTGAAACTCCATCTCTACTAAAAATACAAAAATTAACTGGGCA
>NW_012114522.1:4458420-4464217 GCF_000951035.1 Colobus angolensis palliatus | reverse complement strand
AAAAAGAAAAAGGAAAACATTTCAATAAATTCTCATCCAGAGCAGATGAGTGCTCAAAAAAATTTTGTCCTTTTAATTGAGAAGACAAAATTCTAGTTTTGTATCAGTTTGCTTATGATATTAAGGGTCATTTTTAAAACATTTATAATAAATTCATTCAGTTTAGTCAGTTTGACTAGATCCTCTCTTTAGCTCTCTTTCTTTCTCTAACATTTTTTATCCATCCAGTTTTTATCCTTTATTCATTGATTCATCCTGAAGCAACCTTTTGAACCTCAAAATCGACAAAATTATTCTTTTCCTCAACGATAGCAAAAAAACACAACTTTATTCCTTATAACATCTCACCTTCATTGTAGCTTTTCATACTGAGGTATTTCCTTTATGATTTCTAGCAGTGTTTGTATCAGAATTCTTAACTCTTAGTGACTTTAATTTCTAGTAAAAACTAGAAAGCCAGGGAATAAGCAATCATAAACTTCTATGGATTTGTGAATATATTATTTCATGACTCCTAGAAATATATATGCTTCGTTGTTGAACAGTTTTTCGGTGTGGCACAGGACATATTTATTAACAGATCCAAATATCTTTTGTTACTCTGTAATAGGAAGCCAAAAGAATAGAAGGTTAAACTTACATTCAGCAATTAATGTTTCAGTATTACATCTTATTTGGAAATGATCATGATATTCAACAAACGTCAATCATTTAATTTAACCAAGTATAATTTTAAGGTTTTAGCTTGCAAAAAAATATTTTGGAAACTAGTTTTAAGTACACATATTTTATAAAACGTAATCATGGTTGAAAGGGTCATTTATAAACTTTTGCCCTGTTTACACTTATTAAGTCTACTTGGTTTTAACAATTATGTCTGAATTGTTAATGAAGACTCCATGAGACATTAAACAAAGCTAGTCATTATCTTATTTTCTTATAGACAAATCAGCCAAGTATCAAAAAAAAAACCAGAAACAAAGACAAAGGTATACCATACGGCTCTTTTCAATCTTTTAAATTGTCATGTTTTTCATATATCGAGCAACTTGGTATTATTTTGTTCTTAGGTTGAATTTATAATTTTACACTCTTAAACATACACAAGCTTTTAGATTAGTAAGTCCAGGTAGAAGAAGTTGTGTGTGTGCACTGTATTTAATGTTGACAATGCAGCAAACGTGCCTGGTTTAATTAAATCAGCAAACTTTAAGTAGGTTTTTATTTACCAAAGATTATCTAAAACCACATGAACTTGAAAAACACTTAGGTTAGTTTCTCTTTTTCTGAGATAACAATTTATATGTTTTTTTTTTCTTTTAAGCCAAATCTTCACATTTGTACCAACAGGACAGTTGTTTAGGATGAGGGTTCTCTTAAAAAAATACTTTTAGATACAAAAGACCAAATTTTCAAAGGTATACCTACTTCAACTTTCACTCAAAACTGATCATCCTTTTATAGTTTAATCATGGACGAAAGAGGCATCCATAAAGAGGGTACAAAAATCCCACCCCCCCAGATTCAAAGTTTCCTCCAAGGTATGATACCTAAGTAAAGACCCTTATTGTTAACAGGGCAACAAAGGCTGAGACGATTATGACAAACTCTCCTGAGAGCTGGCGCAGTCATACAAAAAGACACTTCATGTTTCAGAATCCTGGAGAGCTGGCTAACTGCTAGGCAGAAGCCCAACAGCTTGGGCCCCAGGCTGACAGAAACCAAAGAGCACGTTTCCACTGATGACAAAGCCAAGCTCTTACGACTTCAAAGAAGATGCAGGAGAGTCTGATGCAGGACAGGTGAACCTCAAAATTGGAGATCAACCTGAGAGGGTTCTTGACTTCACCCAGCAAAGAATTCAAGGGTGAGCCAGTGGTGAGAGAAAGCAATGTTTATTGAACCAGGGCTGCTCCTGGCAGAGCAGGGCTAACCCATAAGCAGTGTGCCCAGAGTCAGCAATGTATAAGCTGTTGGCAGGTGTATTTAAACCCACTTTTAATTATATGATAATTAAGAGGCAGATTATTCAGAACATTCTGGAAAAGGGGCAGAGAGCTTCCAGAACCATACACAGTAACTTGCAGGCCATTGCTATGGCCCGTTGCCATGGCATGTGTAAACTGTCATGGCACCCATGGGAATGTCTTTATGCTAATGAGTAGTGAGGGCAACTAGAGGTCACTTTCATGGCCATCTGCTTATTTTGGCTGGCTTCTTCACTGCCTTCTGTTTCAACCATATCCTTTCAACCAGATCAGTGGGGTCATGACCAGAAAACAAGCCCTGCCAGCCTCCTACCTCAAATCTAATTAATTATAATTTTCCTCCTTATGACAACCCACACAAAAGACAGAGATAAGAAAAACAAGGACTTCCTGGGAGGCTGTGGATCAATTACCAACAGACACCCAGAAGCAAATTCACAAGACTCACAATGCAAAGAACCAATTTTTAACATTTTTTTTCCCTGTCAGTTGAATTTGGGCAGGAAGGAACATGCAAAAATTTTTACCTTCTTCTTTCAACTGGATGCTACGGACAGAAATCCAGGAGAGCTGTCCTTGATAAGAATTGTTACTTTCTTCCATCATTTATTAGGCCCCTCAGAATCCCATCTGCAGGCTCCACAGTGAGTCGGAAGGTGCTCAGCCTTTTAGGACAGAACTGCTGGGACAGAAGAATACTCCTTCACCCTTTTAGGGTCCCAGGTGGATCCAAGAATTAAATTGACATAACATAGATTAACAGGAGCAAAGCACAGTACAAGTTTTACATAGCATAGGAGCCTCATAAAGAAATAAAGACCCAAAGAAGCTGTCAAGAGTCAGTTAATTCTATACCAGATTTGACCAAGAATTATGAACTGTTAACATGGGATCAGGCAAAAGGTCTTGGGCTAGGGTGGTTAACTGGATAGAGAAGTAGCCAGCATGACAAGAGTTAGTTGAACAAGGCTTGTTTGTACAGAATTCATTCCACTTCAACTTTCTTGTCCCTGATGATAAGAACCTTGTTTTTTCTCTAGTGTAGAGATGACATCTTTCACACGGGAATTTCATCTTCTGCTTTTAAGAAAATGAAGTTCAGACTGATCTCCTTGCACCTGCTGTTTTTCAAGTGCCTTTAACTGAAATAGTCAACCTACCAAAATAGCATATTTTAGCCCCTTCGGGAATGTTGATTTTGTTTATTTTCATGCATTGCTTTTATAATTATAAAAGCTCATTTGATAATTATATAAAAGGAGACCTAGGAACACCAGCCTTCTTCCCTCCACATACAGGAACTGCAGACACTGCAGATAAAACAGAGCCAGAATGCTTTGCTGCCAGCTGGAACTTTGACTCAAACCCCAGTGCGACAGTCTCCAGTGCTCACTCAACTGGAATCCATCAATGAAGGTCACTTTCATGTCCAGATCATGGAGTCTGCATGAAAAGAATCAATGCAATCCTATATATATATTTTTATTGCGCTCTCTCTCTCAATTCTTAAAGAAAAACATAGCAGACCCTGAGGGTGCCCAGCTCAGATCCCCTCTGAAGCCTTTTACTAGCCCTGTGCATCCAGCCCAGCTCCTGTATGCCCTGCTGCTAAGAAAAACAAGGACTTTCTGGGAGGCTGTGGATCAATTACCAATGGACACCCAGAAGCAAATCCACAAGACTCACAATTCAAAGAATCAATTTTTAACAATTTTTTTCCCTGTCAGTGAGCACTGGGGCCTTCCCTGGAGAGGTGGAACAACTTGGCAACTCACTCTCAGCCCTTCCCATCCCCCCTAACCCACAGCCAGTGACCACCAATGTGGGAATACAAAAGCCCAGCACCTGTGCCTTGGAGAGGACAAACCCTGAGATATCATCTCTGCTTCAGCACACCACTTAAGACCAAGATGAGGCTGGGGTGTCACCCAAGATGATACACTTGCTGAGTCTCTTCTCCTCCCCTATTCGTCCTCCACCCTCCACTGCCTCACTGGTACATCTTGGGAGCACTTCCTCGACAAATCCCTTGCATTGAATCCTTGGCTCAGGCTCTGCTTCTGGGAGAATATGACCTACTGGGGACAATAGTAATGGTGAATACAGTGGTGAACCAAACAAAGCAGACTTTGACTTCATGAAGCTAATGGGGAAGAAAAACTATCATTTCATTGATTGGATGCTTGGCACAGAAGGAGGGGTGAGTACCATAGATGAATTCTGTCAGCCAAGGTGGGGGAGTTGCTTCAGCCATCCTCTTTGGTGCTCATTCTAAGTGTGCTGTTTCCAGCATACCAGCTTCTCAAAGGCACTGTGCTGCCTTCAGACACAAGGCCTCCGGAAAGTGTGTCCACATTTAATGGGAGGTGGAGAGCCAACTTTCGCCTTTGTGCCAAGTCTCCTAAGAACAAACATGCAGAGCCTGCTCCCAGTTGGACAAAGGTCCAATTCCCTTTGTCTTCCCCTTAGAAGGCAGTCTCCTGAGACTCAATGTTGAAGAAGTGGGATTGTGTCTGATGCATTTATGTTTGTGGGGTTTTATGTGTTTTCTTTTTTATCTTCCCTAGGAAAAAAGAACTGAGCATCGGCAAAAAGCTGAGGATGACAAGCGTAGGGGATGAAAGGCTGCCTTTCCCCCCAACTTCTGAGCTTTCCTGACAGCTCCCAGCTGGGAGAAACCAACACGATGAAAAGACAAAGAATACTGGAGAAGAGAGGGGGTGGGCAGAGCTACAACCTCATCCTCCCAGTAGTTCCTCTTGAGTCTGATTTGACAAGATGCCTTCCCACCCAGGTGACCCCGTGGGAACGTGCCAGTACCTCACCCCACGACCTCACTGAGTCCTCACGACAAATCCAGGGTGCAGACTTTTTCCCCTTTTGGAAATTACAAATTGAAATGCAGGAAAGTTAAAGAGCTTGCCTGAGGTTGCTTAGATAATAAAAGAATATGGATTAGAACCCAGACCTACCCAGCTCAACAACTGAGTCCTTTTTTACTGGATTACACCTATCTCACGGGCATAATTTTATCTAGTCTCTCTCTATTCCACTGTTGAAGATAAATCCTGTGAGGGTTAAATGAGATCATGCATGTTCAGTACTTAGCCTAGAGGTTGGTGTGAGATAAGCACTCTATAAATGCTACCTAGCATTGTTGTTGCTGTTGATGGTGTTGCTGCTGTTTTTGTTATTGTTACTGCTGCTGCTGCTACTGCTATTGCTATTTTTGCTGCTGTTGCTGCGGATTATGTTGCTGCTGATGTTTTTGCTGTTGTTGATGACAATGTTTTCACTACTGTTCTTATTATTGTTGATACCGCTGTTGTTGCCATTTTGCGGCAGTTGTTGCTGCTGATGTGCTGTTACTGTTGCTGTGATAATGCTGTTGACATTGTCACTGTGGATGTTGCAGTGATGCTGTTGACAGTGTTACTGTGGATGTTGTGGTGATGCTATTGACACTGTTACTGTGGATGTTGTGATGATGCTGTTGATGTTGTTTCTCTGGATACTGTTATGTTGCTGTTGATGTTGTTACTATGGAAGTAGTGATGATGCTCTAGACACTGTTTCTGTGGGTGTTGTGATGATGCTGTTGACACCACTACTGTGGATGTTGTGATGATGCTGTTGATGCTTTACTGTGGATGTTGTGATGGTGCTGTTGACACTGTTACTGTGGATGCTGTGATGATGTTAATGTTGTTACTACGGGTATTGTGATGATGCTATTGACACTGTTACTGTGGGTGTTGTGATGATGCTGTTGATGTTGTTTCTCTGGATACTGTTATGTTGCTGTTGAT
>NW_012114522.1:4420164-4457758 GCF_000951035.1 Colobus angolensis palliatus | reverse complement strand
ACTGTTACTGTGGATGTTGTGATGATGTTGTTAACATTGTTACTACGGATGTTGTGATGATGCTGTTAACACTAATACTGTGGATGCTGTGATGGTGCTGTTGACATTATTACTGTGGATGTTGTGATAATGCTAATGTTGTTACTATGGGTGTTGTGACGATGCTGTTGACACTTACTGTGGGTGTTGTGATAACGCTGTTGATATTGTTTCTCTGGATACTGTTATGTTGCTGTTGATGTTGTTACTGTGCAAGTAGTGATGATGCTCTGGTGATGCTCTAGTGATGATGTTTCTGTAGATGTTGTGATGATGCTGTTGGCATTGTTACTGTGGGTGTTGATATGATGCCATTGACATTACTGTGGGTGTTGTGATGATACTGTTGACACTGCTACTGTAGATGTTGTGATGATGCTGTTGGCATTTTACTGTTAATGTTCTTGCTGATGTGGTTGACAGTACTATTGTTGCTATTTTTATTCTTGTTGCTGAGACGTTATTCTATTATTATTGTTGCTGCTGTTGGTACTACTGCTGTGCTGCTATTGTTGATGTGATAATGTTGTTGATGTTATTATTGTTGATGCTGTTGTTGATGATGATGTTAATATACCCATCCAGAATCACTGCTTTTGTTACACACTTCCAAACTAAATTTAATTTAGGCATAACTTACTAGTCATACAAGGATATAGGTATAGTTTACCCCTCATGTTTCCACAGAGGCCGAGAATTTCCATTCCACTCTCTGGGAGAGATTTTGAGAGTCATCTGTAGCCTCTCTTTGCCTCCTCGCTGAATGGGGCATGCTCCTCTCAGACATTCCTTTCAAACACCTATGCTGGTCAGTGGTACACAGGACTGGGAGAATGAGTCTACCTCCTTCAGTGGGGAAAGTAGGAGGAAACCCATATGGCTACCCACCTTAGGTACATGGGTAAATGCAGCCTTTTAGCGTGATATTTTCATCCCCATCTGTCTCGCTCCTGTGTCTTAATTGGTTCAAAATTAGGAGGTGAAGAAAGAGGTGCTATATTTACCTCCAAGACACCAACGAAGTCTTCATGATATAATTCAATTCACTTCTTACCTCCCCAAAGAATCCTTTTCTTACTTCTATAACCCACAGTGGTCTCACCCACCTATGAAGTTTTATAGCAATTTGTTATTTACTCACATGCCAATAAATATTGTGAAATATGTGAACCTGGCTAGACTGTGACCTCCTTCAGATTAAGAACAGATCTTAAACATCCTCTCACTTAATGTGGTTCTAGACACATAGTAGGAGCTCAATAAATGCTTGTAAGGTGAAATACATTGGGAGCTTAATACTTAGGAATGTTCCCATGTGGCGGAGTTTTTATGCCATCTTATGTTTTTGAATTTAAAAAAACCAACTGGAAATTTGTGTTCCAGAACTTATATATGATGCATGAATGAATGCCCTTGATGGTACAGAAATGGGAAGAACTGATTCAGTTCTTTAGGTTTTTTTGTTTTGTTTTGTTTTGTTTTTTTGCATTTTTTTCTTTGTCTTTTTTTTTTTTTTTTTTTGAGGCGGAGTCTTGCTATTGTCACCCAGGCTGAAGTGCAGTGGCGTGATCTTGGCTCACTGCAAACTCCACCTCCTGGTTTCAAGCAATTCTCCTGCCTCAGCCTCCTGAGTAGCTGGGATTACAGGTGCCCACCACCATGCCTGGCTAACTCTTTTACTTTTAGTAGAGACAGGGTTTTGCCATGTTGACCAGGCTGGTCTCGAACTCCCGACCTCAGGTGATCCACCTGCCTCGGCCTCCCAAAGTGCTAGGATTACAGGTGTGAGCCACCATGCCTGGCCAGTTCTTTAGTTTCTAAGGTCCATCAGTTGATATTAACTTCTTGTCATTACATGCAATTCAATAAAAGCGTAAGTCCTTACCTGTAGGGACACTGGGATAGATTCCAGGCTTCCCAAATTGAGCATAAAATCCCAAGGGGTTTCAAGGTAGGCCATTCTCCAATGCTTCCTTTTACAACAGACATTGTGCCAGCAGTTCATGGATCCTAAGGAGTATCCCATGAACCTTTCCGCAGAATCGAGTGTGTGGCTTTGTATCATGCTTACCCCTCATCTCTCTAGGATAGTTGCTTATTAATTATTGTATCTATTTAACATGTGCAGCATGATGTTCTGATACACATGGTGAAATGATAACTACAGTCAAGCAAATTGACATCTCAATCTCCTCACATAGTTACTCTGTGTGTGTGTGTGTGTGTGTGTGGTAAGAACACATAAAATCCAGTCTCTTAGCAAACGTTCAGCATACCACACAATATTATGAACCATAGTCCTCCTACTGTGCATTAGGTTAGACTTATTCATCCTACATGACTACAAGTTTGTACCCTCTGACCTAGAATCTCTAGGATTTTTCAATTCCTGAATTTGCCAGCAAATTCCAGCTGACTGAGGTTACCAGAGAGCTGACTACCTCCTAAGGTAAATTATTGTTTCCCAAGTATTTTAAGCTTTTTGTAGGTCTGGGTTCAATTCATACTTATCTGGTGAATAAGGTTTCAGTAATTTACAAATAAATATTGTGTTAATAGTACCATCTAACAGGTGCCAAGAACTTGGTGTGAGCCACACTCACCTAGCAAGCTACTTACCATACTGAGCAGTTTCATGGATTTTCTCAATCCTTATGTCCCGATAGTAAAGACCAGTGCATCTCTAGCCTTCAGTACTCATGGGCACTAAAGGATTTAATTTTCACAATAACCCTCTGAGGGCGGCACTGTTACTACCCTCCCAACTTTACAGAGGAGTCTGGAGCACGCAGGGCTTCAGTTATGTGCCCAAGGCCAGGAGCCATTGAGGAAATGAGGACCCACATCAGCTGGCTCTGGAGGTATCACCAGTGTCTTTACATGGTGATACCTTTACATGGTGTCTTACTTTCATGTAAGTCTTTTCTTACATGAAAAGACTTCCCTTGTATTACTCAGCGTGCTCCAGGGAAACAGAACCAATAGAATGTGTATGTATGGTCCTCCCTTGGTTTCAGGAGATTGGTTCCAGGACCCCTCGCAGATACAATAAAATGGTGTGGTATTTGCCTGTAACCTACAGCACATCCTCCTATGTACTTTAAGTCAGGGGTCCTCAACCCCTGGGCCACAAACCCATCTGGCCTATGGCCTGTTAGGAACCGGGCCATACAACAGGAGGTGAGTGAGGTGAGTGCTGGGTGAGTGTGTGAAGCTTCATCTGTATTGACAGCCACTCTCCATCACTTGCTTGCATTACTGTCTGAGCTCTGCCTCCTGTCAGATCAGTGGTGGCATTAGATTATCTTAGGAGCACAAACCCTATTGTGGACTGCACATGTGAGGGATCTAGGTTGCGTGCTGCTTTTGAAAATCTAATGCCTGATGATCTGTCACTGTCTCCCATCACCTCCAAATGGGACCATCTAGTTGCAGGAAAACAAGCTTGGAGCTCCCACCGATGCTACATTATGGTGAGATGTATAATTATTTCATTATACATTGCAATACAATCATAATATAAATAAAGAGCACAATAAACATAATGGTTTGAATTATCCTAAAACCACCCCCTCCTGCCAGTTCATGGAAAAATTGTCTTCCATGCAACTGGTCCCTGGTGCCAAAAAGGTTGAGGACCACTGCTTTAAGTCATCTCTAGTTTACCTATAATACATAATACAATGTAAATGCTATATAAGTAGTTGTTAAATGTATTGTCTGGGGAATCATGACAAGGAAAAATCTGTACACAACTTTCATGGGTCTAACTAAATTTTTGATCTGCAGTTGGTTGAACCCACAGATGCGGAACCATGGATACAGAGGGCCACTGGTATGTTGACAGAGATTTGCTTTAAGGAGGCTGGGAAGTCCAAAATTTGCAGGGTAGGCAGGAAGGCTGGATACCCAGAGGAGAGCTGAGGCTACAGCTCCAGCCTAAAGGCCATCTGTGGGCAGAAAATCCCACTTGCTCAGGGGAGGTCAGTCTTTTCTGCTGTTCAGGCTTTCAACTGATTGGACGAGGCCCATCCACATTACGGAGGGCAACCTGCTCTACTCAAGTCAACCTACTTAGATGTTAACCTCATCCAAAAACACCCTCACAGAAGCACCTAGAATCATGTTTGACCATATCTCTGGGCACTATGGCTCAGCCAAGTTGACTCATAAAATTAACCAGCACATCCAATATCACACAGATATAAAAGACCCAGGACTCAGGCCCTTGCAGTGTGACTGAGTCTGCATGTTCTTACACACAGGACTTGGAGCCTCTGTTTTCATCAGCTCTGCAGCCCACCCCGTCTGCCTGCAAGCAGAGGTCAGTTGTGTCCTTCCTTCTAAAGCTGACTGCCCTTGTCCTCTCCACAGCGGCTGCCTAAGTGTGGCCACTACTGCCTTTGCACTGACCATCTAGCAGAGAGAGCTTAGCTGCTGATACTTACTGGCTTTAAGACTTCGTCAAGCACAGCCCTCAGATGCTCAAGGTGAAGAGCATTGACTGAATCTCTTTCCTGGGCTGCTTGTCTTGGGTAGGAAGCCAAGCGTGAGAGCTGAGCAGGGATGGGACCAGAGATAGCCAGCACCGGCAGGCAGCATGCTGGAATCTAATGCCTGAGTCTCACTCCATACTCAGTACCCTGATATCAGGAAGCGACTCTGACTATCCACTGCAAAGAAGAGGAATAAAGGAACCAAACCTTGTCTACTCATTCATTCAGCTGATCTGCCCACCCTGTGCCTGCATTCTAGATGCTAGAACGTTATCACTGACAAAACAGAAATCGTTTCTCATGGAGCCATCATTGTGGTGGAGGGAGACAGATAATAAACCAGCAAATAAGCAAATGACAGTACGTGACAAGCTGATGAGTGCTAAGGGGAGAAATCAATGAGGGAAAGGGACAGGGGTTGGGGAGGAGGTGGGGTTGCAATTTTCAATAGGGCAACTTGTGAAGGTCTCGCTGAGATGGTAATGCTTGAATGAAAACTTAAAAGCCACATAGGTGTTAGAGGAAGAGCATTCCAGAGGGAGAAAGCAGCAAGTGCAAAGGCCCAGAGGCAGTCACGTTCCTGGCTGCTCAAAGAACAGCAAGGGCAGAAGTGGCTGGAGCAGAGCCAGTGGGGGATGGAGTGGGAGAAGAGGTCAGGCAAGGAATGGGTCCAGTTGGATGGCTTTACAGGGCAAAGAAAGGAACCTGACTTTTTCTCTGCCTGGGATGGGAAGCCCTTAAAAGGCTTTGAGCAGAGGAAAGACATAGTCTTGTTTCCATGTTCCAAGGACTGGAGAGATTAAAATGCTTGTCTCATGCCTTGCAGCCAGTAAGGGGCAGAAGAGCAAGCCAGTGCATCTAGCTGTGAACAAGAGCTTGTTCCCCTGCACCACCCCTGTATCTGCCAGAGTTCGTTTGCTGGAGTCCATATTGCTGCTAAGAAAGCTGACTGCCACAGCCATGTGAGAAATAAAACAGGGCATGGGGGAAAGAGGGGTGGGTGTGTGCTAATTCAGGTAAGGGGACAAGTCCCAAAAGGCCTACTGGAGGAGGTGATATTTGAGCTGAAACCTGAATGGTAGAAATCAGCCAAGGAAATACACAGAGAGTGGAGTGTCTGGAAATAGATGGTGCAAAGGTCCTGAGGCAGGACTCCGCTCAGAGTCCTGGGAGAGCAAAGAGAAGACAAATGTGGCAGAACTGCGATGAGCAAGGGGGAGATGAGGTCACTCTTGCTCATCATTGTGGGTCCTGTTCACTGCCACATCCCCGATTCTGCAGCAGTGCCCACAGCAGATGCTCCAGCAACTACTGGTTGAGTGAGTGAGTGGATGGATGGATGGATGCATGGATGGATGGAGGGACGGATAGATGAAAATGGAGGCATCATATAAAGGTGAGAGACTGGGATGTTTCCATGACCATCAAAAGGTAAAGCATTGCCCAATAGAAACTTCCTCACAGCAGTGGGAACTAAAGGGTTAATGTGACCTCTGAGGATTTTTCTTCCAGAGGATTCTGATGCAGGGCTAACAAATTTCCTGTGACCTTGTTAGGGGAAAATAATAAGCCCCTGCTAATGTATCAAATTAACATGTTTGGGCTTTCTGTTCAGAAACCTCAAACATCTCACCTCCACGTGGTCTGCAGAAAATTATTTTTTAGATGCAATTGCGTTGAGTGATGGAGGCTTTGTGGCCTCTAATATCCCCACCGGTGTAAGAGTTCTGACATCATGGTTTTTCCTCTGCAGTTCACAGTGTCTGGCACTTAGCATAGCATCTGGTACAAAAAAAGAAAAAAGAAAAAAGCTAGATTCCTATTTGAATGAACAAAGGAAATGGTTAATGGCCATAACACAAGGGTTTTCTCTCATCTCTGTTTTCTAGGGAAAACAAGAGAATTTTCAGAAATGTATCTCCCTTTTCTTTTTGTCGGCTGTGAAGAAGCTGCAAGTTTCAAATATGTCAGCTTGCTGGTGAGCCTTAAGTGACAGGCAATCGGCAGAGGTTCCCTCAATACCAGTTTAAAGACATTAAGGACCCCCCGCCCAGACTCCTCAAAGAATACCATATCCAGGATGAATGTTCAAATCCCCTGGCTGGTCACCTGCAGTGAGGACCGCCCATTGCCATTTCCAGTGAGCACGGACATCTCAGCTCCCAGTGCCGACTGGCAGGCTGGACCCCAGGACCTCAGCCCTGCTGCCCTCTCTGAAAGTAACCTCTGCTGTAATCCACACCAGAAAGTGGATTTGTCAATGTGCTTGCCTCATCCAATTATTTTTCTCTTCCAAATCAAGGTTTTACGTGAGTGCATCTGATTCGTGAGGCCCAACTCACCTACCTGTCTTGAATCTCGAGGGAAACTGAGAAAGTGAGTTATAGGCTTCTGCTTTAGGGAGGCACGTATGGTCTCAGTCGACTCGGACTGCTATAACAAATTATTATAGACCGGGTGGCTGAAACAACAGATAGTTATTTCACACAGTTCTGGAGACTGCAAGGCCAAGATCAGGGTGCAGCATGGTCCTTGCATGCTGAGAGATGAGAGAGATGAGAGAGATGAGAGAGAGAGAGAGAGAGAGAGAGAGAGAGAGAGAGAGAGAGAGAGAGGATCTCCTGCTCTTCCTGTTTCTTTAAGGGCACTAATCCCACCATGGGGGCCCCACCCTCATGACCTCATGTAAACCTAATCACCTCCCAAAGCCCTACCTCAAAATACCACCACATTAGGAGCTAGGGCTTTAACATATACATTTTGGGGGAGGAGGACACAGTCATTCAGTCCAGAGCGAAATAAGGGGGGATATTTTCCAAATATAGGCCAGATATTCCAAAAACAAAGTAGCCCCAAAGATGTTCATACCCACTGCAGCCTTTCTCTTCTACACCTGTCTCTGACACAGTGCCTGGCACATAGCAGATGCTCAGTAAGTAACAGTGCCTCCTTTCCTTTGCTATGCTTCCCTGTTTAGCCTCTGCCCATCTCTACATACAGGCCTGTCTGCTTGGGTTCCTGTGCTTGGAATTTTTTCCCATGGACCCTTTCACTACAACCAGCACTTTAAAAGAAAGAACAATTGAATACAACAAGCAAGGTTCACCATATCCAGCTTTAGCACCTATTTTAAACATAGACCCATGCAAATATACAATGCAAATATATTTCTGAGATACTATTCTCTAAAAAATGTGGGTATTGACAATCTACCTATTATATCAGAACCTCGTGCCCCTCACCCAGGAGATGTTTAAAGAGCTTATTTGTATTACTTGGTTTCCACCTATTACTCGGTTTCCACATTAAGTGGAAGACATTATTTATGTCTTTTGTTTTGTAAGGAATATATTTAATAATTTAGAAGCAATAAGGGAAAATATTTTTACATAAAAATTTAAAAACATTTGCACGACAAAAAACATAAAAATTAAAATGACAAACATTATACTGAAGAAATATTTTTAATTTAAATCACAATACATTAAAAAAGAGTTATTATTCCTAACATATAAATCTCTGTAGCATTTCCCAAAGCCTCAGGAGAAAGAAAAACCCTGGAGAAAAATAAGCTAAGAAGTGAATAGACAATTCACAGAAAAAGAAAAAGCATATTAATTGTATGAGAAGATGATAACCTTGTCATCTGAGAAAGGTAAATTAAAACTAGTCTAAGATTGTCAACAAACACATAGTAATAAGGATCAGATTTATCTTACCACTTCGAAAATATTTTTAAATGGACAAAAGGTGCAAAACAATAGTTTTCAAGATGTTGGACATCAGACAACAAAGGACAGTGAGCCTGAAAGGCAGGCGAGAGATGAGGTGATCCTAGAGATGCCCCAATTTCTGCCTTGGGAGACCTTCCAGACACCGCTGCAGACAAGGGAACCCAGGCAGAGCCCAGGGGAGCTCAAGAGATTGCAGGGCAGAGTTTTGGAGAGAGGAGAGCTGTGGAGAGCCAGAACACTGGAATCTGCAGGGGGCTATCCTCAACTATTCAGCAGAGTGACATCAGCACATGCGTTGAGAAAATTACTTGAGGCCAGGGAGAGAATCACCCAAAAGGATTCCAGGGAGCAATATTCAGTGCTCACAACAGCTGGGAAATAGCGCTGTTTCCCACCAGCCAGACTTGAAGACTTTGGAAGTCAGGGGTCATTTGGTAGAGAACTCAGAAAGATCTTGTCTCAATAGTGAGGAAGCATTAGCCATAGACTAAAAATCTTGATAAATTATAAAAGCTAAACTCAAAAGGATCAAAGTATTTCCAAATTCTTAACTGCATACCAGAACAAAGCCGTTAGTTACAAGAATACAAAATACTCAGCGCCCAATAAGTTAAAATGATTGGCATTCAATTAAGGAATACTGGGCAAGTAAAGAAGCAGGAAACGTGGTGCAAAATAAAGAAGAAAATAAATCAATTGAACTCAGTCCAGAACTGACATTATGGAAATATGTGAGTGTCAATAACACATTTACTAGAGAGAAATTTATGGCACTAAATCCTATATTTAGAAAAGAAGTCTCAAGTCTATGACTTCAGATCCCCTTTCAAGAAAATAAAAAAAAGGAGAGCATCTTAAACCTAAAGTAAGCCAAATAAAGGAAATAACAAAGGTAAGAGCAGATATCAGTGAAATACAAAACAGAAAAACAATGGAGAAAATCAATGAAGCTATAAGCTGATTCTTAGAAAACATAGTAAAATTGATAAACCTGTAGCCAAACTGATCTGGAAAGATATAGAAAAAAAAAAAAAAAAAGGAAAGAAAAGGAGGAACGAAAGCAGGGAGGGAGGGAGGGAGGACATAGATTATCAGTATCAGGAATGAAAAAACTGGTATTACTATAGATTCCACAGAAATTAAAAAAATAATAAAATATTATGAAGTTTTATGCCAATAAATTCAACCACTTAGATGAAATGAATAAATTCCTTAAAGTACATACATTACCAACTGTTATTCACGAAGAAACAGATGCTGTATACTCAAACAAATTTAACTTTTAGTTTAAAATCTTCCAATAAAGAAAATGCCAGGCACCAAAGTTCAAGGGGGGAATTTGAACAAATATTTAAGGAAGAAATAATACCAATTCTTCTCACACTCTTCCATAAAAGTGAAGTGAGAATACACTTTCCAACTCATTTTATGAGGCCAGCAACAGCCTGATTCCAAAACCAGACAAAGACATTACAAGAAGAGAAAACCAAAGATCACCATTCCTCATGAACTTAGATGCAAAAGTTCTTAACAAAATTTTAGCAAATAGGAACTAACAATAGATTGCAAAAAAGAGTAGTATATCATGACCAAGTTGAGTTTATCCCAAGAAGGCAAAGTTGATTTAATGTGTTTTTAAAAAATCAATCATTGTAATTTACTCTATAAAATGATTTTAAAAAAAGTAAAATATATGGCCATCTCAATGGGGAAAAAGCATTTGACAAAAACCAATGTCCATTTCTGATTAAAATCATTGTCAGAGTAGGAATGAAGGGAAACTCTTCCATCCAGTAAAGGTTATCCACGAAAAACCCACAGCTAATATCACACTCAATGGTGAACAAGCAAATCAGAAACTAGTGGGTTGTATCTGCTCTCACCAACTCATTAAACATTGTCCTGGAAGTTCTAGCCAGTAAATAAGGCAAGAAAAAGAAATAAAAAGCATCCAGATTGGAAAGAAAAATTTAAAACTCTCTTTATTCAACAATACCATGGTTGTCTAAATAGGAAACCTGAAAGAATCCACAAAAAAGCCACTAAAGCTAATCAGTGAGCTTAGAAAGCTTGAACGGTTCAACTAAACCAACAAAAATCAATTGATTTCTATACTTTAGTAATAAAAAACAGGAACTGGAATTTTAAAAGGCAGTATGATTAACAATAGTATTCCAATACTTAATACTTATGGATGAATCTGACAAAAGTACACTGAAACCTATAAAACATTGCTGAAGGAAAATTTTTTTAAACACTTAAGTAAATGAAGAGATATACTGTGTTTGTGGATTGGAAGACACAATATTTGTTAAGATGTAAATTCTCCCTAAACTGATCTATAGATTCGACACAATCTGAATCAAAATCACAGCAGGATATTTTGGTCAGAATTGACACGTAATTCTAAAATTTGCATGGAAATGCAATGGACCTAAACAACTTACTTTGCAAAGGAAAAAAATAAAATATATATATATATATATATATCTAACACAACCTGATTTAAGATTTATCATAAAGCTACAGTAATCAGGAAATGGTGCTATTGGTGTCAAAATAACAAATAGATCAACTAAACAGAAGACAGATATAGAAATACACTCACTCATATGTATATGGCTGATGTTCAACAAAGGTGGAATTCAATTCAGTGGAAAAAATGGTCTTTTCAAAAAATGATGTTGTACAATTGCATGAGCAAGAAGAGAGAAATGAACTTTGATCCATAGCTTGCACCATGTACTACAAAAAAAACCACACTTTAAAATGTGACCTTGGGTTGAGCAAATATGTCTTAGATAAACGCCAAAGCAAAATCCATAAAAGAAAAAGTTGACAAATGGGACTTTATCAAAATTAGTAACTTCTGCTCTTCAAAAGATACCACTGAAAGAATGAAAAGACAAACTGCAGAATTGGAGAAAATATTCCCAATCCATACATTTGACAAAGACTTTGTATCTAGAATACATCATGAACTCTCAAAACTCAAAAATAATAACCCAAAAGATCTAACCAGACACTCCACCGAAGAAGACAAATCACTGGCAGACAAACACATGAAATCCAAATTAAAACTGCAATGAGAAATCACTGCTTGACTATTAGCATAAGTAAAATTTAAAAAACTGACCAGCCTCAAGGTTTGTGAGAATGTGGAGGAACCGGAACTCTCCTACATGGCTAGTGGACTGTAAAATGGTGCAAGCACTATGGAAAGCTGTTTAACAGATTCTTACAATGCTTAATATACACCCGTCATATGTTCTAGCCATTCCACACAGATATATATCCAAGAGCAATGAAAGCATATGCTCACACAAAGACATACACAAACGTTCACAGCAGCTTTATTTGTAATGACTACAACCTAGACTGACCCAGATTTCCATCAACAGGTGAACGTATAAACAATTTAGGGTACATCCATACTGCTCTGCAATTAAAATAATGAACATTGATGCATGCAACACATGGATGAAACTCAAAATAATTATGTTCAGTGAAAGAAGTCAGAGTATATGCTGTTTGGTTCCATTTATATAAAATGCTTTAAAATGCAAACGAATCTACAGTGATAGAGCAGGTAAGCTGTTGCCTGGGCGTGGGCAAGGGGGTGCCCTAGAGGGAGGAATTACCAAGGACCACAAGAAATTTTTGTGGAGGATGGAGATGTTCATTGTCTTGATTGTGGTGATGGTTTCACAGCTATACCACATTTCAAAGCACACCAAAGTGTGTATCTTAACTATGTGCAATTTATTATATATTAATTATACCTCAATACAGTTTTTTAATTGCCTGAACATACAATGTCTCACCTATCAGATTGCCAAAATCCTAAAACGTGGACATCATCTACTGCTGTCTAGCTTGTGGGGAGGCAGAGTTTCTTTTCAGAGAAGCCCTTTAGATTTTAGGCTCCCTCCCCCAACCAAGGTCTAAACATTCCCCATCATTGCGCACTCATCCATGCTAATGAATTTTTAAATTTTAATTTTAGCTTTTCCAGCTGCCTCTGACCTTTTCAGACAGCAGAGTGTTAGTCTGACTATGGTGATAACATTGCTCTGTAAGAATACAAATTTTTAAGGGAGGAATCAGGGTATGCCAAAAAAGAAGCAATTTCATGGATTCACTCATTTGCATTCATTCCACAACTATTTATTGGCTGCCTAGGAGGTGCCAGGCACTGTTCTAGGCACTGGGGATACAGCTGAGAACAAGCCCCACAAAGTCTCTGTTCCCATGGAGCTGACAGCCCAGTGTCGGGCTACAGACAAAAAAAAACCCATCAGATCAATAGGGAGTGTGTCCAGTGGTGACGAACTGAGCAGGAGGGAAGCTCGGAGGAAGTTGTTATTTCAAAGAGTAGGTCAGGCAGGTCTCAGTGAAAGATGATGTTTGAGCAGAGACTTGAAGAGAGCGAGTGCTGGAATAAGATGATTCGGAAAGGTTGAAAACAAGCTCCTCTGAAAGCATGTGGCTTCCTTTCCTTCTGTATGTGTTTGGAATACGCAGGAAGGACTTCACATCCTTGTGTCTCAGCCTCTCCACCTCTCCACCATGGCTTGCAGCAAGGTTTTTGATGTGTGTGTGTGTGTGTTTGCCACTGTAAACTCAGTGTCCCAGGCCTTGCAGTGCCTGTCGCCAGCTTGGCGACTCTGGGGAGGTCAATTCACCTCTCTGAGCCTTGTTTTCCTTTTCTGTAAAAATAGATGATTAGGAATTCACCCATTCATTCAACCAATATGTATTAAGCAATTACATGGCAGGGCCTCTGCTAGGTAACAGGACATAGTGGAGAGCAGGACACGGTCCCTACCCTCACTGAGTTTATGTCTAGAGCAACGGACTGAATGTGTGTGCCCCCCTCCCCAAATTCAATTTATATGTTGAAACCCTAATTTCAATGTAATGGTGTCAGGAGGTGGCAACTTTGGAAGGTGGTTAGATCATGAGGTTTGGCCCTCATGAAGGATACAGCCTTATAAGAAGAAGCCAGAGAGCCAGCTAGCGCTTCCTGCCATATGAAGATAAAATGAGAAGGCGGTCGTCTGCAACATGGAAGAGAGCCCTCACCAGTGCCTGACGATGCTGGCACCCTGATTTCCTGTTTGCAGGTGGGGTGTGGTGACTCACACCGGTAACCCCAGCACTTTGGGAGGTTGAGGCGGGAGGATCACTTGAGCCCAAGAGTTTGAGACCAGCCTGGGAAACATGGTGAAACCCTACCTCTAGAAATAATTTTTAAGAAATTACCCAGGCATACTGGCGCTCGCCTGTGGTCCCAGCTACTCAGGAAGCAGAGGTGGGAGGACCACTTGAGCCTGGGAGTTCTGAGGCCGCAGTGAGTGGAGATGGTGCCACTGCACTCCAGCCTGGGCAACAGAGTGAGACCCTGTCTCAAAAAAGGATCCTCATTTGCCAATGTCCACAGCTTTGATGGGGACCTCTGGGGCCACAACTCACCCTTGTCATCTGAAAAGGATGCAGGTTTCTGGAGTAGACTGCCCTACTCTATGGAGTAGACCTATACACTGGGGAGTCTGTGCCCAGTATTTGATGATCATGCCTCAGTTTCCCCATCTATAAAATGGGATGATAATAGTAGCCCTGACCTTGCACAGCTGTTGTGAGGCATTCACAGTTATTACACATTAAGTGCTACTCACAGTCCCCAGCAACAGGGTCAGTGGTCAGAATTGGCTCCTCCAAGCCATCCTTGTCACGAGGGCCATGGCATGGTGTCGGGACAGTGTGCCCACAGCCGGGAACAACAGTAGCTCTCCCAGGCCCTTCCTTGGTTTTCCAGGGCCCACTGCCAGGCTCAGCAGCATCGGTAACCAATGATTTTCTCTGCCCTGAAATGTAAACAAGTCCTCCCGCACTTCTCTCCTCCACCCGCACTTCTCTCCCCCACCCACACTGTTAAGTGAGGTGGGCAGAGCAGAATTCCGTATTTTTCTGACTTATTAGTATGCAAACAGAGGCTCCAAGGATTGCAGTGCTCAGTCCAAGGTAACTCAGCTGTGCTTGGACAAACCTGCAGGTCAGTTCTCATTTTTCAGACATCCACTCACTTACCCCAATCTCTGGAGTCCCTACCAGGTACTGCTAGAAGCTCTCTCTTGGTTCCCTGACCTGGAACAGGATACAATCCTGGTCTAACCAAAGTCTCTCCCATCCCTACCCACACTGTGCCATCACCATCCACCCCAAGCTGGCAGGAGCACTCCATAAACACACTCTTCCCTTCTGAATGACACAGTGAAGATCAGGGTTAAATTCTCAGCCATTGACTTCCAAAACAAGCTCTTGAAATCCACAGAAGACACAATTTTGAAGCCCAAAGCATTCAACGACAAGAGGCTAGCTTACAGAGTTCAAAGTGTTTCACACATCTAGGAGTTGGTGGCGAGGGGTTCTTAGTATACAGAGTATACCACAAATAACAAAATTGGCAAAAATATATTACAAATAAAAACCAGTTTCCCAGCCCAACAGGAGGTAAGCTGCTACGGGGACGAGGAAGAGAGGAAAATTGGGAAAGAGGCTGATGGGAGTGTGTTCCAGAAGGAGTTCCACACCAAACCCCTCCGGGTAGAACCATGGGGGTGGTGGATAATAGGGAATATTATAGAAACCCCAGGTAGCTAAGATGTCAGGGGAACTGGAGAAGGAAATGGCACCTGCTTCCTAACTGCAGTTCCAGCCCCTGTGGGGTTGGCACCAGGGCTGCAAGGGGCATCTGGGCAGGACACTGTCACAGCATCCACCACCCCTGCATAGCACATTTCCTGTACCCAGAAAGGGGTGTAGGCCTCAGGTCTCAGCTAAGCCTGAGGGCTCCAGGGCCATCACGAGGAGACCCAAGCACAGGTGACAGTGTGGGTGCCCTGGTGACCAGTGGAGAGGAGATCACCCACGGAACATCAGACCGGCAAATTGTGCACTTCCAGGTGCTCACAGGGTGGAACTGGGCACCAGACACCCACTTGCCACATGAAAACTGAAATCTATGGGAGAAGAGGGAGGGAGACACCCTGCAGTCACCCGAGTTTAAACTAAAATTAACTAGGAAATCACTGAATTTGACAGGGCTTACCTGGCCACAACTTAAGGCTTTTTGCAAAAGGAATGCTGGCTAGATACGGAAATGAAGTTGTTATAGAAAAAGAGAAAATTCTGTTTTCACAACCTCTATTTGCAAGTTGTCGAATAGTGGATCAGCAGCAGAAGGAATTGATCCATCCCTGCTTTCACAGAGCCCTCTGAGATTCAAGTTTATTTTCTCTGGAAATAATTTGATGATCCATCTCATGCTACCCCCCTCCACACACACGCACACACGCAAGAGGTGCAGTTCTGTGGAAAGTTTGGGTACCTCCCATATTAGCCTTCAAAACAAGTGCAACGCAATCAGTGCAGGAGTCAGAGAGCCGAGAGTGACTCCGTGGGAAGCCCTTGGCTAGTCAATCCTCCCAGACCCCCAAGAGGAAAGAGTAAACTCCCATGATTCAAAACAATGAAACAACTTCAGGACAAATCACCAGAGTTCTCCGCATATTACATTGGATGTTCACTTTGTAAACTCCAAAAATAGAACCACATAGAACTAAACAGAGAAGAGAGTGGGTGAGGAGTTACCAATACTATGGCGAAAACATGGAGTGACCACCATTGGATGTTCAGGATTGAGACCCACAGATCAAATCTCGGTTTCTCAACTGGTTCCTCCCAAAGACATACAGGTCCAGCCCTGCAGCCCCCAGGACCAGCCCTGCCCACCCTGGCTCCCTTAGCTTCAGAGCCTCCTCACTCCCGTCTCTCCAGCCACAATCAAATCCCTACAGCACCGGCTCAAGCCTGAGCACACGCTGTTCCTTCTGCTTGCAACACCCTTCACTGACACAGCCTGCTCGGCCCTCCAGGCTCAGGTGCAATGTTCTATTCTTCGTGTAGGTTTCCTGAGGCACTCCCAGAAAGGGGGCTTCCGTCCACAATGCTTCACAACACCTATAGATGGCCCCGTATGGGATCTGTGTCCCCATGTAGATAGTGAGCTCCTCTCCAGCAGACATTCACTCATTCACTCATTCATTCATTCATTCATCCATAGAACAAACATTTACTGAATATCTACTAGATGTCCATAAACAAATGACACACAGAAATGGTTGAAAGAATAAATAAATAATGACTCCATTTTCAGGCCAGGGAAGTCAGGATGGTATATTGGAAAGAACATGGCTTCCGAGTAGTCAGACAGATGAGTTAGAAGCCTGACTCTGGAATTTGCTAAGCTGGTAACTTTGAGGGAATTACTCATCTGAGCTCAGTTTCCTCAGATATAAAAATGTGAACAGTAACAGGTAGCATTTGCTTCTGATATTATTATTTGTTACTCAAAACACAGAGTTATCAGGAGGAAGTGCGAATCTGTGCAGAAGATGGGAGCTTCCTCTCGCTGTAAGAGAAGAGGCTGGACCATCTCTGGTTCCCTACTGGCCACATGGGAATTTGGCAGAGACGAGCTGCCTATCCAAACCCTTTCTCCCTTTCTATCATACTAGAGTGTCTCAATTTAAAATGACCTTTCTTATCATCCCTTGCAAGATGGGGTGGCCATGGGACTCAGTTCTGTAATTGGCAAAAATACATTACCAATAAAAATCCGTTTCCTAGTCCAACAGGAGGTAAGGTGCTGCAGGGATGAGGAAGAGAGAATTGGGAAATGATTTGCAAGCAGATGTCACGAAGTGGGGCTTCTGGAAAAGCTCTTTAAAGGGAACTGACATATCTTTTATAGTTTGCTCTTTTGCTTTCTCCATCTGATGGCAGCAGCAGCCTGTCTAGAGTGGCTGCTGCCATTATGCTGGCTGCAGCAAGGAGGCACACTCCATGGAGCTAGTGGGAGCCGGGGACAAGTGGGAGCCCTGCACCTTCCAGATTGGTGGGGCAGGAGCTTCCCTGGTGCAGCCACAGCGGCCCAAGTTGTGACTGTGGAACCAGACCTCCTACTTCATGGAGCAGGCAGGAGCCCCGCCCCTGTGAGCACAGCTACAGCCTCCCAAATCACAGCTGCAGACTCAGGAATCTCTGCATTCTCGGGGGTCCAGGAAGGCCCCCATGCCCTTGCAGGCTCAGAAGGGCCTGCTCCTGCTGCCTGGCTTCTCCCTGCTGTCGGTGCCTGCTCCGATCTCAGAGCAAAGTCAGGCCCAAGTCACAGCTTGGCCAGGTGTGCACACACGTTCGGCAGTGTTGACACACCAGCCCCCCACTGCCTCAGCCCCGTCTGGACTCTGGACACCAATAAGCATAGGAGGGAAACCAAAGGGGTGCTGAGGGCAGCTTCTGGCTGGCCTGCAGGTGCCTCTTGGCACCTACAGCCTGGGTGCCATGAATGGCAGCAGGAGACAGAGAGGCTCCTGGGTGCAAGGGGGCAGATCCTCAGTGAGGCACCACCTTCAGGCCTTCCTTAAGGGAGGGAGGATCTGAAGGCTGGAGGCCTGGCTGCCAGTCCCACAGACCAGAGTGGGAACTTGTGGTGCCTTTTCCAGGCCACTCATGGCCACCCATGGACCAATTGGCATACACTTCCTCCCCTCTGAAGCCCATACAAGCCCCAGGCTCAGCCAAAACTGAGCAGACATCAGGATGACCAGCTGCAGAGAGGAGCTACCCACTCCTGGGCCTTCTCTGAGCTACTGTGTCACTCAGTAAAGCTCCTCTTCACCTTGCTTACCCTCCACTTGTCTGTGTACTTCACTCTTCTTGGACGCAGGATAAGAACTTGGGACCTGTGGAAGGCAGGCTGAAAGAGCTATAACACAAACAGGGTTGAAACACACCCCTTGCTCACCATGTTGTGGGTGAAGAAAAGAGAAGAGCTGCAGCCCTTCAGTGAGCCCAGACCTGGGAGCCCCCTGAGCCAAGGCTGTGACTTCCTTTTTGGGGACCAGTAGTTCCTGGATTCTCCAAGCTTCCATGTGCCACCGCATTCCCCAGTGGCAGTCATGGAAGCTGCCTGTAGTGCACCTGGTCTAGCCACAGCCTTGCAGAGAGTTGGTGCCCATGCCAGCACCTGGAGCTGCCCACCCCACTGCAGCAGCTGGTGTGCCTGACTGTGCACAGTGGCTGGACCCCTCACTGGCTCACTTAAGCACCCCTTCCCACTCCATGCCTGGCTGCCTTTGGCAGGCATGGGATCTAGGGTAGTAGTGTGAGCTGAGCACTGCCTGCCAGGACAAGTGGGAAGAATGAACCCAGCAGGCACCAGCAAAACTTGGGCAAAGGTGACACCAGCCACAGAGATTTCCAGCCAGAAAAGTGACATCCCAAGATCTCTGAAAACTTCTCTTTACCTGGAATGAGGAAGAAATGATGGGAGCTGCAGCAGCCACCTTGAAACCATGAGACAACCTTGAGGGTGGAAGCCATGCGCCTAGAATGAAAAAGCAGCAAGACGGCTTTAATGACATTGTGGAGCTCTTCTCCAGCCCACATTGCCTACTTCTACGTTGTGCAGCACATGTGAAGAAATTAAACACATATTTTATTTAAATCACTACTATCTACATGCAGTGGAACTCAGTGTTTTTCTGATGCAGAGTGTCTGCAGAAAATTTACCTGATCACAGAAAAGTACAATAATTCCTAAGAAGAATCGTTTTGTGGTTGATTATTGTTATGTGAAATGGGTTTTAGATACTCCTAAGCCAGAAATATGATTACAAGGTAAAATATGAAAAATTATTTTCTCTATTCCAAACCTGTGATTTCAGATATAATTTTTTGTGCTCTTGTCTGATGACAAAGGCAACAGAGATTCATTTACACAAATTTGGAAGCTACCAGAAGGCACAAAGGAAAAATAAGAGAAAATCACCTGTAGATGATCCTCCAGGGACAAGCAGTGCTAACATTATTCGCTCTGCTTTCCTCAAGTTATTTTTATTTATATGTACTCACTTAACTAAAACAAGAGCTCTTCCTTCCTTCCTCCCTCCTTCCCTGAATAGACAGTGATTGAAGGCTGGTACTATTATTTAATACTGCTTCTTTTTTTTATTACCATTATTTGCTAAATAATTTTTAAATTTGATTTCTCAGGTCATCAAATATTAATTAACATAATTTTGAAACTGAATAGCAACAATAAAACTAACCTACAATTTTTATATTATGATATATCATTATAATGTGAATATAATTTCATCAATAATGCAACACAACTAACCATCACTGATTAGGCACTTAACCTGTACTTGGTACCCGGCTACGGGAGTCTGCTTTCTATTTTACTCCTTGCAATAATTGTAAGATGAGGACTGTTTCATATCCTCCTTTGACAGGTGAATACAATGAGTAGTAAAGAGGTTGAAGAACTTGTCCAGGGTCTCACAGGTAGTCCGAGGGGCAAAGTAGAGCCTAACATAGGGACTGTCCTCTGACAATGCCCACATGTGCATCTCCCATTCTGTCACACAGATTTTCTTCATAGTGATTTAAAGCATTTACCCATTTTCCAGCTGATGTGCTCAGCATTGGACATTTAGTCTTTCTGATCTTTACAATCAGCTTACTTGGCCAATGATACGGTCTCCATTTTACAAACAAGAAAAATGAAGCTGTGAGAGGTCAAACCCTCAAGAAGTGACAGAACCCAGAATGAACCCAGAACTCTGATTCCAAATACCAAGGATGTTGAGGTTTTTAATAAAAGTAATGCATGTCCAAAGTATAAAGGTAAATAACTGAATGAATTTTATGGCATAAGACAACAGGCCCTGCTCACTCTTCCTTCCCTTTATATGGTTTTGCTGTGTCACCCCCAAATCTAATCTTGAATTCCCACATGTTGAGGGAGGTGATTGAATCATGGGGGCTGGTCTTTTCCTGTGCTGTTCTTGTGATAGTGAGTAAGTCTTATGAAATCGAATGGTTTTAAAAACGGGAGTTTTCCTGCACAAACTCATTTTACCTGCTGTCATCCATGTAATACGTGACTTGCTCCTTCTTGCCTTCTGCCACGATTCTGAAGCCTCCCCAGCCATGTGGAACTGTAAGTCTATTAAACATTTTTCCTGTATAAATTGTCCAGTCTCAGGTACGTCTTTATTAGCAGTGTGAAAATGAACTAATATGGTAAATTAGTACTGGGAGTAGGGTGCTGCTGAGAAGATACCCAAAAATGTGGAAGCAACTTTGGAACTGGGTGTCAGACGGATGTTGGAACAGTCTGGAGGGCTCAGAAGAAGACAGGAAAATGTGGGAAAGTTTGGAACTCCATAGAGACTTGTTGAATGGCTTTGACCAAAATACTGATAATGATATGGACAATGAAATCCAGGCTGAGGTGGTCTCAGATGGAGATGAGGAACTTGTTGGGAGCAGGAGCAACGGTGACTCTTGTTATGTTTTAGCAAAGAGACTAGTGGCATTTTGCCCCTACTCTAGAGATCTGTGGAACTTTGAACTTGAAGAGATGATTTAGGGTATCCAGTGGAAGAAATTTCTAGCAGCAAAGCATTCAAGAGGTTGGTGCTGTTACTTGGGTGCTGTTAAAGGCATTCAGTTTTAAAGGGGAAACAGAGCATAAAAGTTTGGAAAATTTGCAGCCTGACAATGCAACAGAAAAGAAAATCTATTTTCTGAGGATAAATTTAAGCCAGCTGCAGAAATTTGCATAAGTAATGAGGAGCCCAATGTTAATCCCCAAGACAATGGGGAAAATGTCTCCAGGGCAGGTCAGAAGTCTTCACAGCAGCCCCTCCCATCACAGGCCCAGAGGCCTAGGAAGAAAAAGTGGTTTTGTCGGCCTGGCCCACAGTCCCTACGCTGTGTGCAGCTTAGGGACTTGGTGCCCTGCATCCCAGCTGCTCCAGCCATGGCTGAAAGGGGCCAATGTAGAGCTTGGGTTGTGGCTTCAGAGGGTGGAAGCCCCAAGCCTTGGCAGCTTCCATGTGGTGTTGAGCCTGCGAGTGCATGGAAGTCAAAAATTGGAGTTTGGGAACCTCTGCCTAGATTTCAGAAGTTGTATAGAAATGCCTGGATGGCCAGGCAGAGGTGTGCTGCAGGGGTGGGGCCCTCATGGAGAATCTCTGCCAGGGCAATGTGAAAGGAAAATGTGGGATTGCAGCACCCACACAGTCCCTACTGGGGCATCGCCTAGTGGAGCTGTGAGAAGAGGGCCACTGTACTCCAGACCCCAGAATGGTAGATCCACTGACAGCTTGCACCATGCACCTGGAAAAGCTGCAGACACTCAATGCCAGCCTATGAAAGCAGTCAGAAGGGGGGCTGTGCCCTTCAAAGGCACAGGGGTAGAGTTGCCCAAGACTAGGGGAACTCACCTCTTGTATCACCATGACTTGCATGTGAGACACGGAATCAAAGGACATCATTTTGGAGCTTTAAGATTTGACTGCCCTGCTGGATTTCGGGTTTGCATGGAGCCTGTAGCCCCTCTTTTTTTGACCAATTTCTCCCATTTGGAATGGCTGTATTTACCCAATGCCTGTACCCTCGTTGTATCTAGGAAGTAACTAACTTGCTTTTAATTT
Organism: Colobus angolensis palliatus; assembly: GCF_000951035.1. Lineage (NCBI taxonomy): Eukaryota > Metazoa > Chordata > Mammalia > Primates > Cercopithecidae > Colobus > Colobus angolensis. The sequence goes on along the minus strand of NW_012114522.1, from coordinate 4,435,918 downwards.
TACACGCTTATAGGCAGAAGGGACTTGCTTTGTCTCAGATGAGACTTGGGACACTGGACTTCTGAGTTAATGCTGAAATGAGTTAAGACTTTGGGGGACTGTTGGGAAGGCATGATTGATTTTGAAATGTGAGGACATGAGATTAGGGTGGGGCTGGGGGAATGATGTGATTTGACTGTGTTCCCACCTAAATCTTATCTTGAATTCTCACGTGTTGTGGGAGGGACACGGTGGGAGGTCATTGAATCCTGGTGGTGGGTCTTTCCCGTGTGCTGTTCTTGTGATAGTGAATAAGTCTCATGAGATCTGATGGTTTTAAAAACAGGAGTTTCCCTGTACATGCTCTTTCTCTTTGTCTGCCACCATCCATGTAAGACATGACTTGCCCCACCTTGCCTCTGCCATGATTGTGAGGCCTCTCCAGTCATGTGGAACTGTAAGTCCATGAAACCTTTCTCCTGTATAAATTACCCAGTCTCTGGTATGTTTTATCAGCAGCATTAAAATGGGCTAATATACCCTTCATTTCTTTTTCCAGAAACAAGTACTTTCAATTGTTTAGCTATTTCTTATGATTTTAACATTTATATTTCTAAAGGAACATTTGCAACTTCTCAATGTTTTGTTAATTTTACATATTGACCTTCTACTATGGAGATGAGGACTCAACTCTCCTTCTTACATGTATATACACACATACACATTCTTCCTCTTTCTCCAGATATCTAATGCAATTCAAGCACAATTTTAAGTAAATATTTGGCATTTACAACATTATAACTAATAACTAACACATTTTTATTTAAGGCTGAGCCATACAGTGTATTTGAATTAAATTTCCTTCCTGGTGTACTTTTTTGTATTTCTTAGAGTTAATAACTGACTTGTATAAAAAGGACTCATCTTTTGTAAATGTACACAAATATTTATGGATGAAACTATACAGTATCTGGGATTGGCTTCAAAATACCCTGGAAGGGTTCCTGGCTATGATAGAGTGACAGAGGTTGAATCTACACTTTCAACTTAAACAACTAGAGAGCTGGCCAAGTTATAGGGAACAGCTAGTCTCAGACAGGCAAAAGATGGCACAGGACCATGAATAAATGAAGCAGAACCACAGTTGCCTTTGATTAGTGCCCAGAGGCAGTTTTAAGTCTGCAAATCAGGGAGGGGAATCCCAAACAGAGGCCCCAAGTCTGGATGAGTTGAGGAGACAGACAATAAACTGAGACAACTAGAATTTATGAGACAGAATACTGAACAGGAAGGTGAGGTAGAGAGAGAAAGAACACTCGATAGCAACAGAGGGGCCTCCATAAGCCTTTGAGTGATGATCTGTGCATACAGAGAGGAAACTATCAGAGCAGGAAAAGAACCACGAAACAGTAGTTCCAAGCAATTCCCAAAGTTCACAAAGGGCCAGAAATATTTCATCTTCCCTCTGGTGTGTGATAGATCAGCTAGAGCTCTCTGATGGAAATTGCTGGTATTGGTCCTTCCTCACATTGCTATAAAGAAATACCTGAGACTGGGTAATTTATAAAGGAAAGAGGCTTAATTAGCTCATGGTTCCACAGGCTACACAGGAAGCAAGATGCTGGCATCTGCTCCCCTTCTAGGGAGGTCTCAGGAAACCAAATCATGGCAGAAGGAGAAGGGGAACAGGCATTCTCACATGCCAGGAGCAGGAGCAAGTGGGGTTGGTGCGGGTGGGTGCTACACACTTCTAAGCACAACAGATCTTGCGAGGACTCACTCGCTATTGTGAGGACAGTACCAAAGGGGATGGGGCAAAACCATTCATGAGAAATGGTTTTCTCATGATCCAATCACCTCCCACCAGGCCCCACCTCCACCATTGGAGATTACAGTTCAACATGAGATGTGGTGCACATGGACCCAAACCATATCATTGCCTTAATACTAGGAATAAATTAACTCTGGACCTAACCATGACAAGGCTAAAAACCAAGTCTCAACATATCTGTAGAGACAAAAAGTCTCTAGGGCTGGGATGGGGGTAGGCAGGAACATAAAGTTTTAGGGGAGTGACTATAAGCAGATACAAGATTTTTGAAGGAGTAATAAAATTTCTTGAAAATTAGATTATAGTTTTGATTGCACAACTCTCAAAATACTAAAGTTAAACTGTTCGCTTTAAGTGGGTGAACTCTAGAATATATAAATTATATCTCAAGCTGTTAAAAGAAAAAATAAAGCCTTAAACATTTCAACTGATCCAAATAGATTTCACAGCATGCCAGAACAAAACCCAAAAATATTTACAAGTATCCAATAAAATCCAACACCCAATAATGTATGCAAGCAATAAAAAATCCCCAGACATGCAAAGAAGCAGGAAAAGACTACCCATATGCATAACAAAATTTCATCAACAGTAACTGACCTGGAAATGACAGAAATGAAAGAATTCACAAGTGAGGACATTGCAACAACAAATATGCATTGCCATATTTGTTGGCAAATTGGCAACCGGAGGAAAATTGGAGGAAAAAATAGGAACATGACGACGAGAGAAATGGAGACAGAAAAAGGAATCACGCCACTTCCAGTTTCAGTCCCAACATGTAAAGAGCTGGGAAGTTGGTGCTCCCACTCACAGGACAAGGAAAAGGTTGAGAAAACTGAAAATCAGTGTCTTTTCTTGGACCTATCTGAGAATTGAGATCACAAAGCCAGCCACTGCCTCCAAATCTGGAAAGACAAGCTCACCTACAGCATCACACTTGAGACCTGCTTATCTGGAGTTAGAAGCTTCTGGAACCATAACCAGTAAGAAAACTTCATGGTCATTTTGATGAATTGCTGGGGGCTGAAAGTAGACTCCCATAACTTGCCCTGTAAGAAATGTTAGAAGTTCAGGAAGAAACTTTAAGGGCCTATAGTCTTAGGGAGGCCCTCACACTTTGTTTGGTTTTACCGATAGCAACCTCACCAGATGCTCACGACAGGGATAAGAAAAATCCCCTAGTGGCTCTGGGAGAAAGAGTAGAAAAGCAAGCATTGTATAATAGGCCTGAAGCATCTGCATGACTTTAACAGACCTTATCCCCTTCCCCACCACACCGCCAGAGGGAAGACATTTTCCTGGCTCCAGCCCCCTCAGTCTTTCCTGTCTCACTTGAGGGAACTGAAGAGAAGCTAAGAAACACTTGTGAAGGTCACAGCTTGGAGACAGAGAAGACTGGGAATACATTAAGTCTATCATAGCCAGAAGCCCTTCCAGAATATTTTGAAGCCAATCCCAGATAACATATAATTTCATCCATAAATATTTGTGTGCATCTCCAAAAGATGAGTCCTTTTTTACAAGCCAACTATTAACTCTAATAAAAACCAAAAGTTGCACAAAGAAGGAAATGTATTTAATTCAAATGCACTATATGGCTCAGCTAAACATAAAAATTTATTAGTTATTCATGTTGTAAATGCCAAATATTTACTTAAAACTGTGATTTAATTGCATTCGATAACTAGAGAGAGGAAGGGTGTGTGTATGTGTGTGTGTGTGTGCACATGCATGTGTATAAGAAGGAGAGTTGAGTCATCATCTCCATAGTAGAAGGTCAATATATAAAAGGGGATAAAAGGGATATAAGTACAGCCCCAAAAGCATTTTAAGTATAACTGATATTTTAAGAGAGGAGATAAAATAGAGTAAGAGAAAATGATTAATCAAAACCAGAGAAAGGAGAAAAAGGGAAAGGAGTTCAAGCAATTCAGCAGTGAATGGAAAACACTTGCAAACATGGCTGATATTAATCCAACTATACTAATAAGCACTTAAAATGTGAATGGACTAAAAACATCTATTAGAGATTGTAAGATGCATTTTTTAAAAAGATCCAAATATATGTTGTCTACCAGAAACCCACTCTAATTATAAAAATGGAGACAGGTTAAAAGTAAATGGATGGAGAAAGATACACCTTGCTAACGCTAACTGAAAGACAGCTGGGATAGCTATATTGCCTTGAGGCAAAACAGACTTCAGAACAAGGAAATTTAACAAGGAAAAAGAAGCAGAATACATATGGTAAAGGTATCAATTCATCACCATACATAGGGCATAATATGATAGAACTGCAAGGAAAAATTTATACAATATTTTTAACAATATATGCAAATTCAACATACACAAATCCACTACTATAGTTGGAAACTTCAACACCCCTCCTTCAGTAATTCATAGATCAAGCAGGCAAGAAATCGGTAAGAATATAGTTGGCCTGAACAGCATTCTCAATCAACTTGATCTAACAGTTACAGAATAATCTCTTCTATAAGTACAGAATATAGAATCTTCTCAACTTTGCTTGAAACATTCACCAAGATAGGCCACATAACGACAAACTTAATGGCTGGGTGTGGTGGCTCATTCCTGTAATCCCAGCACTTTGGGAGGCTGAGGCAAGCAGATCACGAGGTCAGGAGTTCAAGACCAGCCTGGCCAATATACTGAAATCCCATCTCTACTAAAAATACAAAAAATTACCCAGGCACAGTGACAGGCATCTGTAATCCCAGCTACTCAGGAGGCTGAGGCAGGAGAATTGCTTGAACCCGGGAGGCGGAGGTTTCAGTGAGCCAAGATTGCACCACTGCACTTCAATCGCGGGTGACAGTGCGAGACTCCGTCTTAGGAAAAAAAAAAAAAAAAAAGGACAAACTTAAAATAACAGAAATTATACAAAATATGCTCTCAGATCACCATAGAATCAAACTAGAAATCAATAAAAGGGAAATAAATAGAATATACCATAATATATGCAGATTAAATAACGTATTTCCAAACAACACATGGGACAATGAAGTCCCAAGAGAATGGTAAAAATATTTTGAACCACATGAAAATGAAAATACAACTTACCCCAATTTGTGTATTGCAGTTCAAGTAGTGCCTAAAGGGAAATTTATACTATTAAATGCATAAATAAAAAAAGAATAAAGACCTAAAATTAATAATCTAAACTTCCACCTTAGGATACTAAAGAGAAATGAGCAATTTAAGGCTAAAGCAATCAGAAAAAAATGATAATAAAAAATAGAGCAAAAATCAGCAAAGATGAAAACAATAGAGAACATTTTATGAAACCAGAAGCTGGTACTCTGAAAACATCAATCTAATTGACAAACAGCTAACCTGCTAACCAAAAACAAACAAACAAAAAACAACAAAAAGAAAATATGCAAATCACCAATATCAGAAATGAAAGAGCAGTCTCACTATTGATCCCATGAACAGTAAAAGCATCATAAAAGAATGCTGTGACCAACCCTATGCCCATAATTTTGGTAACTTAGGTGAAATGAATGAATCCCTTGAAAGACAAAAACTACAAAAATTCACACAACGTGAAGGAGATAAACTAAATAAACCTACATCTGTTAAAGAAACTTAATCTATAATTAGTACCCTTCCAAGAAAAGAAAGCTCCAGATTTGGATCATTTTACTGGTAAATTTTAGTAAACGTTTATGGAAGAAATAATATCAATTTTCCATAATCTCTTCTAGAAAATAAAAGCAGAAAAATACTTCCTAACTCACATGGTGAGTATAACTGTAATATAAAAAACAGATAAAGAAAATACAAGAAAGGAAAACTAGAGACCTCTATCTCACATGAACATAGATGAACAAATCCTGAAAAATATATTTACAAATTAAATCCAATAATTTATAAAAAGAATGATATACCATGACCAAGTGGGATTTATTCCCTATGCAAGGCTGGTTCAACATTCTGAAATCATTTAATGGAATACATCACATCAACAGGCTAAAGAAAAAAAATCCTATCAATTGATACAGAAATATATTTGATGAAATTCAATAAACACATATGACAAAATCTCTCAGCACACTATAGAGAGGCACTTCCTCAACTTGATAAAAAATACTTACACAAAAAAACCTATATCTAATCTCATACTTAAATAATGAGCAATTGGATGCCTCCTCTTCAGATCAAGAATAAGGCAAAGATGGTCGGCCGCAGTGGCTCACACCTGTAATCCTAACACTTTGGGAGGCTGAGGCAGGTGGATCACGAGGTCAGGAGATCAAGACCATCCTGGCTCACATGGTGAAACCCCATCTCTAATAAAAAATACAAAAAATTCGCTGGGTGTGGTGGCGGGCACCTGTAGTCCCAGCTACTTGGGAGGCTGAGGCAGGAGAATGGCGTGAACCTGGGAGGCAGAGCTTGCAGTGAGCTGAGATCACCCCACTGCACTCCAGCCTGGGGTAGAGTGAGACTCCATCTCAAAAAAAAAAAAAAAAAGAATAAGGCAAAGATGTGCTCTTACTACTTCTATTCAATATCATATGGGAATCCTAGCTAGTGTAATAAGACAAGAAAAGGAAATAAAACATATACAAATTGGAAAGGAATAAATAAAATTGTCTTTGTTCTCAGATGACAATTTAATTGTCTGTATAGAACATCTCAGAACTGACCAAAAACAAACAAACAAAAAACCTCTAAAACTAATTGGTGAGGATAGTAATGTTGCAGGATACAAGGTTAATGTTCAAAAATTGACTGCTTTCCTATATATCAGAAATAAATTATTGGAATTTGAAATGTTAAAAATACCATTTAAAATACCATCAAAATAATAAAATGATCAGGTTTAAATCTAAAAATATGTACAGGATCTGTATGGAGAAAGTATAAAACTCCGATGAAGGAAATCAAAAGATCTAGACAAATGGAGGAGTAATATTTCATATTCATGATTTGGAAGATTCAATACTATGGAGATGTCAGTTCTTCCCAACCTGACCTATGGAATCTATAGATCTATATAGAATATCAATCAAAATTCCAGCAAGTTACTTTGCAGATAATGACAAACTGATCCTAAAGTTTATGTGGAATGCCAAAAGACCTAGAGTCAAAACAATACTAAAGAAAAACAACGTTGGAGAACTCATACTAATTTCAAGATTTATTATATAGCTACAGTAATCAAGATAGTGTGGTATTGGTGAAGGAACAGGCACACAGATCACTGGAACAGAACAGAAATAGACCCACACAAATATAGTTAACTGACCTTTGACAAATTCTGATTATAAGGACATTCTAGAAAAGGCAAAACCTCTAGAGATAGTAAAATGATCAGTGATTGCCAGCGGTTCAGGTGGAGGAGGTAAAGATTGAACGTGTGGAACACAGAAAGTTGTTTAGGGTAGTAAAACTACTTTGTATGATAGTGTAATTATGGATACATGGCAATATGTGCTTGTTAAAATGATTATGTCATTTTATACAAATTTATATCATTTTATACAATCATTTTAACAAATACATAGTGCCATGTCAATGCAAAATTGACTTTATCATATGCAGATTAAAAAAATCATTTAAGAAATCCAGAGAATTCTAGGAAGCAATGCAGAATGTGTCAAAATAATCTAACTGCATTTCAAATGTAAGAAACAACTTCACTGAAGAGGTTGGAAGAAAAAGATGCTGACCTAAGTAACTCTGGAAATGAGTAAAGTCTTTAAATGCAAAAGAAACTGCATGTAAGTACTCGACTGAGAAAGTTGTTTCCCACGTGGGTCCAGGTTATCAAAACCCTGATGATGCTCCACACATGTACTGGACCTGACCACTTAAGTAAATGGCTGGGAAATGATGGGAGCCACGTTTTTCACTGTTGGAATGGAGAGGAGAAGGGCCAGGTGTGGTGGCTTATATCTGTAATCCAAGCACTTTGCAGGCCAAGGCGGGAGGATCATTTGAGTCTTGGAGTTTGAGACCAGCCTGGACAACATAGTGAGAACCCATCCCTACAGAAACAAACAAACAAACAAACAAACAAAACTAGCTGGGTGAAGTGGCATGCACCTGTAGTCCCAGTTACTTGGGAGGCTGAGGTATGAGGATCACTTAAACTCAGAAAGTCAAGGCTGCAGTAAACTGTGATTGTACCACTGCACTCCAGTCTGGGTGACAGAATAAGACCATGTCTCAAAAAAATAATAATAAAAAAGAAAAGGGGAGAAGGCCAGAATGATTCATGTGGCAATAGATTCGTGTTGGAGACATCAGTAAATTCATATTTAGCATAATATAGACCCAGATTATTACATATGAAAATATTAATGGACATGTGTATATAAACAGGTTAGTATGCACACATATACTTTCTTGCTCTGCCAGCTTAGAGGGCCTAGAAGTAACAACACTCCAGTAGCAATAAGCACATCCAGGGCTTAGAATTTAGTTTCTAATACCATTCTCCAATAAAAGGAATCAGACTCCTTGGAGAATGTCTGATTCTAGGACTGGAAACATAAAAGATGAGAATCTTTTCTAGTGCTCATCTTTTATAATGCTCACCTTTTAGACCATCTTCTAGTGCCAGAAAACAAGGAAGTACTCAGAAAAACTTAAAAATCTGCACTGATGGGGTTATGTTAAAGGGATATGGGAGACAACAGAAAGAGCTCCCAATGTTGAAAGCTGGAACAATTAGAGCAACACATTATTATTGGATTATAACTCAAAGTATAAAATAAATATCCATGAGTCCACAGCAATAGAAATAAATAATTGAAAAAATAAATGGAGAGGAGATCATCTCCCATGCAGAATTCCAAATAATCTATGTAGACACTTTGCCCTCAAGGAGGTAGACTTACGTCCCCATTCCTTAAATGTGTGCTGCTCATAGTGATTTCCTTCCAAAGAGTGCAGTGTGGAAATGTGGAGGAGTCATAAGCACAAAGCTGTCCCCAATTGACCCCTGCCAGGTTTGACCTCACTCCCAAATTCCCACGCCAGGATTTTTGTATGTGTGTCTCACACCTTGCATTTACCAATTATTTATTTTTGTGTTACTCAATGCAACTAGATCAAACTCCTTGAAGACAGAATACACAGGGAGCTGAGCCCCCAGAGAGGCTCAGTAAATTTCTCAACTTTGCCCCACTTTTAAGTAACAAAGCCCAAACTTGAGCTCAAGTCCTCTAAATCCAAGTTCCTTGGAGCTTGTCTCTCATGAGTAGGCTTCTGTGTGAAGATACAGCCCTTCAAGAAAACAGCCTTCACCTAGGATGGCAAAAGGAATGAAAGAAACACTTCATTATCACATTGTTGTAAGGAAATACATGAGCCTGGGTAATTTATAAAGAAAAGAGGTTAAATTGACTCACAGTTCCACATGACTGGGAAGGCGTCACGGAACTTACAATCATGGCAGAAGGTGAAGGAGAAGAACAGCACCTTCTTCACAGGGCAGCAGGAAGGTGGAGTGCCAGCAGGGGAAATGTCAGACACTTATAAAACATCAGATCTCATGAGACTCGCTCACGAGAACAGTATGGGGGAAACCACTCCCGTGATGCAATTACCTCCACCTGGTCCTGCCCTTGACATCTGGGGATCATGGGGATCACAATTCAAGGTGAGATTTGGGTGGGGACACAGAGCCAAAACATATCAGACGGATTTTTGTAAAGATGTTAAAATATGATAAAATAAATAAGCTACCTTATTGCACACCAACATTTCATCAGACATTATAGACATAATATTTAGTCTCTTCACTCTTTACAACATCCCTACTGTAAAATAAGGCATCAGGACCTTTGTTTTACAGATACAGAGACTGAAGCTCAGAGTGGTAAAATGACTGCTAAAAAGTTGTAGAGCCACAATTTAAACCTGGTCTATCTGATTCCAGAAACACAGGCTTTTCCCTAACACATGCTGGCATTTTTTTGTGCAGTGAGTTTACAAAAGGTAAATCAGTAGTTAGTCTTTCTCTATTAACATAAGGAGCTATAATTAGGTTCAAATGCTAGATTTTGAGCAGCTTGGGCACCTCCTGTTGTTGCTAACAGCCTCTTCAATCAGGCTTCAGCCTATAATTTTGAGCCATTTTTTTGAAATCTTTGCATGCAATCTACTTTCAACTACGCATAATTCTAGCAGAGCCCTTGTAGAAACAGGAAATTATCAGAAATGCAGACAATTACCTTAAAAAGCTAGAGAAGGACATAGATGTGGTGGACTTTATAGATCCAATTGTATCTGCTTGCCAAGAACACATGACCGTCAAGCAGTGGTGCAGGATGAGAACTCCAGTCTGCTTATTCCCAAGACAATGCATTCTCCACTCTGCTGCCCTGTGTGTAAAAATCACTCCTCTTTCTCTGTCCTCACTTGAGGCCCACTGGACCTTCTGATGGATGGGAAAACTGGCACCATCATCTCTTCTCTCCTGCATTCAAGCTGTTTACCTGTACCTTGCTGCCAATGTAGCCATGTAGTCAAGTGGCAACTGAAGACGGTGCACGGTTGCTGTCCCCTGGGAGAAATGCAATCCCAGCAAAGGTCCATGTCACGGTGCTGCATGCATGCTGATGGGAAACTGCAAATAAGACTTCGTCTTCTGCTTGCCAATGGAAATGGGACATCCAAGGCAGATAGCATTTTAGTTAGAAGACTCAGGATTCCTCCTGTATACGTGGTTTGATTATAGGCAAATTCTTTAAACTCTGAGTCTCAGCTTCCTTGGCAATAAAATGGGAATAGGGATACTCACCTTGCTGGGGATATTACTGACCGTTACAAAGTAGGTTAAAAGTTGTTGGAAAGGTCTAGCAGCAACTCTCATGTGAAAGATGTGTGATTTTTTTAATCAATCATCCCTTTTTTCCCTTGCTGGTGAGAGGACTCTCATCCTAACCATCCCCTACTGTCAGAAAATACCCACTGTAATTATACTATTTGCCTGGCTGATACCATGATGTGGCCCAGCCCCAGTGACCCATCACTGGCCTCATGCACTGCTGTGTGGATGAGAAGGGTTAGCACTTTCACAAGCACTTGATAAAACACAAGCACTTGTATGGAGTCTGTTTATAGCTAACTGCGTGAGGGCTGTTATGTGTCCATGGATCAAGGCCAGGAGAAAGGATGAGGTTTGGGGGCCATAAAGTGTGAATCCTGATTTTGCTATTTATGAGCTCTATGATCTTGTAATAATCACTTCAGTTTTCTATGCCATTGAATTTCCTCATTTGTAAAATGGGAAAAGAACCCTGATTTGAATTGGTGATGGTAGACCCCAGGGGCTGGCACATGTTTTGGCAGCTGGAGTGATGGAGGGTGAATCTCTCTATTGAACACCACACAGGGAACAAAATGCAAGACACAATTACAAATAAATGCTTATTACATAAAGCAAACATGGGTTTTGTTATAAAGAGCTTTGTGCAAAACATATTTATTTTTTTAAGTTCCCCTTATAAAAATAGAATATGTAACAAATACAAAACATAAGAGCAGAGAATCTGGCTGTCACCACACAGCCCATACCTTATGCAGCTGTGATACGGAGGAGAGTGGGCCGTCTGGAAATTCGTGAGACAAGATTAAACCGAGTCCGTGAAAGTCTGCATGTGTTGGGGGGTCTGTGCCTTCTGCATGTGCAATTTATATTTGTGAGTTGTACATTATATAAACAGACGACACTGGTGGGCAGGAGAAAATAATCCCTTCTGTCTTCAGATGCTCCCGCGGGGTTTTCCCTTGGGCTAGTCCATACCCAAGGCCCTCGTGGCCTTTTTGGCATTCAGAAAGTTTTTCTTTTTCCTGGGAGGAACATGCAGTGAAATCTCTGGCTCCTTTGGATTTCTGAATATAAAGAGCTTCTCTCCTGTGTTTAATACATCAATGGTTTCTGCCCCGACAATGGGTACAGGGGCCAGTTCGCCAATGGGCTCCAGTGACAGGTGTGGCCAACTTCCTTTTCCAGAGAATATCATCCTCTCTCTGAGAGGGAGACACGTCTTCTTTAATATGCTAAAGAAAGAACAAAAGATCAAATTCATCATTTTTGGCAATGTACCCTCTGGAGTGTTCTGAGTTCTCCAAAAGAATCTCTCTTTGGGTCCTGAATTCCCCAACCCAGTGCCATTTTAAGGAAAGGTTATTTTCCCCCCTTGGTCACCAGATTGCTGTAAAATTAGCTGAAGCCTGTAACAGCAGTGCACTGTAGTCAGCTCTTCCTGGCTCATGACCATTGCATTTTCAGGAGTGTTTTGTTTTGTTTTGTTTTGTTTGAGATGGAGTTTCACTCTTGTTGCCCAGCTGTAGTGCAATGGTGTGACCTTGGCTCATTGCAACCTCCGCCTCCTGGGTTCAAGTGATTCTCCTGCCTCAGCCTCCTGAGTAACTGGGACTACCCACACGTGCCACCATGCCCAGCTAATTTTTGTATTTTTTTTTTAATAGAGATGAGGTTTCACCATGTTGGCCAGGATGGTCTTGATTTCTTGACCTCATGATCCGTCCACCTCGGCCTCTTAAAGTGCTGGGACTACAGGCGTGAGCCACCACACCTGGTCCATTTTCAGGGGTTTTGCAATCCCACTGTCGTCATGTTGTTAGTGTCACATCAGATCAGCCATAGTGGGAATACTTACACCATGGACATTGGCAAATGCTACCAATCAGAAACCACTGCCCCCCTCCCCACCAGCCAATTGTTAAACATTTATGAGTACACCTATGGGCCTCACCCTAAAAGCAGGCTGATGAAACCTGGTTACAAAGCAACAGTTAGAAGTCAGGCAAAATGTGTTTGCCACAGTAGAGTGTGGCACACTTTGAGAATGTCCCATAAAAAGGTTGCTGGAATCCTGGCCATGGGCAGTCCAACCCCTGACTCCCAGGCTGCTCCTGATAATGATGGTGACCACCACCAAAAGCCCTATACATCCTGAAAGCCACAGCGCTCGCTCTCTGCCCAAGCAGGGCAGGACAAGACCATGTCACTGGGGATGCACCTGCTGCATGTCACTGCAGGCTTGCTGACCCTCCCAGAAGGCATGTGGTAGATTCTGCTCCATTGCCATTACCACTAATTACTGCCTTTGCAGCTAGTAAGTCTGCACAAGGATTCAAACTCAGCTCCGTCTCTCCACTATGGATCCATGGTGCCTCTAGGCAGAGCAAAGGCCCGCAGAGGGAGCCAGGACAGTGGGACCATTGTGTCTCTTGATCTGTATCCACTCCATTTCTATTAGTGCAGCCTAGGAATGTCCCTAATGGAATATTTTAGAGTTCTATAGAACGAATTTAATCTTCTTTATCTAGGACTGCATGTACTTCTCTTGGCCAATATCCTGATCTAACTTATCTAAGACTATATTATGATAACCAGGCTACTGATGGTTCCAAGCTTTTTATCATGAACAATCCATGAAGTTTGGTCTCAGCGCCTTCAACTGAGCTCTGAGAAATTGTGGAAGGGGCAGGACTGAGGTAGACACGTCCCTTGAACAGCCACTGTTTCCGGAGTACACACTGATATCACTGTTTAACCCCCCATGAATCTACCTGATGTTGCTTTTCGTTTCTACATCTTCGCTAGCTGGAATCACAGGAGACATTGGTCAACACTTTGCAGCAATTTAAGACCACTCTGCCCCGCACTTCCTTCTGTTCTCTAGGTGTGTGATAGCCACAGCTAAGGAAAAAGGCATTGGGGTGAAGGTAAAAAGCGCAAGGCTGGAAGTGTAAGGAAATAAAGGGGGCAGTGAGGCAGCCCCAAATCTCATGGCCACTGTTTACCAGCTGCTGGCCTGGGGCCTCTTGTTCTGACCTCCCTGAGCTTCCATTTTATCATCCCCACTGTCTGGAAGGCTCAATGCAGCAAGACATGAAAGGGCTTTGTGAACAGTAGCTATAAGGAATTCCTCTAATTACATTCCATTAAAAATAGCCATTAGCTAAAATAAATACAGTAATTTAAATGTTAATAAATACTGAGAACATTCTCTCACTGCTGGCCACAAGCTCATCTTCAGCTTCTAAATTCAGCCCACTGAATAAAGATTTGTGGTCCTCAGGGTCACAAATCTTTGTCTGTTTGCAGCAACCTCCTTTTCCTTGTCATCTCCTGCCTCCCCAGCCCGGCCCACAGGCAGCTTAGCTCACCCACTCCCCGGCCACACGGGCAGGGGCCCATCATTACCTCTGCTTTCTCTTGCGGGCCCAGAGCATCTTTTCTAAACCTCTGCTTATCAGATCTCCTCGCAGTTTGCTGTCGAAGGCTTGCCACCAGCTCTGGTGTTTCCTGCAGGCAAGAAGGGAGTCGTATAGTTTGAAAAAGAATAGAATCTTTGGCCAGGTACGGTGGCACACGCCTGTAATCCCAGCACTTTGGGAGGCCAAGGTGGACGGATCACCTGAGGTCAGGAGTTCAAGACCAGCCTGGGCAACATGGTGAAACCCAGTCTCTACTAAAAACTACAAAAATTAGTTGGGTGTGGTAGTGGGCACCTGTAATCCCAGCTACTTGGGAGGCTGAGGCAGGGAGAATCGCTTGAACCTAGGAGGCAGAGGTTGCAGTGAGCCGAGATTGCACCATTGCACTCTAGCCTGGGCAACAGAGCGAAAGTCCATCTCAAAAAAAAAAAAGAATAGAATCTTTAAGTGATGAGTAATCCCACCCATCTCTCAATGCCACCTTTGGTTGCCACTAGCACTCCGGCATCCCCAGAGCATTCGCTATTTATTCTTTCATTCACTGCACATTCATCAAATGCCTTCTCCAGCCTCATCAAGATGCAACCTCTGCCCTCAAGGGGCCAAGTCTAGGGGATCACAGACAGAAGGAGGCTGACTGGGACTGGGGGAGACATTTGAGCAAAGGGCCCTTGGGGCACTCATGAAGGAATGGGATCTGTGCGCTGACTTACATACTGGCTGCCTCCCCCGCTGGGATGAATGCTCTACGCATGCAGGGCTTTGTGGCTTACCCTCCACGTAACCCTAGTACCTAAGACAGAGGACACAGTGGGAGCTCTACAAGTGCCTTATGCATATACAAATACAGAACTTGGGGAAGCACAGGGGAAACCTGGAAGGTGGGCTAGGCAGGGAGCCCTAAAGCCACAAAGATGTGTGGTCCCAGACTGAAGCAGAGGGCATTGGAGAGTGTTGTCTGGGAGAGTGGGAGGTGTCAAATCTATAAAGGAAGTGCTAGACTCATTCCCCTGCCTTGGCGGCTCACACCTGCCCAGCTGGTGGTGGAGATGGAGCCTGTCCTACACTGGGCCCAGCAGGCTGTCTCCCAGGAGTCTAACTACTGGAGCAGAGAAGGGCGGTCCTCTGAAGGCAGCACCCCAGAGAGGACGCCCCGAGTGCTTCCCTGGCCCTGCCCTTGCTGGGGCCTAAGCACTGGCTCTTTCCTGGATTCTGACATGGCCCTCAATACAACCCATTCTTGCTTGGATTAACTATTCAGTTCCCATTGCTTGAAACCCAAGACTCATAACTGATGTAATGGCCAGATGCCAGGTGCTGGGGACACAAGAATAGTGTATGCCTTGCCCTCAGAGACTGGGTTAGTGGCTTGGGACTCCAGAGTCATCCAGGCTGCCCGGCCATGAGGCTGGGCAAAGAAAGGCCATGCTCATGCCCATGGTGACACTGACCTCAAGCCCTCTTGCCTCGTCCCAGCTTGGCCTGTCCATCTCTCCCCATCGGCCTCCCAAACTAAGCTGGCTGCAGGGGAAGCACCAAAAACAAGGTCCACAGGGGTGGCAGGCAGGCAGAAGTGGCCTCCCTGCAGCCACACATGTTCCTACTCCAGAGTCACCTTGAATACTTGCCACCTGCATGTCCGTGCAGGCAGGCAAGCAGTGCACTGGGAAAACCAGGCTGTGAAACCTGGTTTTATTTTTAATATTATTA
>NW_012114522.1:4401890-4419965 GCF_000951035.1 Colobus angolensis palliatus | reverse complement strand
CTCGCCCGGCTAGTTTTTTGTATTTTTTAGTAGAGACGGGGTTTCACCGTGTTAGCCAGGATGGTCTTGATCTCCTGATCTAGTGATCCGCCCGTCTCAGCCTTCCAAAGTGCTGGGATTACAGGCTTGAGCCACCGCGCCTGGCCTATTAATAATATTAATATGATTGGCTCCTAATATTCCATGGAGGAGCGTAGCATAGAGCATGTAACTGTCATCCTGTCACTGGACATTCAGTTTGGCAGAGGTGGCCTCCCTGTGGCTCCCTCTTGTTCCTCTGACCAGCCGACACCCAGCCCTCTGACCATGCCCACAACCAGACCTCTGACCCCTAACACCCAGCCAGCCCTCTGACCTCAGGCCCCTGACCATGCCCAAACCCAGCCCTCTGACCTCAGCCCACACCCAGCCCTCTGACCATTTCCACACCCAGCCCTCTGACCTCAGTCCGCATCTAGTCCTCTGACCACGCCCACACCCAACCCTCCACCTGACTACACTTAGCACTCTGTCCACACCCACAGCCAGCTCTCTGACCAGCCTACACCCAGTCATCTGACCATTTCCACACCCAGCCTTCTGACTAGACAACCCAGCCCTCTAACTGCGGTCCACATCCCACTTCCTGACCATGCTGGGCCCCAATGCCACTAGGAAGGCTCCTCACCCCTGTAGCCTCCTGCCCACACCCGCAGCTGTTGTTCCCTCTTCCCCACCCTCCCCCTCACCCCAGTCAGACTCTATTCACCCTCTGCAGTGCTTCTTGGCTTTTTGAGTCAGATACTCTGATAAGGAAAACATTACCCCTTTTCTCAGGACAAATGCTGTCTACACAATCATGATAGTTCAGCAGGCTCTCGGGCTCCCAGATGCCCTCCCGGCCTCCTCTGCATCCTTGCTGAGGCTGTGAGCTCTGCAACCTGGTACTCAACATTTTCATCCTGACCATGGCTTTCCTTGCAGCCTCATTCCCCACCTACTCCATTCTCAAGGGGCACTGCTGGCTGCCCCCTAAACCTGCCTTACTCCACACCCCTTCCTGCCTTTCCCCATAAAGAACCTTTACTGACCAAATTCACACCTGGGGCCCCATCCTAAAGGAGACTGTTGATGCAGAGTGACCCATAATTAAGGAAAAAATGGGCCCAAACTGAATGTCCACTGACAGAATGACAGTTACATGCTCTATGCTGCACCCCTTAGCATGAGGAGCCAGTAAAAATAATATCCACCTGTGCCAGTGTCAATTACGTTGAAAGAATAAAATTTAAATTAATAACACTAGGAGGAAATATAATCTAGTGATGGGGTAAGAATTATATAGGGGGATGTTTGCATGAGCGTTAAAAGGTAAGGAGCAAAATCGCTTCTGCTCTAAGATTCTGAAATGCAGAATGTAGCAAGACTGCATCCACAGTGTCTGCACTCCACACTCGACACACAAATACACATATTTACATGCACAACACACACACACGTACCAACACACAAACACATGCTCCCACACTTGCATACACACACTCATAAAACCCAGCAGAGAAACACATGCTGGAGGAAGAAATGTAACAGGATGCTAACAGTCACTTTTCCAGGTGGTAAAACCATGGATATTTCTTTCTCTTCTTCCTTGTTTATGCATGTTTTACATTTTCTTTAATGGGCATGTATGAAATATTTATGGCTGTGGGTAAACTTATTAAGATTCTATTTAAAAAATAAATTGGTGACAAAATTAGAAAGTATGGGCAAAAATACATGGGCCTCCCATGACCTCGAGGACTCGCGGGGACCCTTTGGGACAGCGACGTGCCCCGGGAGGCAGCCCCTCCACGGCACTCACCTCCGCCTGCCCACGTCGGCCTGCTCCGCTCCGCCACCACTCTCAGCTGCGTTGTCCGGATGTCTCTCGCTACCCGAATCCAGCAGAGCCAGCAGCTGAGGCTGTGAGGCCGTGGGCAGCACCACACTCAGGAGCCGGCGAAGCGTGGCCCCGGGCACCACGGCCATCCTCGCCAGGTACGATGTCAGTCTCAGCTCCTACAGGAAACAACGGAGGGAGCTCAGACCCTGGCCGCCTCTCAACTTGAACCACCATTTTTAATTTATCACATTCTGAGGACATTCTGTCCTGGAGTGATAAATATTTCAGTAGCTTAGTCTGGAAAACATGTTCCCGAACTTTCAGAGCTGTCAAAAAAAAACCTATTCGGTCAGCAACCTTGGCTCCCCAGGACCCTTCTAAAGCCTCTGTCCATCCCGTTCAACTGCTCTCAAGTCACTGGTGCAGTGCCCAAATCCCCACAGCAAAACCCCTGCAGCAGGGTGATTCAAAATGAAGGTACTTTCTCCTCCTCCTCACATTCCGTGAGGCCATTAGGCACCAGGAGAGCAGTGCGGGCTCGGGATATAATGGAAGTGTCCCTAAACCAGTGGACAATTAAAGACACTGTGCTATACCCATGCCACAGGATACCACTCCGCGGTCAGAAGAAAGAACTGGAAGGATCCCAGGGGCATTATGTCGAGTGGAAACAGCCGGTCTCCAAAGGTCTCGTGCTGCGTGACTCCATGCATGGAACCACCGGGGCGTGGTGAGACTTGGAGCTGGAGAGTGGCAGTGGATGCCAGGGGTGGGGCAGGGGAGGTGGGTGTGGACTTAAAGGGATAGCCCAGGGTGGCCTTTGTGGTGGTTGACAGGTCTGTGTCTTGATGATGGTGCTGCTGGTTACATGAATGTACATAGGATAAAACGACAGAGAACTATACGTACATTTTACATCGATGTCAACTTCCTGGTTCTGATCCTGTCTGACAGGAGCCATTGGGGGAAATTGAGTGAAAATGGGGAGCAGGGCCCTGAAACTCTCTATACTAGCTTTGTAACTTCTTGTGAATCTAAAATAATTTCAAAATTAAAAGTTTTGGCCAGGCATGGTGACTCACATCTGTAATCCCAGCACTTTGGATAGCTGGAGAGGAAAAGAGGCCCAAGGACAGAGCTCTCAGGCGTCCAGCACCCAAAGGCCATGAGAAGGAGCAGTGTCCAGCAAGGGGCCTGCGCAGGGGCAGCCAGGGGTGGGAGGGAACGAGTCCAGGTGCCAGAAGCCAAGGAGAGAATGTGTTCAGAAGGGTGGGCTGGGGGATCAGAGACCACAGAGAGGTCAGGAGAAACAAAGACAGGGATTCGACCACTTGGAAACATGGGGTCACTATGACCTTGGTAAGTGCTTTCAGTGAAGGCACGGGGAAGGGTGCTGTTCCAAATACCAAAGCTCCTTCCACGTCCTGACGCTTCCCATCCACGGCCTCCCAGCACTGTCACACTGAACTACTCGTTCTTCCCTGACCATCCTGCTCGCCCTTACCCATGAGCTTCCTTCAGCCTGGGGTATATTTCTCCCAGGCTACTCTCTCTCTCTCTCCAGCCCATTCTTTTGGACTCTACATGAATCTTCCCCAACCCCATCTTCTGGGTCAGGTGTCCCTCCTCTGATCTCGCATTGGTTTTAACCAACTCTGCTGTAACTGTCCCATTTCTAGTGTGCCTCTGGAACTAGGCTCTTAGGATGAAGTCAGTGACACACACTTCTCTGTCCCTAGCACTTAACCCAGTTCCTGGAACAGGGAGAGTGACCAACAGACATCTTTTGGATACAAGATGGATAAACAGTGACTTCATAAACACCCTGCAGATTCACCTCTTCCTGAGGCAGGGGTCTAAACCTTTATAGCTGGGATCCCACCAGTCAATGTAGGGACAGGTCAGCCCATTGTCACAGCCCTTTCAGTTCCAGTGGTCCCCAATCAGTAATCCTCCAGACAAGTCAATTCACCGGGTCAAGTCTTACTAAAATTGGTGACACAAAAAGCATCCACATGGGTCATGAGCTTTGAATGGGATGCCACTATCTACAGACAGAAATGGACCACAAATGAAACACTTTTACACTGCTGGCAGGGATGTAAACTAGTTCAACCACTATGGAAAACAGTATGGAGGTTCCTTAAAGAACTAAAAGTAGAGCTACCATTCAATCCAGCAATCCCACTGCTGGGTATATACCCAAGGAAAAGAAGTCATTATACGAAAAAGACGCACGGACATGCATGTTTATAGCAGCATGATTCACAACTGCAAACATAATGGAACCAACCTAAGTGCCCATCAATCAACAAGTGGATAAAGAAAATGTGGTACATATACGCCATGGAATACTACTTAGCCATAACATGCAATGAAATAATGGCCTTTGCAGCAACTTGGATGGAGCTGGAGGTCATTATTCTAAGTGAAGCAACTCCGGAATGGAAAACCACATATTGTATGTTCTCACTTAAGAGCAGGAACTAAGCTATGAGGATGATATAATGGACTTTGGGGACTCGGGGGGAAGAATGATGGGGGAGGTGAGGGATAAAGGACTATACATTGGGCTGGGTGTGGCGGCTCACACCTGTAATCCCAGCACTTTGGGAGGCTGAGGTGGGTGGACTGTCTGAGGTCAGGAGTTTGAGACTAGTATGGCCAACGTGGTGAAACCCTGTCTCTACTAAAAATACAAAAATATTAGCCAGGCGTGATGGTCTGTGCCTGTAATCCTGGCTACTCGGGAGGCTGAGGCAGGGGAATCGCTTGAACCAGGGAGGTGGAGGTTGCAGTGAGCTGAGATCGTGCCACTGCACTCCAGCCTGGGTGATAGAGTGAGACTCCATCTCAAAAAACAAAACAAACAAACAAAAAAACAAACAAAAAAAACTACACATTGGTACAATGTACACTGCTCAGGTGGTGGGTACACCAAAATCTCAGAAATCACCAATGAAGGACTTATCCATGTAACCAAAAACCACCTGTTCCCCAATTAAAATAAAAAAAAAAATTATAGAAACGGACCATAAAGCAACACAGAGACACAGCTCTCTAGGCAGAGGAGGGTGACAGAGAGGCCCGGAGTGGCCAGTGGACAGCCTCTCTCCCTAGTTTCTCCCTGCTCCTCTCCTCAGGATGAAGGAGCAGCAGGCGGAAGAAGGACAAAGAGAGAAATGGAGGACTGAGCTTCCCTGATGATTCTTTTCTCCGGTACAAAAAGAAAATGGCAAAATATGGCTTCCATGAGCATTGCTGCTGGCCTTTTTTATGACACAGGGATGCCTTAGGGTATGTGATAAAATCTACAAGCCTTTTCTCCCGAGAAAACTTCAAGTACTGAGTCATGCAGGGCGTGGTCTGCTTGAATCCTGTGTGGCTGCTCTTTTGTTTCAGAGTTCATTTACGACCTATTTCTTTTGCAGATCTGCGATGAGCTGGGAGTGAAGCGGCCATCTTCCAGACTGGATGTGCTGGTTCATTTTATGTGTCCATGTGGCTGGGCCACTGTGCCCAGATGCTCAGTTAAGCATTCCTCTTGCTGTTTCTATGGGGGCGTTTTGGGATGAGATTAACATTTAAATTGGTGGACTCTGAGGAAAGTCAATTGCCTGCCATAATGTGGCTGGCCTCAGCCCATCAGCTGAAGGCCTGGAGAGAACAAAAAGGCTGACCAGCCTTGAGCAGAAGATAATCCTTTCAGCAGATGGCCTTGGGATTTGAATTGCACCTCTCTCCTGAGTCTTCAGCCTGCAGGTCAACCCTGCAGAATTTGGACACACCAGCCTCCACAACCATGGGAGCCAATTCCTTCAATAAATCTCTTTCTCTACAGAGACGCATCCTATCAGTTCTGTTTCTCTGGAGGACTCTTATTATCACACAGGAGTTAGGAAGAAAGAAATGCAGCTGAGTAGATATTATTGGGCAGACTATACAAAGCACCAAGTTGGGGACAGAAAAACAATGAGCCTACCTGCTCCGAGCTTCTGGTCTGGCAGCATTTATTCCTCATAGAGCCAATTCTTCAGCAGAATGCTATTGTTTGAACGTTTGTGTCTCTTCCAAAACTCATGTTGAAACTTAACCCCAAATGCCACTGTATTAGGAAGGGGGGCCTTCTGAAGGTGATGAGGTCATGAGGGCTCTGTCCTCAAGAATGGGATTAGTGTCTTATAAAAGGGCTCCAGGGAACTAGCTTAGCCCTTTTTACCTTCCCATTCCCTCTGCCACATAAGGACACAGCTTTGCTGTCCTCCAGAGGATGCAGCAACAAGGCACCATCTTGGAAGCAGAGAGCGGTTCTCACCAGACACTGCATCTGCAGATGCCTTGATCTCGGACTTTCCAGCCTCCAGAATTGTGAGAAAATTGATAAAGAATTTCTATTTATAAATTATCCAGTCTAGGAATTTTGTATAGTAGCAGAAACAGACTGAGATGCATACAGAGTTCACAATTTAAAAGGGCCCACAATCTAGAAATGAACCTGGGTGAAATTCCACTGGTGACACTGGCTTTCTGTGAAGTCTCAAAGTAACAAAGAAAAAGGCGGGGAAATCAAAGTTGAGAGTGGGAGATGGCCCAGTTACGCAGAGATACAGGCCAGAGTGGTCATCTGCTTCAGACCCTTCAGAGCTGGTCAGGAAGAGCCGAATCTGTGCAGCACCATGCTGGGCTGAATCCCAAGCCCGCCACGAGCAGCAGCGAGCCCTCCTGCCCTCACCACCTCTCTGTGCCTCAGTCCCTTTATTCATAAAACAGGGGAATACTGTCTGTTTCCCATCTTTCTGTAAGGATTAAATGAATAACAGACATAAGTGCCTAGGACAATACTCAGGGTATGGCAGTGTTCAGGAAGCACCAGCTCCTCCCCTGCCCTGTTTGGACACCGTCACTCCAGTGCTAACACTGGCACCTTGTTTGGTACAGTCAACAGAATAATGACCCCTCCCCAAAATGTCCATGGTCTCATCCTGGGACCTGCGAAGACGTCATCTTACAAGGCAAAGGGTACTTTGCAAGTGGGAGTAAGGTTAGGGGCCTTGAGATAGGATGCGAAAGTGGTTATCTTAGATTATCCAGGTGGTTCCAACATAATCTCCACGTGGGTCCTTAAAAGCAGAGACCCTCCTTGCTATGGTCAGAGAGAGATGTGATGACGATGCTTGCTGGCTTTGAAGATGAAGAAAGGAGGCCATGAGCCAAGGAATGTAGGTGCCACCGGAAGCCAGGAATATCCCCTGGCTGGCAGCCAGCAAAGAAACAAGGACCTCAGTCCTACAACCACCATGGGCTGAATGCTGCCAATTACCTGAGTTAGCAGGAAACAGACTCTCCCCCTAAAGCTTCTGAAAGGCAGGCAAATCTGCCAACACCTTGATTTTAGCCTGGAGAAACCCATGTTGGATTTCTGACCTACAGAACATTAAGGTAAGTTTGTAGCTGTGATAAGCTGCTGTTTGTGGTCATTTGTGACAGCAGTGATAGGAGACGAATCCATTCGGGAAGCTGGGTGTGCCTGTGGATGCAGCCAGCTGGACACGTAAAAGCGCCCCAACTCCTCCTCCCTGATGACTCCCTTCTCAGAGGCTGGAGAGTAAGTGGCTCGCACCTCCCCTGCAGCTAACAGGGCTCACGGGTCAGCTCTCAGGTTGTGAGGGGAATCTGCTGCAGGGACTTGTAGGCATTTGCTTCCTTGATGAGAAAGAACAGGCGTGGTGGCAGTTCTTTGACCTCTTACCTCCTTGCTCTGAAAGTTATGGCAGCTGGAACTGTGAGAAGGAACTGTGGAAAGAATCGCAGCACATGACCCTGATATCACTGCATCAGCAAGCACCTCTCCAGAGGCATGTGGCTCGCATTCACCACCGTCTGAAGTCATATTTCCTGCTACTTACAGACACCAGAAGCACAGGAAACCCACTGCAGGATGTGTATGAAACCTGAATAGTAGCAGGCAGACAGGTACATGACTGCATAAGGCTCAGCGCACAGCCTCAAGGCTCTGTATCAGGAAGGGAGGTGAGTCTGCAACTCCGGCCAAGGATGAGAAAGGTTGGCTGATCTCAACTCAGAGGTGTAGTGTGGGGTGCAGTCTCACTGATTGATAGCTCTGGCCCCATTCTCTCTTACCCACTTTGTTCCTGGTAGAACCTACTTTTTGTATATTAAACTTAGTTAAAAGATTGAGACGAAGGAGAATATTTGGGTGCCTGCCAAATCACAGAAAAGACATGACTGGGGCACACGTGATTACGGTTGTGGTTGCCACCATTAACACTGATTGAGCGTCCTCTGTGTGCTGGGCCCATGCTAGAGGCTCTGCACACATCTGCTCTGCAGGTTCAAAGGCTGGTTTTTCATCACCATCCTGGAGGTGAGGAAATGTGGATTCTGAGAAAAACATGAAATGATGTGCTGGCAAGGGGCGGCCTCAGACCTGGCCAGTACGTTCTCACCTGGCTGCACAGGGTTGCGAAGGTGTCTGCCTCCATATTTTCCAACAAGTCTTCTAGCACGACACTGTTCTGTTGCTCCTCTCTCAAACTGGAGTGAAAATAAAATATACGTGAGTTCGGTTTTGTTATAAAGTAATACTATGGGATGTTATAAAGTGATACTATGAGATCAACTCATTATTTAAATAACAAAGAAGCACACATCTAAGCCACATGATCTTAAAAATATGTCCACAGAAAGAGATGGCCAGAAAGACTGCCTTCTTTTTCTTGCCTAGGCTAGTTTGCAAATAACGTGTCAAGGAGGGTTCCCCAGGAGGAAGGCTCCTCAAAGTGAAAAGTTTCATGGGAGCTATAAGGAGACTTTCCTATGGCTTTACAGGGTGATCTCTGTGATGCTGCTTTGAAAACTCTGCATCAGTCCTCATGGTGATGACCAAGAAGACTGGGGTCTACACCTACCATGTGCCCTTGGGTTGAAGTGGACCCAGAATCAAAGGATGGCACCTTTTCACATGAGGCTTCCTGACGCCCACACGAGGGGGTCTGCTTAACACATGCCTTGGCCAATTCAAGTCAGATTCCTTGATCTGCCTCACGCTCTTACTGGCTAATACACCCCAAACCTTCTGCAGGTGCAAATCAAATCAAAACTTTGATCACAAGCTATCTCCTCCAGGAGCATATGAATACTACATGCCCTAAAATCCCAGGTTAAATCAAATCAATACAGATTGAGCCCCTCACAATGATTTCAATGGGACAGAACTGCACTTTGATGCATTTACACAGAAGAGTGTTGTAGGATAAAAGAAAATAATCTGTAATCTCACTGCCCAGAAACCACATCCATTGAAATTGGGTCTATTTCCTTCCAATTAATGTGTATGCGTGTGTTTGCAAAAATTAACCACACTGTGTATAGACTTTGCCTCCAATCCTTTCCATGTCCATTTTTCATTCACAGTGGAAAATTATGAAGCTGTTAAAAATTGTGTTTTTCCAAGGATTCTTAATGCCCCAGCCAAGGCTAAGTGTCTAATGTGAATTGAAAAACAATACAAAGAACAACAAAAAGACTGGGGGTCTGTTTCATAATTTTACAAAAGCAGGATATAAAATACTACGTTTATGGTAAAATTGGAATAAGGCCTGTAATCTAGTTTGCTGTCTTGTGACAATGTCAATTCACGTACCGTGATTATGTCAGATGTTACCAAGAAGGAAAGCTGGGGGAAGGGTATATGTCATTCTCCCTACTATCTTTGCAACTTCTTGTGAGTCTATATTTCAAAATAAAAAGTTTAAAAATATTATGTTTAGTAAAACTTCAATGATATTAAATTTAAAAAAGAAGGGTGTCAGGGAAGAAGGAGTATGCTACAAAGCTAGTGGCTCGTGTTGGAGCAATGGGATGACACCTTAGGCAAGAGGGTGAGAGCCCAGGTAGGTATGGTCGGGCTGAGTTGGAGACGCAGGCTCTCCAGGCCTGCTGGGGACTAATATCTTCGGGTACCATGGGGCACGCAGCGTACCTCTGCTGATGTTGCTCCAGTAATGTCTGGCTCTTGCTCAGGGCTTGCTGCAGGACAGTAGAGACCTGTCTTTCAGAATCCACCTCCCCAGGTTCGTTCAGAATCCCGGGTCCATCGGCCACCCACTGCTGCCAGCTCGCCAGGGCCTGCTGCTGCTGGGCCGCCTCCTGCTGCACCAGCTGGTCCTCCAGCTTCCTCTCCAGCTCCTGGAGCTCCTACACAAGGAGGGGGCAGAGGGTGAACCCCACTGCACAAGGCAGGTGGGCTGCAGGGCAAAATCTGACCTCCTGGGTGTCTCGCTACAAGCCTGGCATGACCCTGTCTTGCCTGGTTCCCCATCCAGCTGTGCCACGTGGTGCAATGTGAGTGCACCACGATCTCTCACCCCTGTGTCACCTCCATGCCTCCACACAGGCCGCTCCCTCCACCGGCAGTGCCTTTCTCCATCTGCCTGACCAATCCCCAGTGTTCTTTCACCCCTCAGCTTAAGAAAAACTTCCTTGGTGAAGGGCTCCTCAGTGAAAGGATCCCTGAATTCCTTGGGAGATGCAGATGCCCTCTCCTCACGTGCCCACTCACTACCCCTTGCATGTACTCCGTTTCCTGTCACCTGATATCACTGTCCTGTGCTTTTCTGCTAGAGTGTGAGCTCTTTGAGGGCAGGGCTGTGTCTCCTTCTTCCTGTCTGCAAAGTGCCTGGTGGCTGGCACCTGTCACTGCATATGGTGGGGTACCTGCATGCACCCACCATGGATGAAAGCCAAGTTGGAACACAGCAACCATGGCTAACACCACCATTACCGCCAGGGTCCTGGGCTATACTGCTCTGCGTACTTTTCATACATGAATCTCACTGAACCCTTATAACAACCCTTCAGAATTCATACTCTTAGTTCTCTTGCTTTATAGGTAAAGAAACAGGCAGACAGAGTTAAATAAATTTGCCAGATGATGCAACTATTGAGTGGCAGGTCCAGAATTTGAAGCCAGGCTAGCTGGCTCTGAAACTGTGTTCTTAACCACTAGTCTACACTGTCTCTTCTTGGCCAAAGAGAAGTAATCTGCATTCTTAGGCCACCAGGATTAGATAATCTCACACAAGAAACTGTCCACAGCCTGCTTAGGTGGGTGGTGAGGGGAGGCAGGAGGGCCCCAGGCCTTGGAGAATGCAGGTACATTTAACCCAGTGTTTACCAGATTGGTCAGTACTATAATTAGGACTGGAAGGTGGACAGGGTGTGAAATCCTAAGAGGCCTTGGTTGGACTTCACCAGGGGAGGATGGTCCTTGATCCTCCTAAATAGGTACAAAATGGTCTGCCTTTCTGCAGAGAGGCCAAAGCTTGCATCAAACACTCAAAAGGGTCTCAAAGTCCCCTAAAGACTGAAACACTATTCAAGAACCACGACAGAAGAAAATCAGCCAGAGATAGACTGCATCTCTCTGTAGCATGCAGAGCCTTCTATCCTACCCAGGCATTTGGGTGCCAAGCCTTCGAGAACTCCTGAGCAGGGCTCCTAGTATGCTGAGATGTGGAACTATGACTATCCTTCTCGCTGCAGCATCCCACAAGCAAACATAGTCCAGTGGAGTTCCAGCAGTATGTGCTGTCGTGCTGTCAGCACGGCCAGGAGCTGGAGGCAGAGATCCCACTTCTACCCAGATGCCAGCCCCAGCCCACCTGGAGGAGAAGGGAGGCTCACATCTGAGCCTGCCTGTGTCACCAGAGGAACAGTGGAACACACAGAGCTTTCCAAGCACCAGGAGAGCCCTGGTTAGGAATAGAATATAAGGTGGAAATATGTCCCACGGTTTATAATCTGCTGATGGCGTCCCCAAACCCCTGCACCCTTCCACCTGCCTGCCACCTGGCGCAACTGGAATCTAAAACTTGATTCTGGAATTGTCTTCCCTAATAGCTGATTTCCTTGCCAGATTTTAAATGCTGAGGGCAGGGACTCAGGAGCATCGCTGACGTGTTCTCCTTTCTCCCCAGCAGTCAGCACAGTGCACGGCTCATGGAAGAAGAAACAGCAACAATAATAACAATGACAATGATGAGGGGGATGACAGCAGCTGGCATTTACTGAATGCCAATATGGTGCCAGATTGTATCAGCAGATTATAAAAGTTACATGCATTAGTTGTTTAATCTTCAAAAAAATAACATAAGATAGGAATTTTTTGTCATCTAATTTTATATATAAGGTAACTGAAGTAAGAGACTATAATGGAATCTCCCGAAATCATAGAGCTGGGCAACAGGTAGAGTCGGGGTGATTTCAGGTGTCTCTGACTCTGGGTCCCATCACTCAGCTCTAATGCCCTTAGTAATCACTCCACAGGTATCTGCTGAATGAATGGATATACAGATGTTGATGATGGATGGAAGCGTGGATGGAGGGAGGGAAAAGGGACGGAGGGGAAGAAAGACACAGAGGGAGAGAGAGAGAGGGAGAATAGGTAGATTGGGGGATTCAGGGGTGAATGAGACATGAAAACTCACTGTCTAGTGAGGGAGAGATTCATGTCAACAGTTGCAGAGATGAGAAATGCCATCATCTGCTTCGGGATGGAGGGTTACGGGAGCTGGAAGAGACCAGCTCTGCCAGAGGGAATCATGGATGGCTTCACAGAGGAAGTAACATTTGGGTTTGTCTTAGAATATGGAGAGGCGTCTGCAAGGAGGTACAGCAGAAGCATTCTAGGCAGAGGTCCTTCAAAGGGACATAGGCCTGAATGTGTCTCCAATGCTCAGGGGGCAGCAAGAAGGTCCAAGGGCTAAAATGCAGGATCTGAGAGAGGGAGTGGTGAAAGCTGGGCTTTTTTAATGTAGAGCTGGGGATGGGGCTGTGAATCATCACTTTTATTTTTCAGAAACATCCCCTTGGCCACCGTGCAGAGGGGTAACTAGAGTAGGGAGAAAGGGAGGTAAGCAGAAATTGAAGTTAGGACAGGAGCATGGGCTTTGGAGGGAGGTTTAAAGTCAGCTTTTCAGCTGTGGGATTGGTGAAATGACTTAACCTCCCTAAGCCTCAGCTCTTCCATCTGTAGAATGGGTCTGAAAATGTCATGGGATGGACATGAGGTTTAAACACTTAGCCCACTGCCTTGGACATAACGAGAGCTCCCCTGATGCTGGCTAATATCAAGGTTATTTCTGTTGTTCCGGTCTAGGTACATCAGACTAGTGAAGCTGGGCAGCCAAAGGTGGAAATGAGAAAACCCAGGCAGAATCAACAGATGGTGGCCAGTGGTACATGGGAAGAAAGGCAGAGGGACGATCAGAAGATGCCAAGACTGGGCACAGTGGCTCATGCCTGTAATCCCAACACTTTGGGAGGCCAAGGTGGGAGGATCACTTGAGGTCAGGAGTTCGAGACCAGCCTGGCCAACATAGCCTTGTCTCTACTAAAAATACAAAATTAGCTGGACATGGTGGTGCATGCCTATAGTCCCAGCTACTCGGGAGGCTGAGGGAAGACAATCAGTTGAACCCAGGAGGTGGAGGTTGCAGTGAGCTGAGATCACACCACTGCACTCCAGCCTGGGTGACAATGACTCTGTCTCAAAACAATAAACAAAGAAGAAGATGCCAAGTGAGGCTCAGGAAAGTAAACACACAATTTAAACTGAAATGCAAATACAGTGGGTACCATTTGTTTGGGGTCACATTATCTGTTAGGAGTAAGTCTATCCCATTTAAATTTGCCTATCGTTGTCACTTGGCCCTCTGATCCAACTAAGCCTTGCATATGTTCCAAGTTCGCAAAATGAGTCTAAATCTTTCATCATATGAGGTGCACTTGATACAGTTTTCTTAGGAGTAATTTCTTCCAAAGCATTCTATTTCATGCTTTTTTAATTCTCCTGAATGTTTAACAGCCTAAAAGCCCATTCCCAATAGGAAAGTGGTTTACACAGAATGAGCAAATTGCAGAATGCAAGTCTAATATCTGGAACAAAACAACAGACTTGTCTTCATTTCAAATGCAAACTCAAGTAAGGGTGTATCATATGCATTGCCTTACCACCCATTTAATAATACGGCATCATCTGATTTATCAGCTGCTCCCAACTCAGGACACATTAACTCTGTTCTAAACAAACTGGAGGCAGGAGTTACTCAAGAGTTTTAAGATAAAATAAAAAATGTAAGTGTCGTACTCTCCAATTATTATATGAATAGAAATCAGTGTGGTTTGAAGTAAAAAGCACAAGTATGTGTTTTAGGGCTGTACTGAGGGCGTTTCTTGGGCCCTTAGGATGAACAGATGAATCATGCACTGAAGGCTAAATGTTCCTGGTGTCTCCCTCTGCCCCTAACTGACTAAATGACCTTGGACCTGCTCTTCCCTCTACAGGCTCTATTTCCTCCATCTGGAATTCAGGGCAGTGATCCGCCTCCATGCTAACCACCTCGAGTGTAATACTTGCTGTGGGCTTTGGAAGCTTCCTTCTATTATTAATCTGCTATGGAGTTTTATCTTGAATGGGTGTTAAATTCAGTTAAAGACTGATATGGTTTGGATTTGTGTCCCCACCCAAATCTCATGCTGAACTGTAATCCCCAGTGTTGGAGGTGAGGCCTGCTGGAAGGTGACTGAATCATGGGGGTGGATCCTTCATGAATGGTTTAGCGCCATCCCTTTGGTGCTGTTCTTGTGACAGTGAGTGAGTTATAATGAGATCTGGTTGTTTAAAACCGTGTAACACCTCCTCCACTCTCTCTTCCTTTTGCTCCAGCCATGAGAGATGGTCCTCCTTTCCCTCTGCCTTCTGCCGTAATTGTAAGTTTCCTGAGGTTTCCACAGAGGCTGAGCTGATGCATCATGCTTCCTGTACAGCCTGCAGAATTATGAGCCAATTAAACCTCCTTTTTTTTACAAATTACCCAGTCTCAGGTACTTCTTTATAGCAATGTGAGAACAGACTAATACAGAAAATTGGTACTGAGGAGTGGGCACTGCTACAACAATACTTGTAAATGTGAAAGCAGCCTTGGAATTGGGCAACCAAAGGAGTTTGGAAGAGTGTGGAGGGCTCAGAAGAAGACTGAAAGATGAGGGAAAGTTTGGAAATTCCTAGAGACTTGTTACATTGTTGTGACCAAAATGCTGATTGTAATATGGACAATGAATTCTAGGCTGAGGAAGTCTCAGATGGAGATGAGGAACTCATTGGGAACTGGAGTAAAGGTCACTTTTGCCATGCTTTAGCAAAGAGACTGATGGCATTGTGCCCCTACTCTAGAGATATATGGCATTTTGAATTTGAGAGTGATGATTTAGGGTATCTGGTGGAAGAAATATCTAGCAGCAAATC
The DNA here is from genome assembly GCF_000951035.1 of Colobus angolensis palliatus. Lineage (NCBI taxonomy): Eukaryota > Metazoa > Chordata > Mammalia > Primates > Cercopithecidae > Colobus > Colobus angolensis. The sequence goes on along the minus strand of NW_012114522.1, from coordinate 4,404,777 downwards.
ATTCAAGGTATGACCTGGCTGCTTGTAACAACCTATGCTCACATGTGTGAGCAAAGAAATGACCTGAAACTGGACCTGATATTTAACAGGGAAGCAGAGTGTAAAAGGGTGGAAAATTTTCAGCCCACCATAGCCAAGAGAATGGGAAAAAGACCTTAAAGGCATTTCAGAGACCTTGACAGCAGCCCTTTAATCACAGCCCCAGAGGCCTAGGAGAGAAGAATGGTTTCTTGGGCCAGGCCCAGTGCCCCGCTGCCCCATGCAGCCTTGGGACCTTGCTCCCCGCATCCAGCATCAGCTCAAAGGACCCCAGGTGCAGCTTGGACCACTGCTCACAAGATACAAACTGCAAGCCTTGGCATCTTCCACGTGGTGTTAAGCCTGCAGGTGCACAGAATGAAAGAGTTGGGTCTTGCTAGCCTCCGCCTAGATTTCAGAGGATATATGGAAAAGCCCCAATGTCCAGGCAGAAGCCTTCTGCCAGGGCAGAGCCCTCATGGAGAACCTCTACTAGGGCAGTGTGGAATGGAAATGTGGGGTTGGAGCCCCCGCACAGTCTCCACTGGGACACTGCCTAGTGGAGCTGTGATAAGGGGGCCACTATCCTCTAGACTCTGGAATGGTAGATTCACTGACAGCTTGCATCCTGTGCCTAGAAATACTGCAGGTACTCTACAGCAGCCCTTGAGAGCAGCTGCTGGGGCTGAATCACAGGGGCTGAGCTGCCCAAGCTTTGGGACCCCATCCCTTGGACCAGCATGACCTGAATATGAGACATGGAGTCAAAGGAGATTATTTTGGAACTTTAAGATTTGATGACTACCATCTGCATTTCAGACTTGCCTGGGGCCTGTAACCGCTTCTTTTGGCCAATTTCTCCCTTTTGGAACAGGAATATTTACCCAATGCCTATGGCTCCATTGCATCATTGGAAGTAACTTACTTGTTTTTTAATTTATAGGCTCATAGGTGGAATGGACTTACATTGTCTCAGATGAGAATTTGGACTTTTGAGTTCATGCTGGAACGAGTTAAGACTCTGGGGGACTGTTGGGAAGGCACGATTATATCTTGAAATGTGAGAAGAACATGGTATTTGGGTGGGGTTATATCTCTTGTCGAGCTGTAATCCCCAATGTTGCAGGTGGAGCCTGGTGGGAAGTGACTGGATCATGGGGGTCCTTCATGAATTGTTTAGCACAGTCCCTTTGGTGCTCTTCTCGTGATGGAGTTATTATGAGATCTGGTTGTTTAAAAGTGTGTGGCACATCCCCTTACTTCTCTGCCTCTTGCTCTGGCTATGTAAGACATGCCTGCTTCCCCTTTACCTTCTACCATGAATGTAAGTTTCCTGAGTCCTCCCCAGAAGCTAGGCAAATGCATTATGCTTCCTATATAGCCTGTGGAATCATGAGCCGATTAAACCTCTTTCCTTTATAAATTACCCAGTCTCAGGGTATTTCTTTATAGTAATATAAGAACAGACTAATATAAAGACTTATTCTCTATATACTAAAATGATCACATGAGTCACTCCCCTTTAATTTGTTAATCAGGTGAATTTTGTAAATGGATGTTTTAATGTTAAACCAATATTATCTTCCTAGAATAAACCCAACCTGTCCATAATGTATTAATTTTTTATAGATGGCTGTATCCTGCTATTTTGTTTTCAAATGGTACATCTATGTTCACATGGAAGATTAAAGTATAATTGTTCTTTCTGGTGCTGTTCATGTCTGGTTTTGGTGTTAAAGTTATCTAGCATGATAAAATGAGTTGAGGAATATTCCCTATTTTTCTAACACCAGGAATAATTAATATATGAGACTGGCAAAATACCTTAAACTTTGGCAATGAGTTGGGTGTCTTTTGTGTGGGTTTGGAAGATTTTAAAATACTGAATCAATTTCTTTCATGACAACAGGGTTATACAGCCATTTTTTTTTTTTCTGCTTGAGCCAATTTTGGTGATTTGCATTTTTCTAGTTTTTGAATTCATTTCAGTTTTTGAATTCATCTGTATAAAGTTGTTGATAACATTCTCTTATTTACAAAACTCTACTGCATCTATAGTCATGTTGCTTTTTATATTCTTAATATTATTGTCTTTTATATTTCTTAATGGTTGCTCTTGCCAAGGGTTTGTATATTTTATTAGACTTTTCTCAAAAAAATCTCTTCACTTTCTCAACTCTATGGTAGTTTTGTTTTTTATTTTGTTTATGCTATATTTCAGAAGAAACACACTTTTTTTTTTTTTTTTTGAGGGAATCTTGCTCTGTCTCACCCAGGCTATAGTGTAATGGCATGAACTCAGCTCCCTGCAGCCTCCACCTCCTGGGTTCAAGCAATTCTCCTGTCTCAGTCTCCAGAGTAGCTGGGACTACAGGCATGTGCCACCACACCAGGCTAATTGTGTATTTTTAGTAGAGACAGGGTTTCACTGTGTTGGCCAGGCTCGTCTTGAACTCCTGAACTCAGGTGATCCACCCGCCTCAGCCTCCCAAAATGCACATACTTTTAAACATATATTTATTGAGGTATAATTTCTGTATGTTTTAGAAGAAACATGGTGTAAACAAAATAAAAAACAATGCATGTGTTATTTTCCCCCTTTTTACATAATCTTAATTGTGAGCCTTTCTTCTTTTCTAATATCAGTTTAGGGCACAAATTTTCCTCTTAAAACTGCTTTAGCTGAATTTTACACAATTTCATATATCATAGTTATTCTCTGTATTTTTAAATTTCCATTATGTTATCCCTGACCTGTAAACTATTCAAAAGTATGTTTTAAAATACATTTGTAAAACTGATTTTTTCTAAAATTTTGACTTTTTTTTCTAAAATCAACCTCTAAAATTTTTTTTTTTTTTTTTTTTTT
>NW_012114522.1:4389251-4400417 GCF_000951035.1 Colobus angolensis palliatus | reverse complement strand
GGCTCACTGCAAGCTCCGCCTCCCGGGTTCCCGCCATTCTCCTGCCTCAGCCTCCCGAGTAGCTGGAACTACAGGCGCCCACCACGGCGCCCGGCTAACTCTTTTTTGTATTTTTAGTAGAGACGGGGTTTCACCGTGGTCTCGATCTCCTGACCTTGTGATCCGCCCGCCTCGGCCTCCCAAAGTGCTGGGATTACACGCGTGAGCCACCGCGCCCGGCCTTGCCTTGCTGCTTTCTGTGTGTGGTGACTTTTTTCTTCAATTGAGAGCTCACATTCGGCTGAACTTGATCTATGGAAATCCTGAGCTACCCCATTGAGAATATTTTTTTTTTTCTGGAGAGGATTTGTCTTTGCATGAAGACAGTGAACTAACCTGAAATTATTTTAATTTAATTTATCACCTCGGAGATTTCGTGACTAGATGGTTAAAATGCATTTGGATTTGTTCTTCATGTTAGCAGAGGCCTTCGATTACAAACTCACAGGAAGAGCTTCACCTGGAGCAGGTGTGGAGATGGGTTCTGCCAGCAGGCGGCTTTCTCCGCCCACCCCTCGCTCGGTGTTCTCACTAACTGAGACATCCCACAGCCTCATCTCCCATTCCTCCAAAATTAATCCCAAGTCTCTGTGTTACAGGTTTCAGCCTTTGTTCCGAGGTAAACCTGGCTTCTGAATTTGCCCCCACCTATCTCTGTGAGTTCACCTTATCTAGGATATATCTTGCACATCTTTAGGGATTTTCTTCCATAGGCCCTTGCGAGCTCACAAAGCATTAAAAGTACGTTCATTTTTATATGTCCAGCATCTGGCTATTTTGCGCTGGAGTTACTTACAATGCTTTTGCTTCCTTTCTATCCCTAAAATAGTTGTTACAGTTGCAGGGTGCATAGTGTCTGCCCACCCCCGAAATACTTTTAGACCTTTCAGCATCTACTGTTGTTACGTTTTAAAGAAAGTAATGGGAACCTCACATGGCAAACTCAACTGGTGTAGTCCATAGACATGACATAATAGGTTGAAGTCAGAAACAGATTCCATTCCTGGCTCCTTTCACAATCAGCCATGTGGTCTTCACAAAGAACTTGACCTGCCATCTGCCCCAATCTCAGTTTCTTTACCTGAGAACTGAGTATAATAACAAGATCTACTTTACCACACAGCTAAATAATGAATATAATGACAAACAGCATAATTGTAAAGTAGCATAAAATTGTACCTTATTAATTATGCTTCAGTAATAATCTTAATAACTAAGTAAAGAATTATGTACACTTAAGTGAGAGCATGTCTATTCACAACTTAGTAGTGCTTCCCTCCCCACACTAGGGTTTCAATAAATGCGAGGGGTTTTTTCCTCACTATAGGTAATTATGATAATAATATATAATAAATGGAATTCTAAAATCTACACATAAAAGACCTAAAATTAGTCACCCAAACAGTTATTACAATAGCTTTTGTTTTATGGATATACCTCTCACATTTTGGAAAGAATGTAGCATGTTGTGATAACACTAATAATTAGAATTTTTAAAATAATAAATAACCCAATATATTGTTGCATTTAGGATATGCTAATTGGAAGATACACTGTTGTCCTCCCTAGCATAATGAAAGAAACAATACTGCCAACGAAACCATGGCAACTGACAAGGTTCAGAGATGTTAAAATCCAAAAGGGTTGCTTCTCAGAGCAATGAAATAGAGCCATCTTTGGTTGAGAGAGTACAAAGTACTCTCCAATAAGTCACTTTGTTTAATCCTCATCACAACCCTACAGCATAGACAGGACAGGGGTTGCAGCCTACTCCACAGGGGAAGATGCAGAGGTAGGTACCAGAAAGAACCAGCTCTGTCCGCCCCTCCTTCCCAGCGCCTGCACTCACCCGGCTGTGCGATTCCAGGATCTGCGTGCAGGCCGACTTGGTCAGCATCTCAGACGCAGTCAGCTTTTCCAGGAGCAAGTCCTGGATGCTGAGGAGGGCGGTGTAGGCTGACAGGGTCTCGGTCACCCGGGCTGCCTTCTGGAACTGCAGAGCAACAAGTGACTGTGCAAAGCCTCCCTCCTGTGCCTCCAGCCGCTGCACTCTCTCCCGCAGCAATTCACCTCGAACCTGGGAGGGGACAGGAATGGACCCAAACCCAGAGAGCAGTGAGTAGAGGAGGGTGGAGGAGAACAGTCTTTCAGAGTTCACAGACCTGGGATTCTGAGGACCACGAAAGTTTACAATGGAGATGCACTGGGAACCTGCAGGGAGCAACATCAGACAAGGCAGTCCCTGCTTATGAAGACTCCAAGGGGATTGGGGAGCCATCCTTCATTCCATACCTATCATCCTCAAGAGTCACCTGAGCCCATCGCTCTGCTGAAAACACTTCTAAGTCTTTCCATGTCCTAGCGGAGCGGATGGAAATTCAACTCCTTAGCATGGGATCCAAGGAGCTCCCTACCCCAATCCCAGCCAAGGTCCCCCTGGACAGGTCTGGTCTGTTCTTCTGCCCCTACCCCACTCACACACGCACATCTGGGACTCCCATTCCCAACTGCGCACTGCGCTCTACACGCCATGCGCTTTGTGTCTGTGGTTCGTGCTCTCCGAAATGACGGAAATGTCCTCCCATCCTCCCTTCCTGAAATTCTACTATTTGTCCTTTGGGTCTATAGTTCACTCTGAAGCGGTCTCACTTCTCTCTGTTTGTTTTGTTCCATGTAGACTTTAAGCCAGGTGCCCAGGGTTTACTTGACGTCAGGCAAATCATTAAGCTCTGCGTGCCTACGCTTCTTCATCTATACAGTGGAGAAAATATTACCATGCAACACAGAGTAGTTGTTGTTTTAATCAAAACAGCTTTATTGCAGTATAACTTCTGTACAATAAGCTGCACATATTTACAGTACACAATGCGATAAATTTTGACATATTTTGACATATTTCTACCCCTATGAAACCATCACCACAACCAGGGTAGTGGTGAACCATGTTCTTGGTAAACCCACCCCCTGCCCCCCACTTAGCAACCACTGATGTGCTTTCACTTACAATCGATGAGTCTACGTTTTCTAGAGTTTTTTTTTTTTTTAATAAGGGGAATCATACAGTATGTATTTTTTTTTTTGTCTAGTTGTTTTTCATTTTTTTTTGAGACAGAGTCTTACTCTGTCACCCAAGCTGCAGTGCAATGGTACAATCTTGGCTCACTGCAACCTCTGCCTCCTGGGTTCAAGCGATTTTCCTGCCTCAACCTCCCGAGTAGCTGGGATTACAGGCGTGCACCATCATGCCCGGCTAATTTATGTAATTTTAGTAGGGATGGGGTTTCACCGTGTTGCCCAGGTTGGTCTCAAACTCCTGGCCTCAAGTGATCCACCCACCTCAGTCTCCCAAAGTGCTGGGATTACAGGTGTGAACCACTGTGCCCAACCTATCTAGCTGTTTTGACTGAACATAATTATTTTGAGATTTACCTTTTACCATCTTCTTCTGGGTTGAGGAGCTCTTATGCTTCCCCCTTCCCTCCCTTTGTTGCTTTATTAGCTATAGCTCTGTTTTGTTATTTTAGTGGCTGCTTTAGGGTTTATAGTACACATCTTTGACTTATCCCAGGGTACCTTCAAGTGATATTATATCACTTCATATGGACTACAAGAACCAAAAATAAAATTATAAGCCCCCCTCTCAACCACCTGAATGGACTACTCCTCTTAGCAAGGGGATTCCAAAGTCGACCTGAAAAACTAGTTCAGGCCATGATGGGAATGGGGAGCTGAACATGCCTCCTTATACCGTCCTTCCTTTTGGAATTTCAGATTGAACAGACTCTTTAGGTCTGATAAGAAACATTTACAATCTATTCTCTCTGAAGCCTGCTACCTGGAGGCTTCATCTGCATGATAAAACCTTGGTCTCCACAACCCCTTAGTGTAACCCAGATGTTCCTTTTTATTGACAATAACTCTTTCAATCAATTGCCAATCAGAAAATCTTTTAACCTAACTATGATCTGGAAGCCCCCGCTTCAAGTTGTCCCGCTTTTCTGGACCAAACCAATGTACATCTTACGTGTATTGATTGATGTCTCATGCCTCCCTAAAATGTATAAAACCAAGCTGTGCCCCAACCACCCTGGGCACATGTCATCAAGACCTCCTCAGGTTGTGTCATGGGTGTGTCCTTAACCTTGGCAAAATAAACTTTCTAAATTGATTGAGACCTGTCTCAGATACTCTTGGCTTACAAACCTTATGCTAATTTACTTCCATTTCTTGCTTCCTGGTCTTGTGCTATTTCTGCTATACATTTAATTTTACATACGTTATAAACTTCATACTACTTTGTCATTATTTTCATTGAAACCAGTCAATTAATCTTTAAAATTTTCTTGTATTGAAGTGAACTGCACATAACATAAAATTTACTACTTTAAAGTCAACAATTAAGTGACATTTAGGATTGAGTAGCCCCCACCTCTATTTAGTCTGAGAACATTTTCACCATTCCCAGAGCAAAAGAAAACCCCACACCTCTTAAGCAATTATTCCCCAGTCCTCCCACCCCCAAGTCCTTGGCAACTATCTATCTTCTGTTTCTATGATTTTCCTTATTCTAGATATTTCATATAAATGGAACTACAGAATAACCTTTTGTGTCTGGCTTCTTTTACTTTGCATAATGTTTTCAAAGTTCATCTACTTGTTGTATCAAAACTTCATTTCTTTTTTATGGTGGATAATATTCCATTGGATGTACAGTCAGTCAATTTTTGGAAGACTTTTAAAATTAAAAGAGAATCTAACATAAGTACCCATGTAGTTACCATTCCCATTGCTCATTTTTGTGTGTGGTTCTGTAGCAGGAAGAGCCACAGACAAAACCCCTCAGACACTGGAGTTAAAAAAGGAAGGGGTTTATTTGGCCGGGAGCATCAGCAAGACTCCTGTCTCAAGAGCCAAGCTTCCTGAGTGAGCTATTCCTATCCCTTTTAAGGGCTCACAACTCTAAGGGGGTCCGTGTGAGGGGGTCATGATCGATTGAGCAAGCAGGGGGTACATGACTAGGGGCTGCACACACTGGTAATTAGAAAGGAACCAAACAGGGCAGGGATCTTCACAGTGCCTTTTTTATGCAAATAACCAATTAGGTCAGGGGTCCATCTTTAATTACCAGGCCCATGGTGTGGCACCGGGCTGTCTGCTTGTGGATTTCATTTCTGCCTTTCAGTTTTTACTTCTTCTTTCTTTGGAGGCAGAAATTGGACATAAGACAGCATGAGGGGTGGCCTCCTCCCTTAGTTCTAGATTTCTATCTGTTATGAAAATCCTTCTGCCTGATTTCCTATAACATTTCTTGCAGTATGAATCTCCTAGTAAGGAAAACTTTCAGCATTGTAAGTCTAAAACGTTTATTTCATCTTCATTCTTGAAAGATGTATTTTTTGAATAAAGAATTTCAGGTGGCAGGTTTGAAATGAGAAATCAGCTGTCACCCTGACCTTTGCTTTGTAGTGTACAAGATGTATCTTCTTCCTTTAGTTGCTTTTAAGATTTTCTCTTTATCAATGGTTTGGAGCAATTTGATTATGATGTACCTTGGAAAAATTTTCCTCAAGTTTCTTATGCTTGGGATTCACTGAGCTTCTTAAATCTGTGAGTTTACAGTTGTCATCAAATTAGGCAAAATTTTACCATTAATTCTTCCAATATGTTTTCATCCTTCTTTTTCTGTCTCCTCTTCTCCAGGAATTCCAATTACCCACACATTAGGCCACTTGAAGTTGTCTCATGGCTCACTGGTACTCTGTTCACTTTTCTCTGTTTTCATTTTAGATAGTTTCTATTGCTATTATCTTCAAGCTAACTAATTTTTTTCAGCAATGTCTAATCTGCTGTTAATTCCCATACACACACACGTATATGTGTGTGTGTGTATGTTCAAATCAAACTTTTAGAGAAAAAAAATGTATGATATAGATGTAAATACAGACATATAGATATATCTTTTTACATCTTCCATATTTATACTTAACCTTTTTTGAACATATGAAACACAATTATAATGACTGCTTTACCCCATTTATGCTGGAGGTTGCAATTTTTTGTGTGTGAAAAATCAGAACTTGGTGATGACCTTGAGCAGTAGGATATAAACAACTCCCACAAGCTTAGCATTCCAATAATGGAACACTAGGTATAAATGGGTTAATGCCATTCTCTGTCAATTCTAACATCTGTGTCAGTTCTGGACTGGTTTCAATTGGTTGCTTTTTCTCCTCATGAGGAGTTATATTTTCCTGTTTGTTTCATGCCTGGTACTTTTTAACTGAACTACAGACATTGTAAATTCTACCTTGTTGGGTCCTGGATATTTTTGTGTTTCTATAATCATTCTTTAGCTTTGTTCTGAGATGCAGTTAAGCTACTTGGAAACAGGCTGACCTTTTGGGTTATGTTTTTAACCTCTTTTATGTAGGACCAGCATAGGGCTCATTATTTCCACTGCCGAGGCAAGACCCTTTTGAGTACTATATTTGATGCCCTCTGAATTGAGGCTTTGTAGTCTGGCTGGAAGAAACTGTCACTATCCCCAGCCTGGTGTGAATGCTGGGTACTCTTCTCTCTAATTATTTTGGGTGGTATTTCCCCTGGCTTTGAGCAATTTTCTTCCATGGAAGTGCTGAGCAGGTCTCAGCAGAATACTCAAGGGGACCAAGTGGACACCTCTGGAATTTTCTCTGTGCAGCTCTTTCTTCTCTGGGATTCTGTCCTGTGAAATCTAGCCGACTTGGCTTCTCCCAAATTCTTAGCTTTGTCTCTTCTACTCAAGGGGTCTACCCTAGTAGACCTGCTGTGACCTTGCCTTCTTGCTGTGCCTCAGCCTGGAAACCCTTTTAGGTCAGTAAGCTGGGACAATGACAGGGCTGAATGAATTCCTTTATTTCTTATTTCTTAGGGATCAGTTTTGACTGCTGTCCAGCGTCCTGAAAATCACTGTTTCATAGATTTTGTTTGTTTTGTTTTAGGTAAGGAGTAATTCCAATACTTTTTATTCTGTGTTGGTCACAAGCAGAAGTCCCTCATAGGGTTATTCTGATTATTAAATAATCTAATACTTTTACGTGCTCAGAACAGTGCCTGACACATTGGAGTGTTTCACAAATGTTGCTGTTGTTGTCCTTGGTGGTGGTGATGGTGTTAATACTCTTATTACCGAAGGTGGAATATGGTGGGTTCCATAAGGGAGGTTCCATATATGGTGCTATGTAGTTTAGAGAAAGGAGAAGGTGGAGGGGTCAGGGAAGGTCATGACAACATTGGCATTTGAAGCAGACACTGAAGGATCCAGGCATTCAGGAAGAGGAACAGCATGACCAAAGGCACGGAGGCAGGGGGCCCTACACAGACTTGTGAGGCTGAATTAGATAAAAGCTAAGAGGGAAAGTGGGAGATGAAGCCGTAAAGGTGGGGGAGAAGAACCCATACTGCAGAGGCCCTGAACTGTCAGGGACAAGCTTCCCCTCAGACAGTGAGAAGGGCAAGAGAGCTGGATGTCCCTGAACAGGAAAAACTTGAGTGATGGGCAAGGCATGGCAAGAATTGGGTAAAAGGTGATCAATAAAAATAAAATTCTAAGTCCCCTAACTGACTGAATGGGCCCCCTGTTGGCCAAGAAGACCCCAGAGAAACCTTGGAAGCTGAGTTCCCAGCCATAATGGGATGGGAGGTTGGACACACCTTGCTACACCTCCTCCCTCACTAACCATCATTAGGCTTTCTTCCCTAAGGGCTAAATAGAAATCAGCTCTTCCAAAAGACTCCACCCCTGATATTAACCAACTACCTGACACTGCCCCTCCTTTTTGCTGTTTTGACAAAGCAACCAACTAGCATTCCTTCCTGATAACACACACTGACTACAGATTGTAGGACCAGCATACAGTTTTGGTTCTGGACAGTCTATGGAGGAAGCTCAGTGAGGGCTTTAGTGTCCTCTACTTCACATTTTGATGTCAGAAGGTAGAAAACACCACCCTCAGATCATGCCAGCACCACCATTTTTTTGTACATGGGACCTGTATTAGTCCGTTCTTATGCTGCTATAAAGCACTGCCTGAGAGTGAGTAATTTATAAAGAAAAGAGATTTAATTGACTCACAATTCTGCAGGGCTGGGGAGGCCTCAGGAACTTACAATCATGGCAGAAGGGGAAGCAAACACATCCTTCTTCACATGACAGCAGCAAGGAGAAGTACCAAGCAAAAGGGGAAAAAGCCCCTTAAAAAACTATCAGATCTCGTGAGAACTCAGTCACTATCACGAGAGCAGCATGAGGGTAACTGCCCTCGTGATTAAGTTACCTCACCAGGTCCCTCCAATGACACACGTGGGGATTATGTAAACTACAATTCAATAAGAGATTTGGGTGGAGACACAGGACCCATGAAGGGGCATGAAGCTCAATGACAACACTTGTGCATGTTTCTCCTTTCATAAATATTCATGACTTCTCCCATAGCTTATTACATATGTATATTAAGCCACCCTGTTTAGCATAAATTCCTGTTTCCTTTGCCCCCTTCTCTAAGTGCCTGTTTTCAGCTTATAACCAGATGCTATGCTTCCTAGCCTGTCAGAATTGCCCCTCTGCAGGCTGCAACCTGTTACGAGAAATAAAGGTCTCCTTTCCAAATTTATGAACCTCATCACTCTTCAGCCAATAGAGGTCTTCTTTATTACATGCCTGCCATGAGCTAAGGTTTTCACGTTATCTTTGTGTGGTCTCCGTCTTCCCCTCTTGGGTGGGTGGTGATCCAAGTGTCCCGTAAGACCCAGACCCCTGCAGACGTGCAGAGCAGAGGGCAGAGTGAGGTGGCCATGAGGGATAGCTCAAGTTTTATTTATGCAAATGCATGCACAAATGTGGGTGAAGTGTAAAGCTTTTTGTATATAATATATGAACAACATGGACAGTGAAATTAAAAAGAAAAAAAAAAGCTTCTCCAAAATTCTTTTTTCTTCTTTGGAAAGCTTAGTTTGTTAGTTCCAGCACCATGAGAATGTGTCTCTAGAGAGGGTTTTAATCCTCTGTCTAGAAGAAATCCTGGGAAACAACACAGATTTGCATTTCTATGAGGTATTAATGACAGGCTTCATTAAATATTCAAGCCACTGAGAATAATACAAATTCATTTGCAAAATGATATGCTGCTAAACACTCTTTAAAGGAGAAGTTCAAACAACTTCCTTACTACTTTTTCCCTGACAACATGTGGATTTCAAAGGAAAAGTTTCTTCTATGCATTATAATGTCCTTTAAACATATAATAAAGTCTACCTGTATCAACCAGCAGAGAGTTATTGGGATTCTAAAGAGTTCAATAAATCACACCTCTCCTTGCCCAAGTTTGGAAACAAATACAACTAGATGAAAGGGTGACCCAGACAGACACTAAATGTTAGCTTTGATGTTGAAAACTAGATTAGAGAATGTGGCTCAGATCTGTATCCAAACAAATTCACAATCCCCCAAACAGTAGGTCTCCCTACCAAATTCATCACTTAATAAACAGATAAGAGGGGCTTTCCCATAGGCAGGCTGGTTTCCAGAGAGGAGGGGGCTGAGCTGAGCCTGTCCCATTCCTTCTTTAATCCCACCAATCATCAATGCCCTTCTTGCATTTATAATTATGATCATTATGATCAGATTATTATCTCCTCCTTGGAGAAAAGTGGGCAAGGGATGGAGAATCTAGGAGTGCCACTAGCAACATCCTTCAGTGGAAAGAGAGGTATTTAGAGAGGTTTTGTTACAGTAGGTAACTAGTCAGACATGAGCAGGGCAGGAGAGAGCCCCCCTACTACCAGGAATGTCAGGTGGCCATCAGGTGATGGTCAAGTGGTTGTTAACTACATCTTTAAAATAATAACTAGTTGCAGTTGGTGCCAGGGAATGGCAGTCTCCCAACAATAGAAAAAACCTGAAATTGGTGATAAGCACCTTCCCAATAAGAACTCAGGAGTCGGGCAAGTGGGCTCACACATGTGCACTAAGCAGCAAAATGGCAGAGTATAACTAGTATATGACCTTCTAGGAACATTCTACTGGTAAGGAAGAACGCCTTAAGTGAGCATGTGCATAACTTCAGTAAAAACACTGCGTATGCGGCTCCTCCCAAGTGCTGGCAGGCCACTGTGCATGTGAACAGCCCACCCCAAGGGAAGAATCATGGGAGAAGGGATGTGATATGGTTTGGTGTGTCCTCACCCGAATCTCATCTTGAACTGTAGTTCCCATAATCCCCACGTGTCATAGGAGGTAACTGAATCATGGGGGTGATTACCTCCATGCTGATCTCCTGAGAGCGAGTGAGTTATCATGAGATCTGATGGTTTTATACGGGATTTTTTTCCCTCTTTGCTCTGCACTTCTCCTTGCTGCTGCCATGTGAAGAAGGGTATGTTTGCTTCCCGCTTCTGTCATGATTGTAAGTTTCTTGAGGTCTCCCCAGCCCTGCAGAACTGCGAATCAATTAAACCCCTTTCCATTATAAATCACCCAGTCTTGGGTATGTCCTTATAGTAGTGTGAGAATGGACTAATACAGTATGCAATCCTCCAGAAGTATGCCAATGTATAAAACCCCAAGTCAAAGGTTAAGCTGTGCAGTTGGTCTCTCAAGTCGCCTGCTTGCCCCTCTTCCAAGTGTGCTTTACTTCCGTTCCTTCCTGCTCTAAAGCTTTTCAATAAACATTTACTCCTGTTTGAAAACTTGCCTCAGTCTCTCTTTCTGTCTCACGCTCCTTGGTTAAAGTCTTTCTTCTTAGGAGTCAAGAATTAAAGTTGCCACAGATTTGTACAGATTTGCTGCTGGTAACATTATCAAGAAACTTGCATCCAAACATTGGGAGAATAAGGCTAAAGAAACGCTGCTGAAATATAAATGTGCATTTGAAGATTCCCATTCCAGTGGCTGGTCCCCTTAAAAAGCAGGTAAGTTAGGCCGGGCGCGGTGGCTCAAGCCTGTAATCCCAGCACTTTGGGAGGCCGAGACCAGGTCAGGAGATCGAGACCATCCTGGCCTACACGGTGAAACCCCGTCTCTACTAAAAAATACAAAAAACTAGCCGGGCGAGATGGCGAGCGCCTGTAGTCCCAGCTACTCGGGAGGCT
>NW_012114522.1:4364400-4387291 GCF_000951035.1 Colobus angolensis palliatus | reverse complement strand
AAAAAAAAAAAGGAAAAAAAAAAGAAATAAAGGACGAGAGGTCAACCTTGGAATCCTGAGAGTTCTGTAAAGACAAATTAGAGAATAGGAGGTGTAATCATTAATAAAATTTGGGAAAATTTCCCAGAATTTTAGATTGGTTAAATTATCAGTCGAGTATGAGGGCAGAATAAAAACATTTTCAGTCTTGGAAAAATCTGAAAAAAATCCAAAATATTAACTTTCCTATGTGTCCTTTCCCAGGAAACTAATAAAAGATGTGTTTCACTAAAAACAAGGATGAAACCAGGAAAGAGAGGGGTGAAGGGAATTCATAGTGTGGTCACAATATGAATGGCATACTGTGCATTCGGATGGCAGCTGTGCATGAGGCACAGATGTCAGTTTCCAATTGGAACACATCAGAAGGCAGAGAGAGAGAGATGTATCCTGAAAGATGGGATTAACAGAAGACGTGACATGTGTGATGGTCCTGATAGGGTATTTGGTCTACTATCAAGAAGTGGGTTAATAAAGCTGGGCCTGGTGGCTCATGCCTATAATCCAAGCACTTTGGGAGTGCAAGGCAGAAGGATTGCTTGAGGCCAGGAGTTCAAGACCAGCCTGGGCAATGTAGTGAGAAACCTGTCTCTATAAAAAATTTAAAAAATTAGCCAGGTAGGGTGGTGCATGCCTGGAATCCTAGCTACCTTGGAAGCTGAGGCAGAAGAATCACTTGTACCACCCAGGAGTTCAAGGTTACAGTGAGCTATGACTGTGCCACTGTGCTCTACCCTGAGCGACAGAACAAGACCTTGTCTCTTAAATTAAAAAAAAAAAAAAAAGTAACCAAAAAGGAAACTAAAGAACAACATTAACTCCAGGAAAGCCAAAAAGTTACAAAGTAGAGAAAAAGGATCCCAGTTTTCTATAAGATCCAACTGTGAATAACATTTAAGTGCTTATAATCATAGAAACCATAAATACTGATCTAACTATGGTGGGGGATGAGGAAAGAGCTGATATGTGGTCCAGGTTTAGAGAAGAAAGAGAGTAAAACAGTTTCCTAAGGAAACTAAAGGACGATATTAACTCCAGGAAAAATGAAAAGTTATACAGTAAAGAAAAAGGATTCTAGTTTCCTACGAGATTCAACTGTAGGCAGCATTTACATGCTTATAATCATAGAAGCCATAAATACTGACCTAACTATGGTGGGGGATAATGAAAGGGCTGATATGTGGCACAGGTTGAGTGAACAGAATAAAATAGAGTAAATCCTCATCTTTCATATGGAAAAGGAAACAGATAATCCCAAATTAGAGAAATCAAGAAATAGCAAAGCAAGCATGCTATTTAGAGTTATGGAGGTCAGCACCAAAAGACCAAGCCAAACAGTTGGAAGTCGTTAACTCTGGGGAGCTGAAAATGTGTGTGTGTGTACACGGCTGGAGGAATCTACTCTTTTTTCAGCACAAGCCTTGTAGAATTATTTGACCCTTTAAAAGAGGGCATGCATATGTTTGATAACAATGAAAAAGAAAATTAAAAAATAGACAATCTAAAAAAGTAGGAGAAAAGTTACTAAATTAAAACCATCCCAAGATAACCATGGTAACCTTTTGGCATATGAAAGGTACAAACTGAATAGATTAGAAAAGTAAGACTAAATCTGACCATGAGGCCTTGAATGCCAAGCTCAGGAATGTGAATTTTATTGGGGTCAGTGGGAAGCTATGGAACATCTCTCAAAATGGTGCTTCAGGGAGATGAATTTGACAGAGGCTGCCTCAAGGGATAAGACAGGGCAAAGGGAGATGTGAGGATAACTGTTTGCAGGCTTTCCCAACCTTTATGGATGGATGGATTTTTCTCTTCCCTTCCTAAATGGATTCCCTTTCAACATGCCTTCTTTTCTGAGCTCTTTAAGGACCACCAGGGTTCTCTCTTGTCAGGCCACTGAAAAGCAGTACATTATTCTGATGCTTAAACACTAGTCCCTTCTGAAGTCAGAAAGTGTGAAGGGCCATTCCTGACAAGTACCTACTACCCCTGCATAATTGCGGAGGCAGCTGCAGAAACACAATAGGATGCACCGTCGCTGGCAATCAGGAGCTCCACTTCTGAATGAAGGCATTTCTAGTGAACTGTGCATGCATGACATATTATGAAATCTGGAAATAGTGAATGAATAATGGATGGGTGAATAGACATGTAGTAGATGTGCCATGCAGACAGAGTGCAAGATCATTAAAATAAGACCAGAAATAATGGGCGAAGAGGAAATATGGTTATGTCATTGTCATTTATATTTAAATGTTCCTAAAGATTATTTGTGAGGGCCGGGCACGGTGGCTCACGTCTGTAATCCCAGCAGTTTGGGAGACCGAGGCAGGTGGATCACGAGGTCAGGAGATCGAGACCATCCTGGCTAACACGGTGAAACTCTGTCTCTACTAAAATACAAAAAATTAGCTGGGCGAGGTGGCAGGTGCCTATAGTCCCAGCTACTTAGGAGGCTGAGGCAGGAGAATGGCGTGAACCCGGGAGGCAGAGCTTGCAGTGAGCCAAGATAGCGCCACTGCACTCCAGCCTGGGTGACAGCGAGACTCCGTCTCGAAAAAAAAAAATTATTTGTGAGAAATTTGTGTACACGCTGTTCAAACACAGCACAAGATCACACCAAAGAGGAACTCAAATGTCCTTTCATTTCTGGATCCATCAAATAGATCTGCTAATCAAATGTAGGGATGGTAATGGAGAGGCCTGTGCTTTAGTCTCTGTTCTACTATGTACCAGCTTTGTGATTTTGGATAAGCCTCTTACTCTTTCTGAGCCTCAATATTCTCACCTGTAAAATAGAGATAGTAATAGTTGCTCTGCCTGCTTCACTACAGAGGGGTGTAGGATAGATGCAGAGGGTCTAGGATTGTTTAAAATATCAAGGGGTTGAAAACAACCTAAATATCCATTAGTCGAGGGCAGACGAAATCACTTAAGGCTCACATATACAGTGAAATGCTATGCTGCTGTGAAAAAGCAATAAGGGAACTCTCATATAGTGCTATCAAAAATCTTCCAGTTTTGGAGTAAAGCAAAAAGCAGAAATAGATAATAGGTAAGTAGATAAGCAGTTGACCCTTGAATAACATGGGTTTGAACTGCCTTTTTCCACTTACACGTGGATTTGCTTTCAATTAAAGTTACGTCAATGTTAAGTGAAATAAGGCAGCTACAGAAAGACAAACACCACATGTTCATACCCATATATGTGAACAAAAAGAACTGATCTCATGGAGGCAGATGGTGGAAGGATACTTATCACAGGTGGCGAAGGGTGTGGGGGAGATGAAAGAGGCTGGTTAATGAGTACAAACATACAGTTAGATAGAAGAAATAAGACATAGTGTTCAATAGCAGATTAGGGCGACTATAGTTAATAACAATGTATTTTCTATTTCAAAATAACAAGAAGGGAGGACTTAAATGTTCCCAACACATAGAAATGATAAATACATGGGATGATGGATATCCTAAATACCCTGACTTGATTATACATCCTATGTATGTAACAAAATAATACCATGCACCCCATAAATATGTACAAATATTGTGTATCAATTAAAATATTTTTAGTCACACTGAGTGTGCCTGCGTTTCCTGCCTTCCCTCCCACCTCCTTCAACTCTTCCACCTCGGCCACCCCGAGACAGCAAGACCAATCCCTCCTCTTATTCCTCCTCCTCCTCCTCCTCCTCAGCCTATTCAATGTGAAAATGATGAGGATGAAAGTTGCGGGAAGTCAGGGACCCCGAATGGAGGGACCAGCTGAAGCCGTGGCAGAAGAACAAAAATTGTGAAGATTTCATGGACATTTATTAGTTCCCCAAATTAATACTTTTATAATTTCTTACACCTGTCTTTACTGCAATCTCTGAACAGAAATTGTGAAGATTTCATGGACATTTATTAGTTCCCCAAATTAATACTTTTATAATTTCTTACACCTGTCTTTACTGCAATCTCTGAACAGAAATTGTGAAGATTTCATGGACACTTATCACTTCCCCAATCAATACCCTTGTGATTTCCTATGCCTGTTTTTACTTTAATCTCTTAATCCCATCATTTTCATAAGCTGAGGAGGATGTATGTCGCCTCAGGACCCTGTGATGATTGCATTAATTGCACAAATTGTTTGTAGAGCATGTATATTTGAACAATATGAAATCTGGGCACCTTGAAAAAAGAACAGGATAACAGCAATGTTTAGGGAACAAGTGAGATAAGACTCTAAACTCTAACTGCTGGTGAGCCAGATGGAACAGAGCCATATTTCTTTTCTTTCAAAAGCAGATAGGAGAACTATCGCTGAATTCTTTTTCTCAGCAAGGAACATCCCTGAGAAAGAGAATACACCCTGCGGGTAGGTCTATAAACAGCCCCCTTGGAGGTGGCTGGCTTTTATGGTTGAAGCCGAAGGTATGAAATAAGTCTCCTGTAGTACTCACAGGCTTATTAGGACGAGGAAATTCCCGCCTAATAAATTTTGGTCAGACAGGTTGGCTGCTCTCAAACCCTGTCTCCTGATAAGATGTTATCAATGACAATGCGTGTCTGAAACTTCATTAGCAATTTTAATTTCACCCCATGCTGTGGTCCTGCGATCTCGCCCTGCCTCCACTTGTTTTGTGACATTCTATTACCCTGTGAAGCCTGCGATCTCTGTGACCCACACCCTATTCGTGCACTCCCTCCCCTTTTGAAAATCGCTAATAAAAACTTGCTGGTTTTACGGCTCGGAGAGCATCACGGAACCTGCCAACATGTGATGTCTCCCCTGGACAACCAGCTTTAAAATTTCTCTCTTTTGTACTCTTTCCCTTTATTTCCCAAACCAGCTGAGACGCTTCAGGAAATAGAAAATAACCCACGTTAAACATCAGGGGTGGGTTCTCCCGAAAGATGAAGACCTTTATGATGAGCCACTTCCACTTAATGAACAGTAAATATATTTCCTCTTCCTCATGAGTTTCTTAATAACATTTCCTTTTCCCTAGCTTACTTTCTTACACATATTTAATAACACACAAAATACATATTACTCACCTGTTTATGTTATTTGCAAGGCTTCTGTCAACAGTAGGTTATTCGTATAACGGCATATTTGGGGGAAGTCAGATGTTACACACGAGTTCTACTCATGCAAGTCATGTGCAGGACTTACCCGAAGACTTGAGGATGCCCTGCAGATCTCTGGAGCACAGTCTGTCTCTCTCTGTTGGAGCTACCTTGTCTTTGGGAACTCTGCCCTACAAATCGTAGGCACAGTAGCCTCTGAAACTTTGATTTTTGTTTGTTTAACGTGGTGAGCCTGCTGGGCTCCACCTGTGATGTGTGAGGGGTCAGCACCCTAGCTCCCATGCTGTTCAAGGGTCACACAGACAGATGACAGATGGGCAGATGGATGGATGGATGGATGGATGGATGGATAGACAGATGCAGACAGACAGATCTATTTCCAATCATGGGTAAGTAAAACATGAACCACATAATTTGTGTTGTGTTTCCAATCTGCTTCGTGGACTCACTTAGATGTTGAGGCAAGAGAAAGAAGGCACATTATCTGTCCTGGCCAGGAATTCAGCAAAGAAGTGCTTGGCCAGGAGGCATTTTGAGCGACAGCCTTACAGTCCAACAGACCTGACAAACTTGCCCCAAGCTGAGGAGACTGGCTTGAGGCCAGGGCAGGTGGCCAGAACGTCCCTACACGGAGTGGACTCTGTGCACTGGGGAGGGTGGTGGGACTGACCCAACTGAGCATCACTTACAGCAACTTTGACATCCCCCGCTCAGGTCAACCACATCCTTGCTGTGGCATGAGACCTTCCTGTGCCATGGGAACCTGTAGGTTCACAGAAGCCAATCACCTTCCCAAGGGGACTGCTGTAACTTTCAGCACAGGCTGACACACAGAAGGAGAGGACTAGGTCAAACTAAGATGAAGCCCAAATTCCCTAAGCCAACCACAGCAGAGGTTAGGAGAGGAGGATGGACCAAGAGATCTCCCCAGTGGTACTCCCCACCAAATATTCTCTACAAAATGACTAAATCTTGTTGATTTTACTTCAAAACATCTGAGCTGCTATGTGTAGCCTTGCAGACTTCATGACCCGGCTCCCACCCACCTCTTAATGCTCCCTTTTCCATACTCAGCGGAAAACACTGAGCCTTTTTGAGAACAAATCTTTTAAAGCAGACCTAGTGTAAAGCCACAAGGTAAGCCTCAATACATTCCAAAGAATCTTTACACATACTTTGATCTCTAACTAAGATGCAATGACATTAGAAATCAGTAACAAATCAATAACACTTCTGGCAGAATGCACAGAAGGGGCATCACCTTGGTAGTGGGCATAAATTAGTCTTGATTAAACGCAGCTGTTAACCCAAGCTAACCGCGCTTAAAAGCAACTTTTCAAAGAATAAAACTGATTCCAGGTAATTCAACTACTTGTCAGAGTTCTAACCCCACTAAAGAGAACACAATGAAATCTAGTACCCAACACATACAATTTACAATGCCCAGCATCCAATCAAAAATTACCAAGCATGCCAAGAAGCAGGAATATATGATCCATAAACCAGAGAAAACCCAATCAATAGAAACGAAAGAGATGGTGGAACAAGCGGATAAGGACATTGAAACAGCAATTAGAAAAAGAAACAAGGTGTAAGAATTGGGAGGCTACGAAGCCGTAGTCATTTGTTGACATTATGACTGCGTAAAACATCAATGCAATCCACAGATAAATCCTAGGAGGTAGGTGCTTCTATTATCCATACTTGAATGATGAGTACACTAAGGTGGAGAGAGGTTAAGTAACTTGCTCAAGGTCACACAGCTAGAACATGGCAGAGACACGACTCTGGAGCCAGCAGTCTGGCTCCCAGGATAGCATATGGGAGTCTGGAAAGGCTTATAAAAATTAGTTACATGTTTTATGCCTGCATTGAATAACATAAAACATATAATCGAATCATTCACGATAACAGCCAAATCTGTACTGTGTCTGGGAATCACCATAAAGAATACACAAGACTTTATGCATAAGGTCACCATACAATTTCTCTCCTAAGCTGAGAAAGAAAGGGAGGGTTCATGGGAAGGAATGTGGGGATGATAAGGGAACTGGGACTGTCTCAAGAAAATTGAGATGTACGGCCACCCTACTCATGAAAACAATTGTAAAATGTCACTAAAGGTCCTAAAAGAAGCTCCAAATAAAATAAGCAATAGTCTACATTTTTGGATAGGATAGGCAACTGCTAAATGAATCTGTAAGTTTAATGCAATCATAATAGAAATTTATCCAGAAACTTGGTTAATTTATTCTAAAATGTATATGCCCTCCAATGTCTTCCAGGCTATAAATTCTGTATCTGTGCATTTGTAATCAGTCCATCAGAAGGACTGGGCATCTGTAGCTGAGGTTCCCATTTCTCATCTGCTCACTTTGGCCCCATGGGATAGCTACCTGTGACCACAGCTGACACCTCCCTCCCTTAATCTACCAGCTGTACAGAAAAAGTGGCCGCCAGAGGCTCATATTTGTCGGTCTCTCCTTTCCTCCAGGAATCAGTCATACACATCTTCCTGAATTAGTCACACAGCTACTCCTTCAAGCTAGAGCTACAGAGTAGTCAGGTGGGTTTTCCATGTGAAAGCAGGATGCAAACTTCCAAATGCTTGATGGAAGAACTGGCTGCTTACCTGAAACTGTGAACATCTCAAAAGCAGAAACTTAAAACTGCCTAGCGCAGAGAAACCACCACACAAAACATTCCCTAAAGAAGGAAGCAGAAGGAACAGGGATGGGGGAGAGCAGAGAAGGGCAAGGAGAAGACAGAAAATGGGAGAAAGGGGAGGGGACAGGGGAGGCAGTGGGAAGAACACAAAGAATCACCTTGGGAGGTGAAGGCCTTCTCATCATAACAGCTCCCTGCAGTCCCAGCCACAGGCCTGGGCTATGGAGGCAGACACACCAACTCCACCGCTTGATGCTGGTGTGGCTGCGGACTGGTGTCCCAGTGCCTCCTGGCCTCTCTTTCCCCTTCTGTTGGATGGAAGAGTCCAGACAAGAGCCATATCAATGTGGGGTTGAGGGTTGGCGTGGATATCTGCAGATTTCAGTAAAGGAAGGGGTCACCCAGCAGGTGCTCCTAGTCCCAGCATACTCTGCAGCCCAACAGTGAAGTCAACGTCCCTCTGGGGACAGCACATGGCCTGCCAGGCTTGGACTCCACAGTGGGCCTCTTGGGCAGTGTCAGCAAGATGCAGCTCCATCTTCCCAGCTTCATGAACCCCAAGAGACCTCCCACTCTCCAGACATGATTGTGCTGGTTAATTTTATGTGTCATCAAACTGGGCTAATAGGTACCCAGGGGGCTGGTAAAACAGTATTTTGGGGTGTGTCTGTGAAGATGTTTCTAAAAGAGATTTGCATCTTTTTATTTTTTTATTTTATCGAGACAGAGTCTCAGTTGGTCGCCCAGCTTGGAGTGCAATGACGCAATCTTGGCTCATTGCAACCTCTGCCTCTCAGCTTCAAGCAATTCTCCTGCCTCAGCCTCCCAAGTAGCTGGGATTACGGGTGTGCACCAACACACCCAGCTAATTTTTCTGTAGTTTTAGTAGAGACTGGGGTTTTAACATGTTGGCCAGGCTGATCTCGAATTTGACCTCAAGTGATTCACCCGCCTCGGTCTCCCAAAGTGCTGGGATTACAGGCATGAGCCACCATACCAGCCTGAAAGAGATTAGTATCTGAGTCAGCAGACAGTAAAGATTACCCTCCCCAATGTTGGTGGGCATCATTGAATCCCCTGGGCCTGAACAGAACAGAAAGTTGGGAAAAGGGTGAATTCTCTTTCTCTTCCAGAGCTGGGATGTCCATCTTCTCCTTGCCCTTGGACATCCAAAGTGCTCCTGGTTCTCTGGCCTTGGGTCTGTCAGGCTTACACCAGCAGCTCCCCTAGTTCCCAGGCCTTGAGACTGACTTATACCACCAGGTTTGCAGGTTTTATAGCCTCCAGATGGCAGACAGTGGACCTTCTCAGCCTCCATAATTGCATGTTCCAATTCCCTGAATAAATCTGAATAAATCTCTATCTATCTATCTATCTATCTATCTATCTATCTATCTATCTATCTATCTATGTGTCTGTCTGTCTATCTATCTATCTATCTGTCTATCTATCTATCTGCTATGGGTTCTGTTTCTCTGGAAAACCATGATTAATACCATGATCAAGCAACTCTTAGCTGTGGGTATTCACAGAACGAGAGCTGTCATTTTTCCCTCTGCAATTATCCTGCAAATAAAACATTTGAACAACTGCCATGCAAGTGCTAAGAGATGTAATCGATCAATTTCAGGAGGAACATCAAAGCTGTCAACTCAAGAGTGCTTATTCTCTTGGCACCTGCCAAAATGAAATGGCCAAATGTGAAGATGGACTGTCACGAAAAGGTCACAGAAGATAAATGCCTCGTGTCTGCCTTTGTATGTGAGGTGTGGATCATGTAGCATGTGGAGCTGCTCCATTAGTGGGAAAGAAGACGAGCACTGCAGCCCACTCCAAAGTTAAAAGGCACTTCACAAAAGCCCTGAAACGATTGGGCTCTCATTGTCACAAGCCGCATTTCACAGATGCAGGAGCCAAGAAACACTCACCCTGCATTGTGAACTGTGGGAAATAACTGCCATTGTTTGGTGAAAACATTCTTTGACAGTTCTGATCAGGGCATGTGGTCAGGAGGCGGCGTGACAGTGACAGCACAGAGAGCTTCTGCTTCCTGTGCCAGGTCTGCCACTACCTGGCTACATAAAAGAACCTGGGCAAAGTCACTAACATCTCTGAGACTCAGTTTCCACATCCATAAAACAGGGACGTTGATGGTTCTTACTTGTGGTGGAAGTTGGGAAGGGTAAAGCATGTAATGAACAAGGCACAGGTCAGTACAGCAGCAAAAATGCAGGGTCTGAAGACCAGTCGTGACCCTGGAGTCACTTCACCTCCCTGTGCCTCAGAGTCCTTAT
Source organism: Colobus angolensis palliatus (assembly GCF_000951035.1). NCBI lineage: Eukaryota > Metazoa > Chordata > Mammalia > Primates > Cercopithecidae > Colobus > Colobus angolensis. The sequence continues at coordinate 4,377,209 of NW_012114522.1, read as the reverse complement.
CTCTCATAGAGCAATAACAGTGGCACTTCTGTTAACACTGTGTAAGGATTACAGTGGATAGATGGAAAGTATTTAGCTCTCCATACACCTCACTAGCATATATATGGACTATAGACGTATATATAGGTACTCATACGTAGAACTCACATGTGGATGGCTCATATGTACACACACACACATACATATACCTCTATCATATGCATATATTAATACATACACATACACACATATACAGTGTCTAACAAGGTGCCTGGCACTAAAACGCAAACAAAGGAAGTAGGCACCATTCTTATTAAAATGCCATCACACTTTAGGAAGGGAGGTAAGTTCTTCAATCAGTGCATAAGACAAAAATGAAATCTAAATCACCCTTGGAAACACCTTGGGGAGCAACAACTGGCCAGTCCTTCCCCCATATCTGGAGCAGATGGCTGTGTCTTCAGCCCAGGACCAGGTGAAGGGTCTGGCTTGGGCATGTGGGCTGGGAGGGAGGACAAAGGTCTGCCCCAAATGTAAACCACAGATGTGAGCTCAGGGCAGGGGAGGGTGCTGAAACAGGCTCAGGGAATCGCAGACCTCCAGCTCCCTTCACCTCCTGTCCTTGAAGGCCTCTGCTCACCTGCTGGGCTCACCTTCCTGGTTCAGCTGGTCTTTACTCTTGCACTATGTTCTTGGTCAGTGTCTTATGTCTCGCTCCTTTTTTTTCCCCACAAATGCCTTTTGTGGAACTTCCTTAGGTGTCTATGAATGTGTGGCAAGTAGATTAGGATGGGTGAGCTGGAAAGACCCAGACTTCCTATCCAAATGGACGTGGCTTTGAGTTGTAAGGGTCACAACTCATTCGTTGGATGGTCCTGAACAAGTCACACAGCCCCCTGGTGATGCTGTCCCTCACGTGTCAACTGGATAAGGTGGCCCAGTACACAAGGATTCCCAAGGCAACCTGTCATCGTGTGTACCCTCTGTAGCATGGAGATCCTCAGATGTCTCCTCCCCATCTGCCTTGGATCCCTTGTTCATGCTATGGAAGAAGCGATGACGAGTATGTTACATGGGACCAGGATGCCAGTGTGAACTAGGAGATGCTGCACAGAGGGCAAAGGCAGACCAGGTCCTATCACATGCCTGGTGGTGGACCCTGGGTTGGGCACTAACCTTTTTGAGCTTAGAATGGACCTCAAGATGCCATTCTTGCAGCAATGTTATGAGTATGGAGATTCATGCTCATGAAGAGCATCATCAGCTATAAGCCTGGTATCTGATAGCAATTTGATAGAGACTAGCAACAGTTTTTCTTTTAGTATCACTATGCCATATTAGTACAGTGTACTGATTGCCTTGTAAGCCTAGTTAATTATACACAGAGCCCTCTTTTATACATTATGATGAAATCAGAGGCCTGGGAGAGTAACAAACTTCTAAAGGACCATGGGTGACAAACAAAAAGAATGAGGTGAAGGTATTTTCAGTAATAATACTGAGTATTGGAATTAAAAACTAAAAAAAAAAATGGAAAGAAACTAAGAAAGAAAAGTGGTAATGTGAGATATAAAGCATTGAAATGTCTAAATAAAACAAAAATCCTGAACAGAACAAAAACAAAGAGAAAAAAACGAAAAGGCAAAGAAAACAATATTCTACACTTGCCACCAAGAGAAAATGTAAATGGTCGTGAAAATAAGAAATTTGAAACCTAAGTTGCAGAAACTTTAAATTATTGGGTGCCATAAAGGAATGTGACTACAGGGCCTGAGTCACGTGACAGCCAGCCAGTGGTAACCTAAGGGGCTGAACTTTTGTTTCTCTGATTACAGATTAGCCTTCTTCCCAGCCTACATTGTTTTGTAAAATGCTGTAAATGACTAGAGGGTGCCACAAAAGACCCCTTCCCTCTGCACTGTTGATCTTCCTTACAGATTAACTTCCCTCTTCTCTCACACACAGACCCCATGGCTATCACATTTGCCAAGAGGGAATGTTAAATATACTCTTTTAAATTGGAAAGGAAATGAAAACAAGCCATACAGAAAAGAAAACAAACCGTAACTAATTAAGCTATTGTAACTTATAAACTAGCCTTGTGTAGAAAATGTCGTAATCCTGTTAAATCTCTTTGTTTTGTTCTTATATAAGCAAGACCTTAACTTTCAGCTTTAGAGTGCTGACCCCATTTCTCTGCAGTCTGTGTTTCCCAGATGGCAATACCCAGGTTTTCTCTTGGATAAACTCTTGAACACTGGGTTCTGATTCTTTCAATTATTTCAGTTTGACATGGTTTTAAAAAAAGAAAAAGAAAAAACTACAGGAAGGAATGTGCTTAGTTCCTTCTATTAAAATGACTAGTTTGGGCAAAAAAGGAGATGGGTCTCCTGGTTCAGGATCCATAAGGGATTAGAGCTGGGCTTTAGGAAGAGGATGCTCCCTGCTGCAAGGAGAACCAATCAGAAGGAAGGGGGAACAAACAGGAAACAGTAGGGAGCCCGCTGTATGTATCTAGGCAAAAATGGTGCTGGGCAAGGCCGGAAACAGAGGAGATAGATTAGAAATAATTATGAGACAGAGCAAGGAGAGATGAGGTAGGGGCCAGGGAGGGGTTATAGAGGATGTTGAGGTCCAGCCTTGAGCCGCTGGGTGGGAGCGGTGCAGTCTGCACCTGATGTCCCCATGCGTTGCCACCTCTGCATCACCTTCTCGTTCAAGACATTCACCCTGTGACTATGCTCCAAGGGTGCTGGTGAGATGGCCCTTTTCTTTCTCAGTCACGTCTTTGAGAAGGTTCCTCCACAGGGCTGCTCCCCCATCCACTGGCCATGACCCGGCACTCCAGAAAAGCGGTCTTGTCACAAGGCTTCAACTCTCTGGGTTCCCTCTGTGCAGTGTGGCCTCCAGTACAGTTCAGGATACTCATTCCCTCTGCCAAACCAAACCCCAGCTTTCCCTTCAGCAGCCGCCCTTCTCTGACAATAGTCACCTTCAGTCTGGCGGGTTTCGCCTCTTACAGAGGATCACAAAGCAGCCGGTACTCACGGAAATGCTCCCTCTACCCCCAAGTGTGGCTACTTCCTCCCTGTGCCAGGAGCTCAATGTGCACAGGACCTGACCTCTCTCCAGCTCTCTCCTCTTCTTGCTGTAAACTAGGAATAAACTGGGACAGCTTGGCTTACCTCTCTCGCTTCTCTTTGGGACTCCGACTTCTGCTCTGCTTCCCTAGGGGTAGGCTGCCCCCCACGAGGAACCCCCTAGTGATACTGTGATTGGGTGATGGAGTTTGTTTAACTCTCAGGTAGTTTAGCAAGCCCACTGGCTCTCACATTGATGTATAGCTCTTGGAATTAGCCTTTAACAATAGGGAAGATGACATTTTGCCTCTATCTGCCTAATCTTTTGTCTTACTGTTCAATTTCATACAGAACCTGGGTGAGAATAGGGTTGCCACTTCCTGGATCCCTTAAGACATCAACAGCCCAGACACACCTGATGGGAGACACTGAGCCCAGAGCAGTTTCTGTGGCTCTTGGCCAGATCACGCATTCGTGTTCTGAGAAATACACTGGCACTAAAATAAAACCAAGCAAAAAAGCTAGAAAAAGGAGATAGAGGGAAGGTAAGAACAAAAACAGCAGCTCTAAAGCATGGCTTCATACATTCGTGCACTGAACATACTCCTGTTGGGAATCCACCCTTCACAGGGTGCTGGGAAAGGCAGACAGGCACCCAGGCTGCGCTCACATAGCGTCTACTCTTAAGCAGCACCTTTGCAGAGGAGACCTTGCCTCCTCCCCTACCTACAGTCCACCCCGCTGCCGGCCTACTTCACCTCTAAGGTCACATCATCTAATTTATGTCCTTAATAACACTGACAATAGTCTATCATTTTAAGTGTTTATCATCCATCTTCCCCAACTAGAATGTGCTCTCCTCTACCGGAGAGCAGGGACCAGGGCTGCCTCAGTCACTGCTGCAATCCCAGAGTGCACTGACACGGTGCCTGGGACACTGGTGCCTCCCCAAAATACTTGTGGAACAAATTAACCATGTGATGGGTACTATGGTGAGGAAGAGTTGGAAGTGGGGTGGAATTAGTGGGAAAATCTAGGGTGTTTGGGGAAGGCTTCTTGGAAACAGAGACATCCAAGAGCTGAGGGAACACCTCACGACAGCAAAGGACACAAGTTACTTATCCAGGTAAATAAAGATGGAAAAGTAATTCCAGAAAGACAGAAGAATACAGATTAAAGCATCCTAGGAGACTGTGTGGTGTGTGCTAGAACATCACGCATGTAATGGGGCTGCGCCAGGCACAGTGGCTCACGCCTGTAATCCCAGCACTTTGGGAAGCTGAGGTGGGCGGATCATCTAAAGTCAGGAGTTCGAGACCAATCTGGCCGACATGGTGAAACCATATGTCTACTAAAAATACAAAAATTAGCCTGGTGTGATGGTGGGCGCCTGTAATCCCAGCTACTCAGAAGGCTGAGGCAGGAGAATCACTTGAACCCGGGAGGTGGAGGTTGCAGTGAGCCGAGATGATACCATTGCACTCCAACCTGGGTGACAAAGCAAGACTCCATTTCAAAAAAACAAAAAACAAACAAACAAAAAATGGGGCTGAAGGGAGAGCCTGGTGAGTCTGTAGGAACATGGAGGAGAGTGTGAGAGAGAAAAAGAATGTGACGGAGGTGAAATGGCAGATGCACACACCCCAGGATAGCGCCAGGTACAAATACAGCCAAGTGACTCAGCCAGAGGCGGCACCGGAGGGGAAGCCTGAAGGATCCGGTGAGATCCCCAGGCTGAGAAGTGGAGGGGGAGGGTTCCAAGCAGAACGCACAGGGGAAAGGCCCAGGGGGAGGGTCTTCCAACTCTTTCTTACCGTAGCACCTGGGTGAGTGAGTGGTTGGGTGGAAATGCATGGCACAGCCCCAAGGGCTCTGTGTACCTGCAAATACATCAGCTATCAGCCCCGCCATGTGCAGAGAGAAACGGTGGGTGAAGCGGAAGTACTGACCTTTTCCACCAGGTCTTCAGAGGCCTGTTCCTCACAGAGGTGAATTTTGTCTTCGATGCACTTCTTCAGAAGCTCTCCCTTGCTTTTACTCTTGGACCGTGACTTTCTCACCTTGGACTGGTGCTGGAGAGGGGTTGGGGAAGACACTAGTAAGAAGGGTATCACCAGCAAGTCCATGCAGCCCCCCAGGGCTTTGCAGGTCAAGAGAAGTTTCTGCAGCTCCCAGAACTGCAAAACTCTGCCTTAAGCCAGAGAAGGGAGGAGAGAGGTATGTTCTTCTGGAAGGAGCTCAGTTTCAGAGCCTTTGATCTTCACACAATCTGGTGGGCAGAACCTCAGCTAGGCAGTCAGACAGCAGAACCAAGCAGTGTCCACCTCCTAACTGGCCGTGGGACCTCAGACCTGTCAGCCTCTCTGAGAAGGGGCTATGATGAATGAGGTTCCTGTTCTTGCAATGCTTCCATGACAGTGGAGAAAACAGTCTGAAAACCTGGAAACTAAATAAGGACACTAGGAGCAGAGCCACGTTGGCAGACAGGACCTGGAAGCCCAGGGTACAGACTGGGGTTGGGAGGGGATATCCCCAGAGAGGGCCAGGCAGGGAGCCCATCGTGCACATCTCTGCCCAACTACCAGGCAGTGATACCAGGCTGGTAGCCTGACACTGGCCTTGGGAGGAGGATTTACACCATGGAAATGGGTGAATGCTACAAGTCAGGATTCCCCTCCCCGCCTTCCCTCTCCCCTGAGAGCCTTCCCAGCATGGGTCTGGTCAGGGCCCAGGCCACAGGGAGCCTTGAGGTTATGTTGGAACTTGGATCCCAGCTCAGAGAGCCACAGATAGGGCTGAAGGAAGAGGGTGGTGAATCTGACTTGCACATCTCTTTAGAATTTGCAAGTGCCTTTGAAACTCATGTCAGTGAATGGTCTGTGAGCCCTGGGGGCCACCACCAGATGAGGTCAAACAGTAGACACTACCTGTTTTGCAGGCCTAGATCAAAGAGAAGTGTGCGGGGAAGAAATGCAGGGGTTCTCTGGTGGTGACACGACAGGTGGGTGAGGACGGCCAAGGGATGGAGAATGCACTAAGCATCCACTAACATTGCTCCCCTTGGCCCCATATATCCTCATTATACCCATTTTACAGATGAAAACATGAAGACTAAAACAACGATTTTATCCCCAGGCCTTGGTGCTTAGGAAACTGAGAGCAGGCTCTCCCGCCACCTTCTCTGCTGCTATCTCGGGACTGAGCAAGCGAAGGGAGCTGCGGCTCCATCCGTGCAAAAGCCTGACCGTGCTGGCCCAGCCTTCCCTCTGGAGAATGTGGAGCGAGCACCTTCATGACATCTGCCTCCTCTGAGGCAGTGGCCAAAGCCATTTCCATCTGAAAACCAAGCACCTTGGGCAACTTTGAAGGTAGAAACTTCATTCCTGCCGGGACTCACCAGCTTCAAGGCAGGGGAACCAGCAGCTCATGGACTCCCTACCCTCACTTCAGTGAAGTGAAAATTATTTTCTCCCATTGTTCAAAATTATCTAAAATGTTTATAATTTATCCCTTACTCTTACTCCGTATCTCCTACATCCTTATAAGAACAGAAGTAGGAAAAAAAACCAACCGTACTTAAAAAAAAATTAAAAGAATGTCGAAGCTTCCAAGTTGTTTCTGCATCCACGGGTTTATATTCAGAAAGGATGTGTCTGAGTTTTTTTCTTTCTCTAAAGGAAAAGAAGTGAGTTTAAAGTCAGGAAACACCAGCTCCCAACCCAGTTCTCTACCTCCTATAGGGCTACTCACTTTTCCTCTGCTGGTCTGTTTTCTCATCTGTAAAATGGGACACCATGTTGACCTCTTAGCACTGCTGTGAACTTCAGGGGAGATGATGTAAGCTTCGGTGATTTTAATATGTTTTCAGTCTCAACCATTATTACCTTAAGAGAAGTCTCAGATGTGTTTTGCACACATCTGGTGCTTGGCTGGTGGGATGTTTAAGCCAACAACATTGACTGCACACCTACTATGCACTTGGCACTCTTGAGTGCTGAATGGGCCAGGGAGCTTATTTTTAGTGAAAGCACAGACAAAGGGGAAGTCAAGGAACCAGCACATTTCAGATAATGATAAATAAAATCATGAAACCCAGCATGTGATAAAGAATGCCTACGGAGAGGGTAATTTTAGACAGGTGCTCAGGGAAGGCTTCTTGGCAGAGGTGGCATTTCAGCCGAGACCTCAATGGGCTACAAAGCATATACGTGGCAGAGAAAACAGAAGTTCGAAGGCCTTATCTTATATTGGGAGCCCCAGAAGCAGAGCCTGAGGCAGGGATTAGGTGCACGTGGTTTCCTGAAGGAGGTCTCTTTAGGATCAACCTCTTGGGTAACAAGGGAACAGGACAGGAAAGGGAAGAGCCAAGCAAGGCTGTGGTCTCAGGTGAAGTTGAGCCTAAATTGGTCCCTGAGGGCTTTGAAGCAAAAACTGCACCAAAGAGTTGTCTGCCCTCAGGCACATAATAGCTGCTCATTAAAAGGCAGCTGCCAGTCATCATCCTTTAAGACTTTGTGCAAGAGCCCCTCTTTCCCTGACCCACCTGAGCTGAGTTGAGCATCCCTCCTCCATGCCATATAGAAAGGCCTTTTGTACCCAGAGTCAGTCATTAGCTGTGGCTGGAGGAGCGGGCAGGAGAGACAGAGTAATATCTCAGGCCAGGCAGCTTCCATCAGGAGAAGATTGTGGCTGGGTGAGGCTGCTGGTGGATGGTGCAACAGCCCAGGCGTCAGGATCAGGGCACAGCACCAGCGGTGTCCACTATAAACTTTAAAGTTGGGACAGCCCTGGAGATTCCTGGAAAAGCTAGACACCAATGCGGCCAGAGAGGAGAGGATAGGGGAGCATGAGGTGAGATGGACTCAGGGTGATGGAGAGGCCAGACCCTGTAGGCTCAGCAGCTGGGAGACAGCCCTGCTTCTATAATCGAGAGGCCACTGACACGTCCATCCTACCTGCAGCTCAGGGGCAGCCAGGGCCTGGTCCAGCTTCAGGAACTCTGCTTCTCGCCACGCAGTCTGAAATTGCTGCAGCAGAACTCGGGCCCGGATTTTGGGGAGGGCCAAGCTCCTGTCCATCTGAGCAAAGCAGCCATGGACCTCCTGCCTCATCCTGAGCAGCTCCTCTTCAGACAGGGAGAAGACTGAGGAGCAGAGCTTCCTGGAAGGAAGAACAGAGACATGCTGTTGTTACACAGAGAAAGCCTGGGGGTTGGGCTGGGGTGATGAAGCTGAAGATGTCAAGCTCATTCCTCAAATCTAGGTCTGCAGAAAAAGCATTGGCTCCCTAATCACGCATTCCTGCCACAGGCATTCCTTGAGCACCTAATGCATGTCGTGCCGCACAGGACATTGTATTGGAGCTAAGAACAAGAGCTGGATGAGGCCAGGCTGTGAGGGTGTCTTTGAGGAGGCAACAGGCCTTCCAGTGCCCATGACTTTCAATTAACCTGGCCTCGCTTCAGAAACAGACATGTAAACAAAGCACCGTCTGCGGAGCCTGGTCAGCAGCATTCTCTACGTAGGACCAATGGACAGAGGAGAGACGTACAATACTCAGCTCAGGGAGGTCAGGGAAATGGGAGTCCCTTGTGATTGGCTCCGAAGGGTAATGATTGACAGCTGTCATTCAGTGAAAACTGATTCCATGCTGGGAACCATGCTGAGTGACTTAGTGTTATGGATTGAATTGTGGCTCCCAAAAAGATATATTCAAGTCCTAACCTGGGACCTGTGAATGTCGGTTTATTTGGAAATAGGGTATTTACAAATGTAATTAAGAAGTGAGCTAAGATGAGGCCATATTGGAACACAGTGGACCCTTAATGCAGTATGACTGGTGCCCTTATAAGAAAAGAGACAAACACACAGGGAGGCCATCTGACACGGAGGCAGAGATTGGGGTGTGACATCTACAAGCCAATGAATGCCAAGAATTGCCAGAAACACCAGCAGTAAAGGTATGGAACAGATTCTCCCCCGGTGCCTTCAGAGGGAGCACGGTCCTGCCAATGCCTTGATCTTGGACGTCCAGCCTTCAGAACAGTGGGAGAATACATTTCTGTTGTTTTAAGCCACCCAGTTTGTGGTACTTTGTTACGGTAGTGCTCAGAAACAAATGCAATGACCTACATCATCGCTGTTCCTTTCACCAAATTACAGACAAGGAAATGAACAGTCCCTCTTCCTTTCCAGCAAGGCCCATAGCCCACTCTAATAGAGAGAATGGCCACACAATTGCTTTCTCAGCCTCAAGGGGGCTGGTTCTGGCCCACGAGATATAAGAGGAAATCTGCTCAGAAAGTCTGGACGGAATTATTCATTGAACAAAGATTCTCTGTAGATTTGTTTGAATGTTCTGGTAATGTTCTGTCAATGCAGCCAGCATCGACGGAGGCTTTAAAATTCAGAATTATCTGCAGAACACCCAACGTGGTTGGCCAGAGTCAGGTTTACCACACCCAAATCTCAGTGTGGGAATGTGGGGCTGTGGCTCTGCCAGGAAGGTCTCTGGAAAGAGAACGAGACCTTCAGAGACCACGCGGGCCCTCTGCTGAAAACAGTCTGAGGCCTGACCCCATGTCATGTGACACCCATCTTGGGTTCCTCACTTCATGGAGCCCAACGATTTTTAAAGCAACCTTTGGAAACTGCAGCAACCCCTTTGCACCTTCCCTTGTGCAGAGCCTTCGCCCCGCTATTTGCTGATTACGCCGAACTCAAAGTAAAAGCAACTCTGAGATGACTCTCAGTCATTATTCCTGTCACTTTCAAACCAGATCGGCCCTGAGCACTCTTGTCTTAATCCTCTGTTACGTAAGTGCCAAGAGAATACAGAAATATAGGAGGCGAGATCTTTGCCCTGAAGGAGTTTGAAATCAAGACAGGAACTCAGGAAAGAAGGCTCGAAGACACGCTTTCTCTTGCAAAGATATTCCTCATTAATTCCTACTTTAGCCAACCAGGTTTACAGCAACCCCATCTTGGTTGAAATTGGAAAGCTTCTAAAAATGTGTTTCAAATCTATTGTGCAAAGCCATTTTTGCATAATGCCTCAGAAATAAAGGCTGCAACCTTTTAGAATTTTAGATAAGCAAAGTATATGAGCAGACGCGCATTGCATGCATTGTGAGTTGATCCTCTTTAACCCTTCGAAAAATCATACACTTTTCTGATAGCCAAATGAGAGTTCTCTTTTTCCTGTTAAATGGCTAAATCAGCAGTGGCTTTGGTAATACTCCCTGCAAAATGAATCCAAATGAAGTTGAAGAAAATGACCGGCTGGTAATGGGAATGCCAAAGTTAATTCACTGCTACGAAGAGTCCAAAGTCAGTTTGAACATGAGAGGAGAATTTTCTGGAATGTAGGCTAAGCTGAATAAATACTGTTGAGGGCAATTCATGGGAATAAGAAATGGCATTTAAGGATCTGATTTTTATGGACTAAGAGAAGACAGTATCTTGTTTTCCTTGTCAAGAAAGCAAAAGCTAACAAGGATTAAAAAATAAATGAGGCCAGAATCACAAAAGAGAGAGATGGGAAAGGGCCAAACTTCACTTAATGCAAACCAAGACAGTATCAATCTTTGCAAACACCTGGGGACCTATTTTCCTGGTAGCAAGGTCAGACTCTGGGGATGAAAACTGTGTAGGGAAGGAAAGGACATTAAATTATGAAGGCCAGCAAGATTCTAGGAGATAACTTCTACAAGGGAGGAGGGAAATTGAAGACAGATCCTGTGTCCTTTAAAGCGTCCAAGATGAGCCCAGGCTCTTACATAAACATTGCCTTCACATTTAAACTACTCGATAGTGTCATGTACTGCCAAAAGCACCTTAAATGATTTGATTTAGTTTTTGTGGTCTTCATTTTATAAGTGGGAAAGCTGAGGCCCACAGAGGTTAAACAAGTTGCACAAACATAAGTGGTGGTCCTGGGTCTTTTGGTCTACATCGCCCACGTCTCATTCAACACTGGTTATGTTAGAGGCCCCTCCAGTTTCCAATCTGTTGCCAGCCGCAAACAACCACCAAAAGCTCTGTTGGTCTCTATTACAGCACAAAAGTCTCCCTTCCTGGGCCAGGCCAAATCCCAGCTGCACAAAGAGCTGGCAGATGTTTCAGGGAAGTAAAGGACTGTGGGCACTGGCCCCTCTGGAACACGACTCCAACTTGTCTTCATTGTTTCCACCACTCTCCCATGTCTTTAAAAAATTACTTGTGAAATTTATCTTGGGAGGCTGAGGCGGGAGGATCACCTAAGCCCAGCAGTTCCAGACCAGCCTGGGCAACAGGGTGAGACCCTGTCTCTACAAAAAATAAACTAAATATTAAGAATAAATGTATCCATTATTTTCTAGTTACTGCAGCAGCAGTGTTAGGTGTGGTCCACTGCATCCCACTCAGAAGCGGAAGTCATTACATGGTTCCTGAATTAATAATAAAGATACATAGTCCGAGAAATGGACCAGGGATGAAATGGCCAGGTGAAAGGATGATGTAGTGTGCTGGAAGAACTAACATGAAGGTCAAGATCATGAGCAGCCTTGATGCCTGGTGAAACGAGCAGGGCCTGGAATGGCCTAAACACAAGCTCCCCTTCCCCCTCTGTTCCTGTGGATCATGTCCCCTCCCCAGGGAATATTTCTTATTAGGGGAACCAGCATTTATCCTTGAGTAGCTCCCTGGAGTTATTCAGCCCAGGGAATTATTCAGACAAGCCAATCACATTTTCCCCTGGAAGCCAGGGACCACCCATCCTCTTGTTACTACAAACCCTACGGCCTTGGTTCTGCACTCTGCTCAATCTCTGCAGGGTCCTGTGTGACATACGAGGTCCTCCCCCCGGGGCGTGAGTTCATATGACTAATTAACGCTGGTAATGCCATCTGTCTGGTGCCAGGTATCTCATGCTTGGCCATCCCCACAACCACAGGGCAGGAATCTCCCTGGCATCAATGGGGTGGGGAGGGGTGATTAGGACACGCAGGAGCACTCACATGAAGACCAGGTGTTCCCAGCGTCTCAGCTCCGCCTGCTCCTCTGTCGCGGCCTCAGGAGCATCGTCCTTCAATCTCTGCCTCACGCTCTGGACACCCTCCTGGTCCCTGTCCCTCTCCTCCCCCTCCAGCTGCTCGGCCCGCACAGCCATCTCCTTGCCGTGCTCCTCCAGGATCTGCTGCAGGAAGAGCCAGGGCACGCTGCGCTTGAGCAGCTCCTGGGTCATGGCTGAGTTCTGCAGGCGCCGCAGCTCATCGGTGGCCTTCTCAAACAGTGAGAGGGTCAGGGCCCTGAGATCATCCAGGGCAGCCTGGTCCAGACGCTCCTGTAGCTCCTCCAGGGCGGTGCCCTGCTCCTCCATCAGGCTCCTCCACTGGTGCAGGTACTGGCCGGCATCCTCAACCGCTTGGAAGGCCTCACTGATGGAGAGCTGCTCCCTCCGCTGCTCCCTGTGCTGGAGTTTCAGAAAAGAAAATTAAGTGCGGGCGGGGCTTGGCGGGTACAGCCCTTTGGCTGAAACACTTTGGTGCAGGAGGCACAGAATGTTTATAGCCTTTGCCCCAACAATCTCACATTTGGAAAGTTATTCTGTTTATTATTTATTTATTTATTTATTTATTTTATTTTATTTTATTTTATTTTTTAGATGGAATCTCGCTCCTCCACTGGTGCAGGTACTGGCCGGCATCCTCAACCGCTTGGAAGGCCTCACTGATGGAGAGCTGCTCCCTCCGCTGCTCCCTGTGCTGGA